>NC_084530.1:9114684-9484684 GCF_024500275.1 Phycodurus eques
AACTAAACAAAATATAATCTAAAACACAGATCATGCATTTTAGGTCCATTCGTAAAATTCACCTGAAAGCTGAATATCCTTAACTTTTTGTGAAAACTGTGATGTATATATGATTTCGTGAAAAGTTAAATTAAATGTTTGGCATTCTACACTTAAATGTATTGAAGTTAAATGTCAAATACTGTACGTAAACCAAAATGGGAACCGTTCTGGGATATTGGCAAGTGCCAATATGTTTGAATTCTAAAGCTAATTTGTTGATAGGAAATAATGTAATACGTTAGTGTTAAAACTAGGACATTTTGCTAACATTGTAACATTCTTATGTAAAATTTATACAAGTTATGACTTGTAGAGCAGCTAGCCATTTGGCGGCTAGCTAGTTAGCGGCTATCGTTGCAGGGTGGTCTAAAGGACATTTATCTTAGCTACTCTCTTTTTTTTTTTTTTTTTTTTTTTTTAATTTATTTTTTTTTAAATTCCGGAATAAGTGTTACAATAAAACCAACACACAACCTTAGAAAAAGCAAAACAGACGCAGAGTTCATGCTTTGATTCATGCTTGCGTGTTGACTTTTGTAAAGCATAGACAGGTTACGGTGTGAATGTTGCCAAAGAAAAGAACAAAATGAACATTAATCATGTGTGCTGTGTGTGTTTTATCAGGCCCTGGCGGAGATGCTCAAGGTTAACACCACATTGAAAAGCCTGAACGTTGAGTCAAACTTCATAACAGGGACTGGAATCTTAGCCCTCATTGAGTCACTGCAGTACAACACGACACTATTGGAGCTCAAGATTGACAATCAGGTACTGAAGGGAACTGTGTCATCCACTTCATCTGGAGAAGTTAAGAATCATTTTTGATCCAATAATATGACAAAAACAAATGTTTTTAATACATAATACTCACCAGAGATGCTAATTCATCCATCCATTTTCCGTACCGCTTCACCTCACTAGGGTCGCGGGCGTGCTGGAGCCTATCCCAGCTGACTCTGGGAGAGTGGCGGGGTACACCCTGAACTGGTTGCCAGCCAATCACAGGCCACATATAAACAAACAACCATTCACACTCACATTCACACCTATGGGCAATTTAGAGTCTTCAATTAACCTACCATGCATGTTTTTGGGATGTGGGAGGAAACCAGTGTACCCAGAGAAAACTCACGCAGGCACGGGGAAAACATGCAAAGTCCACACAGGCGGGGCTGGGATTTGAACCCCGGTCCTCAGAACTGTGAGGCAGATGTGCTAGGCGGATGTGCTAACCAGTCGTCCACCGTGCCGCCAGAGATGCTGATTATTAAATATATTAATGTGTGCATTGGCTACAGATATAATTTCCTCTGACCACCTAATTAGAGCATGAACAAAAGGTGACATTATTGTGGGCTTGCTAGCTGACAAAATCAAAATGTTCCTGACAAAATATTCAGAATGTTCCTGAGAGGTGTGATGGGCTTGGCATTAGGGTTGGGCATCAAGAACCGATTGGAAACGGGTCTAACGTTCCGTTTCTCCTGGAACCGTTCAAATTTAAAAATTTCGGTTCCCAGTTTCGATGCCTAGTCCTCCATCCGCGAAGAAGTGGCGAAAAGCAACGAAGAAGCGGCGTAAACCAACAAAGAACAGGCACGATGACATGCTTGTGCCCAACGGCAGCGGCGCCGGACAGAATTGTGTCTTAACTAATTGAAAAAAATAAATAAATAAATAACCAGTCGCCTCATTGCAACACTTGGAATAAGATTATATTGTGGAAATTCGTTTTTCCCGATGTGTAGCGCTCCGAGCCTCAGCCTATACCGTGCGGACCTTCAGTCAAGTCAACTCTCAGTCAATTGGGTGAGTGAAACAATGAAATACATCTATGCCAACATTGAGACAGTTAACAAGGTAAACGGTTGCCTCCACTTTGCACTGATGGTTTTTAGCGTTTATTTTAAGCTTCATACCAATGCAAGCGCCGATGGGGAAAAAAATAAAGCTTAACATTGGGCTAAAACTTCACCGTAGCAATTTCATATCACAATGAATTGGGACAAAATTCACATAAACGTCTTACAGTATCACAAACACTAACCTTGTGCCTCATCGGTGGGTAGGGAAAGGAATCTGCGTTATATAGAATTTGGTTCCATCCATTAAAAAAAAAAACAACAAAAACAAATCACCGGTGCCGTGTGAGTTACTTTTCGTGCCAAAATGCTGAGTTCTGGTGCGTAAGTCAGGTTAAAATTTGCACATCCAAACCATTTTGACGTGATGAAACAGAATACAGGGACAGCTATATAGCGTTGCTGTAATGCTGTCACTGAACTAAACTCTCAGTCAACTGGGTGAGTGAAGCAATAAAATAGAAGAGTAAAAACAGTTCAAATAACTAACAATGTTAGATTTAACTTTTAGCTGAAACATTAATTAATGAATATTAAGTCAATTGGGTTAGTTCCAGACACATTGCCTTTTAGTTCATAGGTTTTATATTGATACTGGTTCTAAAGAACCTTGAGAATTTGGACACCCTTTATTTAAACCATGCAAACATTTTTGATCCAGCCCCCTAAACGAATCGGAATCGAGAATCGAACTAAGGAACTGGAATCGGAACCGGAATCGCTCCAATTCAAACGATGCCCAACCCTACTTGGCATCGCTCCAAAGCCATCGCAACTCATTCTGAATCCCCTGAATATTAGATTGGCATGGCAGCACATAGAGGTTGAAATCTGAGTGGAAAGAAAGTCTAACATCCACATATTGTAACGTACTGGAAGCTGTGCAGCCATGAGAAGCGCTAGTCTGAACAGTTACATTCAGACTGATGCTCATGCTAACTCAACATTAGCGGTGTGTTGGCTTGTCTGCCATTATTATTGACCGCTGAAGTAGGTGAGCTTAAGCTTTAATGAGGTTAACAGAATTGCCATTGTCCTTACTACAAGCCAGTTTACCTTTACCGTGATTTCGAATCTGCTATTTTTTTTGTTCAGACTTTAACAAATGATTTGGATCTTTCATCTTCAGAGCCAGCCATTAGGCAATAAGGTGGAGATGGAGATAGCCAGCATGTTGGAGAAAAACACCACTTTGCTGAAGTTTGGCTACCATTTCACCCAGCAGGGCCCACGCCTCCGAGGCTCCAACGCCATGATGAACAACAATGACCTTGGTAGGCAATTCACAAATTTATACAAACTTCTACACACCATTACACTTGATGGCCACAACGTTAGGTCCCCTGTGTACAATCTATTGAGATCTTGTACAGTGTACAATAAAATACTGTAAAATAAAATTATGCCTCTGTGGAGACAATTAGAAGTGCTTTACTTGATTCAAAATTTGGTCGATTGAGTGGATTTGACAAAATGTTGTGCAGTACTTGGGAGCAGAGGTGCTGGCAAACAGAAGTTCATAACAGTAATTCTACAATCCTATTAATATTGAAATACATTTTGAAATTAAAATGGATTTTATAAACACTTCCTAAATTAGTTTATTTAGTCAAATACCCATCCTGAGTAGTTAGAAGCTACTAAATTGTTAAATTGTTCTCTGACAAAGTACTTGTGTATCCAACTAACAAACGCAATTCCTTGGCAAAAGTAACAACGATCAGTTTTGCTGATCCTTTTAGAGAGGTCCTTCTGGTTCATAGTTTATAATGGGTGATGTAGTTTGAAATTATTTTATTTGAGATGTGATTTTAATATTCTGACATAATGCTAAATATGGTAACCATAATAGCGTGTTACAAACATGATGTGTCAGGCAAAATGAGCATTATTCTTGTAATGCTAGACATTTTGTGATACGGGCCTTGTCGATAGTTTGTGCGGGTGTACCTAATTTTGTGGCTGACACCAGACTGTAACAAACATGATAACTTGATCCTATATCACCACTCCTCAAACATTTAAGGATAAGCCCTTTTTTTTCACTCCTGTTTGAGTGACCTCACTGGTTATACAACCACTCTGTAAAATTGTGCATTTGGCAGCGTTAGTAGTTAGATTTCACCAAAGCTGCCACTTTATCTGCACTTAATCTTCCCACTTTTTACTTTGATGAGATCCTAACAGATGAATCCGAGTGATGTCATCAGCCACTACACTCAGTGCGGTCTGAAAGCTGAGGCAAACCAAAACAAAAGCTTTTTAAACCATGACATCAGTGTCATGGTTTAAAAGAAAAAAAACACATCAGCGCAAGATAACAACAAAAAAAGGAATAGTGCACGAGATGAGTTACTTCATTGCCCGTGTGCACTTTCAGTAAGGGATGAATTAATAGTCATTTGCCAGCCACCACAAAGATCTTTATGTTCATAGGCAGTAGTATATTCGTAGTATATACTTTTTATTGCTTGTATATGCGACAATTCCGACACGAAGCTACATATTTCTTGACATAACTATTTTTCTCTTCCTCTCGTTTTGAAGCTCGGGTTGTCAGGTCAGAATCCGATGGCTCCTTTACCCTCACTTTGTCTGTCCCCGAGCTGGAGCGGGCCTTTGGAAAAAAGTTCAAGTCAAAGACTAAGTAAACAAGTGTGGCTCTTCAATCTTGCTTTTTCCTCTGACAGTAGCTTCCTATTTTGTTCCACAACACTGGAACTGCCGTCACCTGATTTCAAAGTCTCCGTTCCTTCTCTTGAGCTCCTTTCAGCACGTTCTTGCGCTGTCCTCAAGTCGTGCTACTGTGCTTCAGCCGCAACTTTCATCATAAAATGCTCAATTTTGATCTTTGCTCTTGAAGTCGCTAGGAAAACCTACACAGCAACTCTTTAAAGTTGGTGGATCACAGAAACCATGCATTTACCTTTTTACAACACCACCACTTCATGGTGCAAAAACTTAATATGACGTTAATTTAACTCAGAAGAAAAGTCGAAACATTTGCCTTAATTAATTAAAATAAAGAAAATAACAATAATGATAAACATTAACAACACTCAGACCATAGCCCTTCAACCAAAGATTAAAAGGAAAGGAACAATTATCAATGACAGAAAAATATGATAGAATCTTTGTTCTGTCAGTTTCTTGTTCAGGAAGGAATAGCTAATCACGTTGTGTTTAGTGAGGACATAATAATGATAATAATAAATGTTATTTGTAAATGCCTTTCGAGACCCTCAAGGACACTGCATATGAATAGCTTGGAATACAGAAAAAAAAAAAGCTTGGAATACGGAATTAAAGAACTTTTTCTTTTCCTGCTCTTGAGCTGTTTTTGTTTTTCGCATTACATTTTGCTGGAAATCTCATTTTACTGCATGACTCTTTTCTTTACCTCTTTGAATCTTTCATTGACTTGGAGCAGATTTTTTTATCTTCCTTTTTTTCCAACTTTCCTCTCAGACCACCATTGCGCTACTTGAGTTTAAGGTGAAGAGGTGCTACTACAGGGTTCTTATTGATGCTTTTCAGGACTTGAATATGCTTAGATTCAAGATAAAGTGCTTTAAAAGACGGAATCATATGTTTTATTTTACAACATCAATAGCTAGTTGAAAAGATAGTGTGCTTGTTTGATCAGGATTTCCCAAAGTTAGAATCAGGACCCAAAATGGGTCAGTTTTTGTTGGCTCACCACTTAGCACAGTTAAATGCTGTAAGTGTAAGCAATTTAATTTATCATCAAAAGTGGCACACATTTTGTTGGCAGAGGGTTTTTTAATTCATGTTTTTTGTAAATAATAAAACATACACAAATAGTTTGATAAACAATTTACTTGAGGAAAAAACAATAAAACATCTAAAACTTCAATTAAAACATGTTAATTTTCCCTCTCCCTTGCTATAATGGGAGGGAACAGAACGTTTTCTGTTTGTACAAGTGGTTTCCAGCGTTTTCCAAGCCTGCACTCCCTACAAAAGTAATTTTAAAATTAATTAAATACATTTTAGAAAATAATTAGGACAAATATCCATCTATCAATCCATCCATTGTCTTCCCCTTATCAGAGGTCGGGTCGCGGGGGCAGCAACCTCAGCAGAGAAGCCCAGACTTCTCTCTCCCCAGCCACTTGCTCTAGCTCTTCCGAGGGGATCCCGAGGCGTTCCCAGGCAAGCCGAGAGACGTAGTCTCTCCAGCGTATCCTGGGTCGTTCCCGGAACACCTCACCAGGCAGCTGTCCAGGAGGCGTCCTAAACAGATGCCCGAGCCACCTCATCTGGCTCCTCTCAATGCGGAGGAGCAGCGGCTCTACTCTGAGCCCCTCCCAGTGGACCGAGCTTCTCACCCTATCTCTAAGGGAGAGCCCAGACACCCTGCGGAGGAAATTCATTTCGGCCGCTTGTATTCGGGATCTTGTTCTTTCGGTCACGACCCACAGCTCCTTACCATAGGTGAGGGTAGGAACGCAGATCGACCGGTAAATAGAGAGCTTCACCTTTCGGCTTAGCTCCTTCTTCATTCACCACAATGGACCGATACAAATTCTGCATCACTGCAGACGCTGCACCGTTTCGCCTGTCGATCTCCCGTTCTATTCTTCCCTCACTCGTGAACAAGACCCCAAGATACTTGAACTCCTCCTCTTGGGGGATGATCTCATCCCTGACCCGGAGAAGGCACTCCACCCTTTTCCGACCAAGGAACATGGTCTGAGATTTAGAGGTGCTGATTCTCATCCCAGCCACTTCACACTCGGCTGCGAACCACTGCAGTGAGAGTTGGAGATCATGGCCTGATGAAGCCAACAGAACCACATCATCTGCAAAAAGCAAAGATGCAATACTAAGGCCACCAAACCGGACCACCTCTACGCCTCGGCTGCGCCTTGAAATTCTGTCCATAAAAGTTATGAACAGAATCGGTGACAAAGGGCAGCCTTGGCGGAGTCCAACCCTTAGCGGAAACGAGTCCGACTTACTGCCGGCAATGCGGACCAAACTCTGACACCGGTCGTACAGGGACCGAACAGCCCATATCAGGTGGTTCGGTACCCCATACTCCGGAAGCACCCCCCTATAGGACTCCACGAGGGAAACGGTCGAACGCCTTCTCAAAGTCCACAAAACACATGTAGACTGGTTGGGCGAACTCCCATGCACCCTCGAGGACCCTGCTGAGGGTGAAGAGCAGGTCCAGTGTTCCACGGCCAGGACGAAAACCACACTGCTCCTCCTGAATCCAAGATTCGACTTCCCGACGGACCCTCCTCTCCAGCACCCCTGAATAGACCGTACCGGGGAGGCTTAGGAATGTGATCCCCCTGTAGTTGGAACAAACCCTTCTTAAAAAGAGGGACCGCCACCCCAGTCTGCCAATCCAGAGGCACTGTCCCCGATGTCCACGTGATGTTGCAGAGGCGTGTCAACCAGGACAGCCCCACAACATCCAGAGCCTTTAGGAACTCCGGACGAATCTCATCCACCCGCGGGGCCCTGCCACCGAGGAGCTTTTAAACCACCTCGGTGACCTCAACCCCAGAGATAGCAGAGCCCGCCTCAGAGACCCCAGACTCTGCTTCCTCATGAGAAGGCGTGTTTTAAGGAGGTATTTTCCCCATCGATTCACAACGTCCCGAGTCGAAGTCAGCAGCGCCCCATCCCCACTATACACAGTGTTGATGGTGCACTGCTTCCCCCTCCTGAGACATCGGATGGTGGACCAGAATTTCCTCGAAGCCGCACGGAAGTCGTTCTCCATGGCCTCACCGAACTCCACCCACGCCCGGGTTTTTTGTCTCAGCGACCACCAATGCCACATTCTGCTTGGCCAGCCGGTACCCATCAGCTACCTCAGGAGTCCCACAGTCCAAAAAGGCCTGATAGGACTCCTTCTTCAGCTTGACAGCATCCCTCACCGCCAACGGGTTCGGGGATTGCCGCCACGACAGACAGCGACTACCTAACGGCCACAGCTCCGGTCGGCGGCCTTGGCAATAGAGGTGCGGAACATGGTCCACTCGGACTCAATGTCCCCCGCCTCCTCCGAGACGTGGGTGAAGTTCTGCCGGAGATCCTTCTGACGGGATTCTGCCAGACGTTCCCAGCTGACCCTCACAATACTTTTGGCCCTGCCACGTCGGACCGGCATCTTCCCCCACCATCGGAGCCAACTCACCTCCAGGTGGGGATCAGTTGACAGCTCTCTTCACCCGAGTGTCCAAGACATGCGGCCGCAAGTCCAATGACACAACCACAAAGTTAATCATCGAACTGCGACCTAGGGTGTCCTGGTGCCAAGTGCACGTGTGGACACCCTTATGCTTGAACATGGTGCACGTTATGGACAAACCATGGTGAGCACAGAAGTCTAATAACAGAACACCACTCGAGTTCTGATCGGTGGGGCCGTTCCTCCCAATCACGCCCTTCCAGGTCTCACTGTCATTGCCCACGTGAGCATTGAAGTGCCCCAGCAGAACGATGGAGTCCCCAGCGGGAGAGCTCTCCAGCACCCCTTCTAAGGCCTCCAAAATGGGTGAGTACTCTGAACTGCTGTTTGGTGCATCGGCACAAACAACAGTCAGGACCCGTCCCCCCACCCGAAGGCGGAGGGAGGCTACCCTCTCGTCCACCGGGGTGAACCCTAACATACAGGAGCCGAGCCGGGGGGGAATAAGTATACCCACACCTGCTCGGCGCCTCTCACCGAGGGCAACTCCAGAGTGGAAGAGAGTCCAACCCCTCTCAAGAGGACTGGTACCAGAGCCAAAGCCGTGCGGGGAGGCGAGCCCAACGATATCTAGTCTGAACTTCTCAACCTCACACACCAGCTCAGGCTCCTTCCCTCCCAGAGAGGTGACATTCCACGTCCCTAGAGCCATCTTCTGTAGCCGGGAATCGGATCGCCAAGGTCCCTGCCTTCAGCCACTGCCCAGCTCACACTGCACCTGACCCCTATGGCCCCTCCCACAGGTGGTGAGCCCATGGGAAGGTGGACCCACGTTTCCCTTACGGGCTGTGCCCGGCCGAGCCCCACCTCCAGGCCTGGCTTCAGAGGGGGCCCCCGGTGACCCGCGTCCGGGCAAGGGCAACCTCGATCCATTCATATTTTTTATATCATAGGGGTCTTTTAGCAGTGCTTTGTCTGGCCCCTCACCTAGGACCTGTTTGCCATGGGTGACCCTACCAGGGGCGTGAAGCCCAAGACAACTTAGCTCGTAGGATCATTGGGACACACAAACCCCTCCACCACGATAAGGTGACGGCTCAAGGAGAGGTGAGCACAAATAATGAGTAAATAAACATTGCCAAATCCAAGTTTTCACAGCCCCTGAAATGTTATCTCGTACTTACAACAGGTAGGGAAGCCCTGATTGACGTTATAAAATGATCCTTTTGTGTCTATACTGTACATCTCTATTATTCATGCATCAGTTAATGATGTGGCGGACAAGCCTGAAAAGTAATAGTGAAAGTGCTTGAAATTGATGTTGAAAAAAGCGTGTGAACCCTGGAGTAGCAAAGGTCCCTCTCACCTACTGTAAGTGCCTACCATCTGTGCTCACCCTCTGTCCCTTTTTCTCATGTTGTCCTTGTCTCTCACATGTTATCCCTCCATCCACAGTGAGAAAAAGAAGGCTTGAAGGAGGACCCATCCTCCCAAAGTGTCGGACAAATGTGTAGGACCCACTCTCCCCCTCCCCACATCCCTCAGCCTCCTGTTTTTGCGTTCCGCACACCCTCTTTTAAAAGTCCACCTCGTCCCCTTGTGACCCCCAGTTGACCTCAAAGGGTCCAACAGCCTCTCCGGATGACTTTGCACATCATCTCTGACATGCAAGTGCAATTCAGGGTTCAGAGACAACTCTTTATGGACTTTTTTTCCAGTGTCCACTAAAACATCCAGTGCATGCAAAAAGGAGAGATAATTGATCATTGAATGTTTATATGCTGGGATTTTTGAATTGTGCAAACAAACCATACAGTGCTGCCATCTAGAGTCTTTTAATAGCAACTGTAGTGCCTTGACTTCTTGGACCGTCTCCGAATGATAGCTTTTGAAACAGCCTCTTTTGGCAATCCCTATTTATACTGTTGTGTTGAATTTATTTTAATTATTATTATTATTCATGTGTTGTAAATGACTTGTTTGGACATTGCCACCCATGCGTTAATCTGCATTACCACGGTAGTTAGTTCCCAGCAACAATAGTCAAATACTCAAAACAAAAGCAATGGCATATAGCGTATGAGTGAAATAGTCCATGTTCATCTGGTCGTGAATAACTAATTTGAATTTTATTTTATTTTATTGATAAACTTTAACAAGCTGAAATGTTAGGGACTTTACTGTCAGACTACACTATACAGTGGAACCTCCAAAGTAGAACATCCCAACGGTGGTATAATTTGAAGTTCAGACAAAATATTTGAGGAAATTTGCTAAAATAAAGCCGACACATCCCAGTTTGAGTTCATGCCTCACAGTTGAGACATGCTTGGTTTGAATATGAATCTGGTTGTCTGTCTATAAATACTGTAGGATCCTGTTATTGACTGGCGACCGGTCTGGGGTGTACCCCACCCACCTCTCACCCAAAGTCACCTGTGATAGGCTCCAGTTCAACCATAATCCTGGACAGGATAAAATGTCAAAGTCAGACAAAACATAAAACTAGTGTGATTTCACTCGAGATTTCAGCGTAGTACGCATCTATAGGAATTACTCCAGTCCAAATGTGTTTTTTTTTTTTCTTCTTCTTTGGTTTTTTTTTTTTTTTTTTTTTGGTTACCAGTGATGGCAAAGAGGAAAAGTGTAATGATAATTATAGAATTGGAAATTTAACTTCGTGTGTCTTTTTGCTCAGTACAGTATCAGATTAAATTTAAATATCACTTACATATATTCAATTCAGTTTACTAATAAGATTTTAAAGTGGTGCTGCAATAGCCATAATGGCTAATAACGAACATGAACATGAATGGCACATTCTTGTTGAAAATCTTTTTTTTTTTTCTACTTCACAACCAACCACGTTGACTGTCAGTTACTTACAGATGAAACAAACACAAAGGTTAAGATGTGTTCTTATGCTGCCTGTTGACAGACAAACACACAACACATTTTAATTCCAGCAATACTGAGAAAACATGGCTAGTTGTCAATATCCCAATGTAAACACCTTCCTGTACCCTCTCAATTTTGTGCCTGCCAGGTGTCTTCAAAGGGTGAGTAGTTTGACTCTAGTTTTTTCATTCAGTGTTCAGTTTCTCGCTGTACTTGTTAATCTTAACGTGTTACCCTATCTGGTTCATAAAAGTTTTATGGTGATGACAATTTGAGCCAGGAACAAATTGGCAGTGCTTATTTCATTTGTTTTTGGGGGGGAAAAAAAGTTCTAAAATTAGAGCAACAAGTCAACAAGTGTCACAGAATGGATGGCTTTTCACTTTGGAGGTTCAATTGTGTTTATTAAAACATTGATCATGTCAAAAACCACCTGAGTAGCTTTCGCTTCAATTGATTTGTGGATGACGTACAAAATATTAACAAGTGGGCTGAAAAAAAGTAATTTGATCATCTATATCGGTTGCACTTGATTGAAATGTGGTAAACTGATGCAATTTTCCTCTCTTCTCCTTGGAAAAAGTACAATGTGCATCTGTTTAACACATTTCAATCATGTGCAACCGATGTACGTTTGAATTATGTTTGAATTACTTTTTTTTCCATGTGTGTGTATATTACATGGTAACATTATCCACATTAAAACCTTCAAGCTGGGAGTTCTACCAAACATATATGACAGTGTTGTTGTTGTTGTTTTGAATGCAGCACAGACTTGCCTATACTTCCATCCAGGTCCTGTTTGTTGTTTCTTAAAGAAGTTTAAACATGAGGTTTAAAATGAGATGCCTGGCAGATGATCACAGGTGCACATAAACTTCTAAAATCAAGTTTGGAATGTTTCACAAATTTGGCCATAGCACAAAACAAACATGACATTCTGATCAGGCAGATGCATTTAATTGAGGTAAAGTTTAAATAGATGACGTTCAAACCAGCTTTGAAGCAGATGTAGATGAGGATTTAATTGGACTATTTAGACATTTAAGTGTGTCATTGCACTGATCCTGGTTTGATCTTGTAATGTTCTTTTCAGGGAACATTGTCTTTGATTACAAACTAGATAGCAGCAGCACTCCATACAGTGCTGAGCATTTGCATCAGGCTGGAGAGGGAAGGGTCAGGGACAAATAGCTTGCTTGCTGAAATTAAAATTAAATATTTATTTCGAATTGAAGGATTGGGAGAAATGGGCAGCTGATGTAATTTAAAACAAATGTTAATTATGGGTGTAAACATTTGTAATTGAGTGACCCTTGCGGCCTTGTGTGTCCACTTGTCTCCATTTTATTTAGATTATTGTTTGATTCTGAGTTTGCGTTAGCTAGTTCACATGTTGGTGTGGATGGTGGTTTTTGAAATAAATGAAAAATTAAAAAAAATTAATAAAATGAGCACCGTGTTTTTATTTGGTTGGCTAGCACTCATAATGCAGCGCATGTCAAATCATTTGACAGTGAAACAGTGACATCGTGTGGCAATATTCATTAATTTCATCTCCATGCAGAATCAATACAGTACGATGAATTGGCGTTCCCTCTCATGAGATGTTATAGAAGGCGAAGATGAAAAAAACTGTTTTAAAGAAAATTGTAACTATGCTAATAATAATAGGTTAGATGTTATTTTTAATACTCATAAATGTCCCCTTAGAAAATAATTTTTCTAATTAGTGTCACAGTGTAAATAGTAATTATGCCATCAAATACAATAACAACAATAGTTATATTATTACTTTTGTTATTATTTTTATTCAGAAGTCTATTTGTGCAAAAAAAAAACATGACCTGGAAACAGAAGCAACCAAATGGAAGACGACCAGCACTGGCTTTATATGTATTTTCAAAAGGGCTCCGAAAGCAAACGCAAGGATTTTTTTTTTTTTTACATAACATTTAGCTTCGGGTTTGATCTTACCATTTCTCTCCACCCCCCGCCCCGCATCATTTTCTTCATAACATCATTAAGAAAGAAGATAAAAACATTGCTGATGTGTAGAAGATATTTAGGTTTTTATTGATTCTCAGGCAGAAACATACATAATAATCCTTTATTGCTCATGACGGTCTATGTCGCTTCAGCGGCTCGTTCTCGTGTACAGAGATAAATCATACCTCATTTAAACACTTCTATTTTTGTCATGTTTATCCACAAATTAAGACGGGAAAGAAAAACAGAATTGCTGCATACTTTCAAGACTGATGTCGAAAATAATTCACTATTCTCTCCCTGTTATATAACAGTATTTACTGTACTACAGTTGGCGGTTTTATGGCTGAAAGCTTGTCGTCTGTTGTCAGAACCACCACACAGCTATTTTCTAATGAAAAAAAACAACAACCTGGAAACCTGTCAATTAACTGTCCTAAATGGTTTATTTGTAATTACTAGGCTATTATTATTATTCACGGTTACACTGACATGAGGAAAAACACAAACTCAGGAGTTATTGCCTTAGTATTTTTTGCATAACAAAGACGAGGATAAAAAGGGAGTGGATTGTACAAAGTCACACACTTGTCAAGACAAATGGCATGCAAGACACATTGAAAATTTCCTACACTACGCAAAGGGAGCACACGTTGACGTCCAAGAGAGAGAGACAACACTTTTCACGGAAAATGTGTAACACTGTGCAAAACGGTTTGACATAAACATGACACAAACACATACAGTAGGTTTCGAAGCACGCACAAGTTCTCTTTAAATATCCTTTTTTTTTTTTAATATATATATATATATATATATGGCTTATCAAGTCATCACATTTTCTAGTTGAGAGAGCGAGAGACACAGTATAATAAATGGATATATTTGATTGTTTGGCCTGGGTTGAGGCTTGTGATATAGTTTGCTTATGTACAATTAAAGTGAACAGCGAGGTGTAGGAGAACGCCCTGTTGTTGCTTCAAGCTCTTCATTGGAGTTTAAAAGTAGTCAGAGAAAGAGGGAAGAGTTTCAAATTGTGTCTACGGTTCCTCTGCGAGATGTTAGCCCCAAGCGAACACACGCCTAGCCAGTGACACAATCTAGCTTAGCCTAATAGCTGCAATTCACTTTTCAAATCTTTTAATAGTCGCCACACTGCTTTGAATAAACCAAATTGAAATGATTTACAACGCTAATCTGAGTGTGAGTTTTGTGATTGAAGCCAACCTGGTAAGGACTTTAACTAGCACTAGCACTGGTTAGCTACTAGCCTTACTTCTTTAACATATCCTGCAATGGACCTGGCAGGTATTTCATCACTGTGTCCATGATGCTCTCCTCCTCCTCTTCATCGCCACAGCCGGTGGGCACCGCCTTCTTTGGTCGGGTCAAGCTGCCCGCCGCAGTCTCCTCCGCTGCGGCTGCCGCCTCAGCCTCAGCCTCCTCGCGCTTTTTCAAGCCGTACTGGTGTATAAAACATGCAAGATGCGAGTATTGATTACAAGTCTGAATACAGTGAACACCGGTTCATCGCGAGGGAATCGTTCCACACCCGCAAGGAGATAAGGGGAAATCTCGTGCATATGTTACAACAGCGTGGCTTTCTTAGTACTAGACCTGTATCCCATTGAAAATGTGTGGCACATTATGAAGCAGAAACAGTCAACAACAACGGAGACCCCAGTCTGTTGAGCAATTGAAGTTGTACATCAAGCAAGAACTGCTTTCACTGCAGATCACAATGTCATCTGCAAACATCATGGTCCACGGGGATTCCAGTGTAACCTCATCTGTCAGCCTATCCATCACCACTGCAAACAGGAAGGGGCTCAGGGCTGATCCCTGATGCAACCTGGCATACATGTCATCATATGCCTCTTGTTTGGCCTTTGCCACCTTTACCTTTGCCCTATGTCGCATCTCAATGTACTCCTTTCGCCTCTCCTCAGTCCTCTCAGTGTCCCACTTCTTCTTAGCTAACCTCTTTCCTTGTATGATTTCCTGTACTGTGAGGTTCTACCACCAAGTCTCCTTCCGTGCCAGAAGATACATCAAACACTCTCGTGCCTGCCTCTCTGATCACCTTGGCTATAGTGCTCCAGTCTTCTGGAAGCTCCTCCTGTCCACCGAGAGCCTGTCTCACCTCTTCCTGAAAAGCTGCAAAACACTGGCCCAGCTCTCAGCATGGTTCTCTGCTCTGCCTTTGTCTTCCTAATCTTCCTCCCCACCACCAGAGTCATTTTACACACCACCATCCTATGCGGTCTAGCCACACTCTCCCCTACCACTACCTTACAGTCGGTAACCTCCTTCAGATTACATCGTCTGCACAAAATGTAATCCACCTGCGTGCTTCTACCTCCGCTCTTGTAGGTCACCCTATGTTCCTGCCTCTTCTGGAAAAAAGTGTTCACTACAGCCATTTGCATCCTTTTTGCATAGTCTACCACCATCTGTCCCTCCAAGTTCCTTTCCTGGATGCCGTGCTTACCCATCACTTCTTCATCACCCCTATTTCCTTCACCAACATGTCCATTACAATCTGCACCAATCACAACTCTTTCTCTGTCTGAGATGCTCAGAACTACTTTGTCTAGCTCCTTCCAGAATTGTTCTTTCACCTCTAGGTCACATCCTACCTGTGGGACATAGCCACTAATCACATTATACATAAGCCTCATCACTCGATCTGATACTCTTTTCACCTCCAAAACATTTTTAGCCAACTCTTCTTTTAAAATAACCCCTACTCCCTTTCTATTCCCATCTCCACCATGGTAAAATAATTTAAACCCTGCCCCTAAACTTCTAGCTTTATTGGCTTTCCACCTGGTCTCCTGGACACACAATATGTCAACCTTTCTCCTAATCATCATGTCAACCAACTCCCGAGATTTTCCTGCCATAGTCCCAACATTCAAAGTCCCGCATTCAGTTCTCGACTCTATGTTTTCCTCTTCTCTTTCTGCCGAAGAAAACGCTTTCCACCTATTCTTCGTCCCACAGTAGCTGAATTTCCACTGGCGCCCTGCAGGTTGACACTCATATTTGTTTGGCAAGGTTTTAAGCCGGATGCCCTTCCTGACGCAACCCTCTGCATTTATCCAGGCTTGGGATCGGCCTACAGTTTGCAATGGCTTGTGCCCCCCCATAGGGCTGCATTTATCAAAACATATAATAACAAAAATAAAACATAAGAGAATGGAAAGAAATGAACGAAAGTGTAGTTACTGTATTTTGGGACAACTGTAGTGTTGCATATGTATGTACCTTCAAGGGGTGTGGTCTAGTTAGTGACATCAGAAGCTTGGCCAGTAAGTCTTTCTGTGAGTTTTGTCTAACTCGAGCTCTCTAATGAGTGTTCTCATTTTGCGTTTGTATTTGACTGTCTGTCCCATTCAATAAACGGCTGGAAGTGCATCGGCGACTGTGGCTCTTTTTTTGTTTCACTCGAGCGGTGGCGAAGCTGAAGCTCGCTAATTTGAATTTTGGTCTGGAACACAATTCTTTTTTAAATTGACAGCTCATAACTCCAAAAACTTGTAAACTGGGGCACTTGCAAGTCAAGTTACCAATGTAAACTGCAAGCATGCATTTGAAAATCTGCAAAATAGCGGTCCAAACAATGAACCGAAATATCGCGGACAAACACTATGTTGGTTTTGTGTTCTGTATGAATTGACAGCTAAAGAAATATTAACAATGGTGTGTTTAGCTTCACCCTACACAAGCATAGCATTCACTGCAAATGAAAGATTGCATTTTTGAGACCTTCTCAAAAGATTTGCACCATAATGAAATGAACCCAACTGTATTGCTTGGTGGATTATGGCTTCTTGTTTTGTTGCTCCACATGCTCAACCTATTGTTCTTAATTGTAAATAACTTGCCATATTCATGCATGAATAGGGTGTCCACCAATACAGAGTGCAATTAAGAATATGGACAGTGGACCCCTGCGTATTCAAAGTTCGGCAACCACACACCTAGTCATCCGTCCATCCATCCATTATCTGATCCCCTTATCCTAACAAGGGTCGCGGGAGCGCTGGAGCCTATCCCGGCTATCATCGGGCAGGAGGCGGGGTCCACCCTGAACTGGTCGCCAGCCAATCGCAGGGCACATGTAAACATAAAACCATCCGCACTCACGTTCACACCTACGGCAATTTCGAGTCTTCAATCAACCCAATAAGATTCATTACAATTTGAATGTAAAATGCTATAACAAGAGGAGCTGATTGTTATTTAACAACTGCAAACTAACAAAGCTTCAAATTGGTCAAAAGAATAACAATAACAAAAGCAGCTGAACACTAAATACAAATTGTAACAAATGATTATACCTACGTAGATTCTCTTACTGTGAGACCTTAAACAGAAAATCATTAAATATTCTCTCATAACTGCAGCTGAGTAAACACGAGAATTTTAACTATACACAAAATGAATGCAGATATTCATACCAGGTGCAGAAATTTCTGTTTGATGTGCAGCAATTATGCTGTTCACGTTGTTAATTTACCACTTTTGTCCTTTTTATTTCTGCTCGGGTAATTGCTGTTGCTCTCGTACTCATATCCTGTCTTACTAGTACACCGCCTCAAAAAGTTGGAGTTCAAAGTTCAAAGCAAACAACGCAATTAAAAATAGCTTTTCAATCGTCTGTTTCCATGGCATGGTCTGCTCTAAAAATACCCGAAAAAGCTGGCAGGTGACATATGGAGCCTTTAGAAGCTCACATTAAAGGAGAGGACACAATCCAAAACCAGGAAAACGTTTAAAAACGGCATTTTATTGCAAGGGGTGACAAAAGGACTCCTACTCGCGCGCCAATTCTCTTGTGATTCATTTCGCTTATGCACTGAAATGGTCGTAGCGTAAGTGACGAGACAGCCCGTTAATTGCCACCGTACCTTATCCCTGATGCCTTGTCTCATCTGTTCTCTCTCTGCCTCCATCTTGGCGTATTTGGCCTTCCTCTCCTCCTCCTGCTGCCTGAGCGCCTCCTGCCTTTCCTCCTCTTTCTTTGCTGCATCCGGGTCCTCCTCCTTCTCCTCCCCACCCAGCATCTTGCCCACATCAGGAGGACCTCCTAGAGGAGAGATATACTTCAATTGAGGGCAGTCAGGGGACACCATTCACTCACATGTCCAATTGTGGGATTAGAGTGTTCGAGTGGGAAGGAAATGTTAGAAAGAGATGAGGTCAAAAAGCTTGGGGAAAAGATGGTGACCATTTGTGTGTGTTCAATTTTTTAACATTTCCCCCACACTGCAGTTGTTTTAACGTGGACATTAAACAATCAAACAACCAAGCCAATATTGTTTTATCTATGTGACTATCCTACACACTACCAATAGTGTGAATATCAGGCACAGAAAAATCATGAATATGTATAATACAAAAAGAGCGAAGATGGACTTTCATCATGAATTGCATGTGATTGCTGAGAGATGCTGCAGCCGTGCCAAGAAAAAAAAAAAAATTAATTAATTGAGGACTAAAACGCTTTTGGGGTGTTGCAGCACCATTACCTAGTGGTTGGCACATCTGCCTCACAGTTATAAGGTTCTGGGCAGGAATCTCGACTCCAGCCTTCCAGTGCGGCGTTTGCAAATTCTACCCCGTGCTTGTGTGGGTGTAATCCCACATTCTCAAAACATGTGTGTTCGATTTACTGAAGACTCTAAGACTCTATTATTGTCCATAATGGCGAATACTGCATGTGTGTGAGTGGTTGTTTATACAGGATCTGTATTTGTTATACGGGCCATGCAATTGGCTGTTGTACTCCGCCTCTCGCCCCAAATCAGCTGGGATCGGCTCCGGGTCATCCATGACCCCACTGAGGACGAGCGCTGTAAAATCCCTGCATGGGGTTTTGGGGAGTTTTTCTACACAAAGTGAATGAACTGCCCTTTATCGCAGTTTGCTATATGACTCAAAGAGAATAACCCATGTGGACTGCCGGGCATGAGAATCTGTGCTTAATGTACCATCTTTATGAAAATGGAAGAAGCAACCAGCGTGATGTGAGCAGTAGCCACTATGAATTGATGTGCAGCCGACTGTCACGTTCTCTGAGTGACGACATCGTAGCAGAGTGATGGAGACTGGTATTATCGAGGAAGGAAGGGACAAAGAAACATGTCTAGTTTATGAGTGAAATAGGAAGTTAGAGGAGATGGAAAACAGCCATGGATGTGAGGGGATTGAACAGAAAAAATGCCATTTTTCTTTGCTTTTTCGTCATTGTTATTTTGTGAAAAAAAGATATCCTGAGCATTTGTTGTTACCAAACTCATCTTTTTTTTTTTATTATTATTCATTGTACAATAGTTTAATTCAATACATGCTTATCATTATTTTTTTATCTATTTTCATTGACTTGTGATTACAGAAGTTATCCATCAATATGTTAAAAATGAATCAATTTCAGGGGGAATCATGGATATGCTATATATATATATATATATATATATATATATATATATATATATATGAGAAAAGGGAAATCTGAAGACTCATAATGAGGAGGAGGGGATGTGTCAGAAAAAAATTTCCAAGCTGTTCCCGTTAGTAGGTTGCAGTTTCTCAATAAAAAAATCGAGACCGTGACAATTGCAAGAAGATAGAGAATAAAGTAAAGAAAATACAGATGAGGAAAGAGGGCATTGGAGCGCAGGAAAGAGCAGAGTGGTGCCTTGGGGGCTTGATGTTGGGAAGTCTTGAGGGGCAGACGGGGGGTATCTGAGGAGAGGACGGAAGCAAGGAAGCGTGAAAGAAAGGCAGAGTAATCCTTGAGACGAGTGCCGCCGCTGGTATTGTTGGTATTTTCACTCATCAGCATAATGAAAAGGAAGTGCGGCACATTGAAGAGATAGAAAACAAAAGACAAGATGAGGTGGAAGGGACCAGATAAACATGAGAATAAAATGGAAATGTGTGTGCTTTTTTTTTTCCCTCTGTAGGAGACTCAAAACAGATAAGAAAATATGATGTTTAATGTGCAAGGGTGTTTAACGGATGTGCCATTTTTACATACAATAGAACTTGCAGCCTTGGAGGTGCTTGAGTCACATCATCAATATGTAGTGTCATAGGCATAAACCCCCCGCATAGTTGCGGTTCGGCATGAGCGAATTCGGATATGTTTCTCTTTTTTTAGGGGAGGGGGTGGCTATCCTCCATTATTCACTGAAAATCCCTGGTATTCACGGTTACTATGCTTAGGCCAAAGCAATTAAAATATCTTTTTGGTGTAACTGCTGGAATCTTAGTGTGGTTGTTGGATTCAATTCGCTGAGTGTTTAGTGTCCGTGTTTGTGTTGTTCCTTTCTCTTTTGTTTCTTTCTTTTTTGTTGTTGTTGGCGGTCCTTGACTTCACCTCTTGCACTGTCAAAAGTAAAAATTAATTCACTGTTTCCCTCCCAATGAAGCTACGACAACAGTTTGGTCAACTTTGCCATACAATTCATCTGTATTACCCAACTCTTTTTCTTCTGTACATATACCAAAAGTAAAAGGCTTAATACCGTTTTCTCTAAAGTACTAATGCGCATATTTTTTGACCATGTGTGGGAATGCGTTTTTTTAGACTAGTATGCTAGCTAATACTGTGGATGAGCCTCATGTGAAGGTGTTTTGTTTGTGTTGAATAAATTAACAACTGACTAGAGTGTATGTAACATGGGTGCATGATTGTGTACATGTTAGAAGCATGGTATTGATGCCTAATCGTCCCTTCTTGTGGCCTCTATAAACCATTAAAAGCCCCCTTTTTTTGGGTGGCGGGGGCAGGAGGTCAATTATTCGCAGCTTTTGCAATTCATGGCAGGGCTCGGTCCCTGTGACCCGGGTATAGCCGGCATGTACTGTATTGGCAAGTCCAAAAGATGCGGCAAGCGTTGGAAAGCGAAGACACTCACATTCGAAGCAGTAAGACTCGGACGCCAGCATAATATAATGAATCTATTATAAAGTATTTACGATTTGCCCCTTTGGTATCAGTTACAACGTTTTGTCTCATCATTAAAAGCGGTTAACTTATTTTCACACACTTTTTGTGTTCCTTCAATAATTGCCTTTCCGGTTAATAAAGGTTTTACGATGGTTACAGTTTGACCCTGGAACCATTATTTCCCATGGGTAAAATTGTTTTAAAATCAAAAGCAAATTGATCGTAGAGGTTCCACTGTACTCAGCATCCAATGAAATTGCACTGATGCTCACAGTCCATCAGAGGGCATATTTGCATGTTATCAGGGGACAGCTATGTTATGATTTGCTGTATTGACCAGCTTTATTGACTCAAGTAATTTCTTTCTTTGCCATTTCTGCTCAGGAGCTGCTTCTGTCAGCATCCATCCACAGTTTATTAGGGAATTTATAGGTATAATGATTTCAAGTTTCCAATATTGTGTGAGGGTCTATATTGTGAAAAAAAAACAAAAAACATTCTGTAGGCATTGAAATAATGAGGCAGCTAGTTGAACAGATCAATTCTCCTCATTGCCTTGTTTGATTTTCGAATGTCTGTGAGCAGGCTATAGTCAAGAGAGAACGCATTCAAGTTCCTAATTACGTTGGTAAAAGACAATGCATCATTGCAATTAATGCACATCAACTATAAAAAGAAAGGACACAAATCAAGAAGCAGAAAGAGATCCAAAGTAAGTACAGTGTTGCAGTCTCAGCAGCCAAGAAAAGGTTGACATGGCAATATGCGCCCAACCATGACGCACCATCTGACAAGGCCGTGTAGATAATATAAGCATGGGGAGGCTGTCAAAGAAAAATAAAATATAGCTACATTTACACTAAGTGTCGCCATATGGATATAAATAATTGCTTTGCTCCATTTTAGGCACACATTAATTAGTAATGGGAGGCTAAACAACTTCTTATCTTGTGTTTTAATGCATGTGCACATTACAATATGCGTGTATGGATGAACAGTCAGCTATGACATGCATTAAAAGCAACACTTACATGCAACAGCATGACGGAATAGTGGCTCACATGTCCTTCCTGATTAAAAGTCTAATGATAATGTGTCCTGCAGCTACACCCACTGAATCAACCTAATTGTTCAAGCCTCTGCAAAATGAAAGCAAACGTTCACGATTACAAAGTCATGTTTTAACATTCGATTGAATAAACCTTGGCACACCTTTTCGAGGACTTAGCGAAAGGAGCCTCAATCTCTCTGCATATACATCAATACCGTATCAACACATAGCTGTAAACGAGGCAGTGACTCACAGTCAGTTTAGCCTCATTGTCAAATGATTCTCTCACGATGACTTCATCATTTGATCACTTCCCGTCCCTGCAAGCTTATTAGCACATTCAAATTGTCTAAGCTTGACTGTAAAAGATAATTATATAAAAAAAAAAAATAATAATGAAAAGAAGGAGGCGAAGAAGAAGCTGTTCCTGGGAGACAAAAGCCCGAATTATATTGAGCCTTGAGCTAAGCTCTGGTGTGCCATTTGCAAGAGCTCCAGAAACATCCTGTCAATGCAGTTCTATTAAAGCACTCATGCGTCACACGGCTCTTGCTTATAGAATTCTTTGATTGAAGCGCTTGCCCATTTATGAGTGAGCAACAATGTGCAAAGTTGTTGTTAAAGTCCATGCAACATTGAATATACAAAAGTTGGCAGGTCGCTCTTAGAGCCTTTCAGCGTTTTGCAGAATCCAAATGATGTGCCAACGGCAGCAAACAGTAATATGCATGTTGCAGAACAAGCTCCCATTATGCAAAGCCAATGGATCAAAACAACAGAACATTTTCAGAGGATTTGATTATATATTTAAAAAAAAAAAAAAAAAGCAGTGAAATCGGCAGATTTTAAGTGGTCTCTTTGCCAAGTTCTGAAGTCGATTTTTAAATACTGATCTAATGCTTCGTCTCTGAAGGTATCTTAAATTTGAGGACACGGGACGAACCTTTGCCTCCCCCCCCTCTCAGTGCATGAACTCTGAACAGTGTCAGATGAAAGCAATTCACTTGAGGTTTTCAAATCTCAAATCTGTTTCTTAAATCCTCTCCAAGAGTGAAGAGAAAGCCAGAGGAGGAGAAAATAAAGCTCGAGATTTTGATGAACTCAGCATAGCTCATTTTACAGCTAAATGAATAGCTTGAGAGTTTGTGCTTCTAATTTAATATTGTTTAGATTTTCTGAAAAGAAGCTGGCATGAGATTCACAATGCAAACCCTTTACACAGTTAAAAGAATAAAATATGTCGTGTGCACTGTCATTAGATGAAGTATATCACATCGTTGATACTCATGACCTATATGGTAGGTATTTGCAAGAACGCGTATGTGAACCCTTTGGAATGGCCCGGCTTCCTGCATGAATTGGTCATAAAATCTCATCCAATCTTCACCTAAGTCACAACAGACAAACACAGTGGTCCCAAACGATCATGCTAAACGATTAAAATGTTTCCATGTATTTGCTGAGCACAACATGTAAACATCGCAGTACAGGGAGGGAAAAGTGTGCGAACCTTTGGATTTAATAACTGGTTGAGCCTCCTTTGACAGCAACAAGCTTCAAGCAACCGTTTCCTGGAGTTGCAGATCACACCTGCACAACAACAGTCAGGAGGAATTTTGGACCATTCCTCTTGACATAACTGTTGCAGTTGAGCAATATTCTTATGATTTCTGTTGTGAATTGCTCTCTTGAGGTCATGCCACGGCGTTTCAATCGGGTTGAGGTCAGGACTCTGACTGTGTCACTCTCCAAAAAAGCATATTTTCTTCTGTTGAAGCCATTCAGCTGTTGCTTTACTCGTTGCATCACCCGTCCTCTGCTGGACGAAGTTCTCCTGCAAAATATCTTGACTAACTTGGGAATTGATTTTTCCTTCAATGACAGCAGTGCATCCTTTTTTCCCCCCCCACCCTTTCCAGCTTCATACAAGTTAACAATTCTTAATCGTTGGTCTTCTGAGAGCTCTTTTTCACAAGGCATGGGTCACACCAGGCAACCTCCTGGTCAAACCTGGTGTGTATTTTAACAGGGAATTCAAGCTTGAACCTTTTTACATTAATTGGACACGGGGTTAGCTGACTCCTCACAAAGATTAGCTATTACTTTTTCCACTCTGCACTGTAATGTTGGCTTGTTGTGTTTAAAAAAAAATAAAATACATGGAGACGTAATTGTTTGTGCGGTAGTAGTCCTGTTGTGACTTAAATGAAGATAAGATCACGTTATGATAATTTATGCAGAAATCCGGGTAATTCCAACAGGTTCACATACTTATTCTTGTAACTAACTGGATATACTTACATATATTAATTATATACTGAATGTGTACTTTTAAATAAGGTTACATATAGGGATGTAAATGTAGTGATTTAATGTGAGATTAAAAGATTTCGAGGTGGACTGGTGTTTTTGACTGAAGTGCTGCACACACACGCACACACACATACACACACACACACACTGAAACGGGATAAGGTCAATTTAATAACCTGCAACGAGCACCGAGGAAGGTGTGTGCGTGTGTGTGTGTGTGTGTGTGTGTGCGTGGTACAGTTGTAGGTCAATCGAGCAATGAAGATTCGATTTCCAATCATATCTGAGTGCCACCAGATGGACTCTGAGGTGAGAGAAAAACATCTCAAGGTGTGTTCTGTTCTCATCTAACCGCCAATGACAGTTTTGTCTCGCTTCAAATACACCGAGCGTGTTATAAATACAGCTGTTTGATGTAAGATGAGGGCTTGGTAGTTGAGATATTAATAGCAGTGTGTTCTGTTTAACTTGGATAGAAGCAGCATTTGTCTCTTTTGTTAAGAATACTGTTCATAATTTTGTGTAAGCGGATATTTATTAGCAAAATCTTAAATACAAGTTGAAAGAGCACGTTTAAGAGGGTCAGTGGAAAGTATGTTCCATGAAGCATGTCACTGTTGATTCATAGTCACACGTAACCTTTGTTGTTGTTTGTAAAATGATATTATTGTTTTAAGTGGTTAACTTTAATAAAGCATGTTAAAATGCTACTTAAAAATAGTTTTTTTTTTTTTTTTTTTTGCTTTTTTGATAGCGACAGTTTGTCACTGGTACTGATTAACTCGGAAATTTGTTTTGGAATGCAAATCAGACTACTATCCATTCTTGAATACTAATCTAGTATTCAAGAATGGATTGCAATTTAAGAATGGATTGCAATTTAATCCTTCTTTACACTCAACTTTTCTGCTTATATAGTTGAGTCTACTTTGTGAAGACTCATTCCCTCAAACCAATGTCTGCCTCATTTAACAGCCCCTTAGTCTGTCACACTTACTCAAGATGAGTTAGGAAGTGCTGTCAGCAGTGATGTACTCGGGAGTGGTGGAAACTCAGGCGCAAGGCAATGGTTCCAGCATACAAGGTGAACCTAATTGGTGTGAATGTCATTCTGATGTACAGTAATTCAGAAATTAACTCAGTATACCTCAAGCACAACTTGATTGTACTCTTTCAACTGTGGAAATATTATTTTCATTCACCGAATGATATTTAGGCAGTACAGCAGCCGACTGGTTAGCACATCCGCTTCACAGTTCTGAGGACCTCAGTTCAAATCCGGCCTCGCCTGTGTGGAGTTTGCATGTTCTGCCTGTTGTAACTTCATTATTATAGGCATAAAAACTGTATACACAGCCTTAGTCGCAACTTTTTTAAAAAAAATTATTTATTTATTTTAAACCAGTCTTGCTCAGCTGCATGGCCCTGCAGAATGGTGGATTTGTATGCCTTTGTGCTGGAACAGCTTTGCTGTGCAATAGGGGAGTTTGAAATATTCCCTCTGCTCATTTATTTATTTCTTTTAATTAGTCTGATGTTTATTGAAACTGCAGAGAGAAAAGGGTTTTAGGGGACAGACTAAGGGACAGAGTGGACAAGGGGAATAAGGGTGCGAACCACACAGACATTCAAGATATTTGAGCACAAGTAACATTAAAACAGTCAAACCGTGCTCTTATTTGTGGATGGGGACAACCACCCGGTGAGGAGATGCAACAACTCACCAACAGGATAAGATGAGAGAGGACAGGACAGGACAGGACAGGACAGGATGTGGGAAATGAGCAAGGCAGTGCTCCTGATGAGTGGTGTGATGGGATTCTTTTTAGTGTAAGAACCTGAGTTGATATGTTCATATAACCTGTGTTGTTCTAAGTGGTCCCAGCACAAGCAATTAAAGTCACAACAAATTTGAAAATGGTATTTTATTTTTTTTATCTGTGATTCTAAGATATGCTACTAAAGATGTGCATTATGTAACAAAGGGCAGTGAAAAAGTAATTTAACCTCCTAATAATTATTTTTTTCCCCCCAGGAATGTTTAGTTTAAAAACTTGTTTAAAAAAAGTTTGTAGTTTAAAAACTTGTTTGAAGGTTTATTTAAAAAAGAAATTTTGTTAAAACCTTTCCTCTTCCATGTATGCTGCCATCAAGAGGTTATGAAAAAGCTATCACTTTAATTCCAATATGCCACCGCCACCTAGAGGTCATGAAAAAGGTGGAGCCTACACTTTCATTCCAATATGACAGGGGTACATATGAGTGCATATATGTACAGTTGTGCTCAGAAGTTTACATATCCTGGCATAATTTGTGAAATACAGTTTGTTTGTTTTTTAAATACGACTGATGACTGAACAACCATCATTAATTTCTTTATGGTTATGTTTTGTTTATAAGAATGCTTTTCTGTAATACTTGACAGTTTAATTGGAATCCCATTAAAATTAAATTAAATGTGTTTCGCCTGGTCCTTCATGTTTTCTTTAAAGATTTGTACCCATCTTACAAATTATGTATTTGACACAATTTGTGTCCAAAAAAAAAAAAAAACAGACGACACAGGTTTTCTGAGGTCATAAGAGCAGATGGCCCGAACTTGAAAATGTTCTTGAGGACTGGGTGAACACACAGCGAGCAGACAGCCGAGGTTATATTTACATTACATTTATAAAATCTTTCTGTTTAAATATCTAATTTCACAATGTATATATCCGCGGCGTATAGTCTGGTGCGGCTAATATATGTAAAAAAAAAAAAAAAAAAAAATGTTTTCTACGCAGAGTGGGCCCGGCTTATATTCCGATGCGCTCTATAGTCTGGAAAATACGGTAGTTCTGTGTCTAATGTATACAAGTGTGTTTAGTGTTTTGCAAAAAGTGTGAGGCTGATATTGAGGCCGATGTTTTGCCCGCTGAGTGTAAGGTTTTGATAATTGTGTAATACGTTTGATTTGAGTGTTTAGTTGAAAAAAACTGTATCCGCCACAGATGGTTTGCCGCTCCTTTGCTTTCCACAGAGATCACTCACAGCTGACTCTTGTTTTTTTTTTTGCCTTTGATCCTAGACACCCACTTTTTTGACTGTGCCGTCGCCTATTGCAGCGTCCCAATACACATTTCGCAACCTTTTCAAAATGTTTTGTGGTGGTTACCCTTCCAAAGCGAGAAACTGTCTGCTTCTGACAAAATGTTTGACAGGTTTAAACAGAACTTTTTGGGAGTAAACCTTCAAACAAGTTTTGAAACTACAAACCATGAACATTTCAGAAAAAAATAATATCACTAGTAGGTTAATTATCTTGGGCTCGTTACTATTTGACGCCCCCTTGCACATTGTATGAATTACAAGTCTGATCAAGGTAAAATCATATTGATGCTTATAGTCGAACCAACAAAAGTGCAAGTCTTCTTCACCTATGTTGGAATGCATTGTATTAAAACATTTGAATGCCAATTTTGTATTAGGGGAAAGTGAGGTAGTGCCCCATCAGATGGTGCTACAATATGAAATGGTAATTAGCATTTTCAAATAAGCACAACATTGAATCTGGCGCAAAAGTAGAGCGTTTTTTTGTTGTTTTTAGGTCTTAATGTAACCTTTAAGTCAATTTAAAAGAAAAAAAAAGGCCTCCACCCTTCATTATTAACGTTGAAACTGAGTTTTTTTATTGTTTAAATATTTTTGCCATTATGTTAACCCAACTTTACACTTGTATTACAGTTGAGAATGTTAAAATCTTGAGCTTAAATTTGCCTGTACCATTAAGATATATTTTGGAGGGTCACAGTTTGAAGATGGAGCATGTTGCTTCTATTTCAATTCATTCCTCTGGGACAAATTGTTTGGAAACCTGAACAAATTGGATCAGTGACCCAGTTGGATTGTGTTCATCCTCCTCTTGGCAACCTTGTGCTTTATCAATACTTGCGAGACTGCTTGAACACAAACCCATGGAGATTCCCTAGCATGAAAAACATAATTGATTAAAGAATATTTCACTAGCATTGACATATTGACTGACAGCTTTTGAGAGTCGGGATGAAGGCCTAACTGATTGATTTTCTGGCTAATTGTTTTGCTTCATCATCTGCTTCTCTCCCAAGCAGCGACCTTTTGTGACCCACTACACAGTCAGCAAATTCACAGATGTTTTGCGTAAAGAGGTCACTGCATTCTGGTCCAAAATTACTGATTCAAATCAAAGACTCCTGCAACAGTTATTGGCATAATAGTCAGCCTGAGAGCCTTGTATGTGAATTCATACGCATTTTACAATCATTAATCTGTATTCTACGAGATATACTACCACCATGCAAACTCCTAAACAGGCTTCCGGCAGACTGCGACCCCACTACTGAGCAACATCCGATGCAATGCAGTTGATTTTGGGATTGATATATGTATCAAGTACGGCAAGATGATGTAGCATTGCCATCCTCGGAATCTCATTGAGCAGTGGGAGCTCTTCTTTTTTTATCTCCCCATCCTCACTGTAACCCAAAGAAACCTCTGTAACCTGCACAACAACAGCTCTGCATCGTTCACATCTCAATGCTACGTGTGCAGCATCTGAATTACAACAGCCCGGTGTCACTTTGCTGCTCTCCTCTAAAAGCTGCAGCTGTCAAGGAGGATGGATTACATGACCAGATTTAGGACTAATTAGGGGGCAAATTATTAATATATTAAGTGAATATAATACACTATACAGGGAAAGGTATACTGTATGACACCTGGCCTTACAACTACAGGAATGAGAAATGGAAGAAAAAAAACATGTGTACCGGCCTTACCAGATAACTAGCAACCCTTTTTGCTCAGTGACTGTTTTTCTCAATGTCTTTATGTCTCCAAAGTCTTCTCTGTCAATTGACTGTCTGTTGTCGTACTGGAGCGGCTCCAACAACCGGACACAAACTCCTTGTATGTTTTTGAACATACTTGGCAAATAAAGATGATTCTGATTCTGAAGTGTTTAATGGGGTTGAGGTCAGGTTGTATACTGTAGGATTTTTATGATAGTGCCACCTCTTTCATTTCTATGTTTAATGTGTTAAAGGTCCTGTAATTTGTCAAACCAACATTTTCTAGTATTTGGGATGTAACAGTGGCTCTATGGTGCCTCAGTAAACATGTGAAATATGAATTAAAATCGTCCACGCATTCCTGAGTTCCAGAGGTTTTTCTGCCTCGAGGCCTGAAATCAGGTCATTTGAATTTCTTGAGCTTATCTACGTCACGAGTGAAGATCTCCGCCTATCTCTCAGCTCAGAGCCAGCACTGTCAACATATCAAACACGTGTGATCTCACAAGTGGAGCTTCTACACGGAGGCAACCAATCAGAAGAAAGGGGGCGGTGTTAGCCAAATATGGACAAAGCAAATACAAAAGTGGGTCAAACAGAAGTAGCTTTCAGAGGGGCCTTTTCTGGACACTGGTGTGACAAAACCAATGTGTTTTTTAAAATGAAATTGACACTTTTATACTAAGTCCATGTTAGAGAGTCACTCTATGGAGGTCCAACTAGCCAAAATATGGGACCGTTAAATTAAAAATCTCACACATTTAGCAGCTTAGTTTGCTAATGCCTCTGGCCGCCTCTGCCTTTACGGAGGTTGCTTTGTGTGCGGCTAGAATGGAAAAGAGCCTTTCCGAAAGTTGCATGCATAGCATTGTCCATAATGTCTTAGTAAGTAACCAACCCCGCCCAAATTGACTAAAACATGCGTTCCAAGACTTTTTGTCCATCGTCCACAGTCTATTAAAAGTCCCATATTTTGGCCCTCTCGACCTCCATAGAGTGACTCTCTTAACATGGACTGATATAAAAGTGTCAATTTCATTTAAAAAACACTGTGATTTTGTCATACTAGTTTTCAGAAAAGGCCCCTCTGACAGCTACTTCTGTTTGACCCAGTTTTGTATCCACTTTGTCCATATTTGGCTGAGACCGCCCACTTTCCTGTGATTGGTTGCCTCCGTGTAGAAGACCCACTTGTGAGAGCAACGTGTTTATTATGTTGACAGCGTTGGCTCTGAGCTCAGAGGTAGGCGGAGATCTTCACTAGTGACGTAGAAAAGCTCGAGAAATTCAAATGACCTAATTTCAAGCCTCTCGACACAAAAAAACATCTGGAACTCAGGAATGCGTGGACGATTTTAATTTATATTTCACATGTTTACTGAAGCACCATAGAGCCAATATAACACCCCAAATACTAGAAAAAGTTGGTTTTGGTCAAATATAGGACTTTTTAACATGTAGGGGCAAAACTTTGCTAAATATTGATTCCATACTTTTCTTGCCTTAAAATCTAATATTGCAAATCTTAACAATATTCATTCATCTTCGGTTCCGCTTCTCCTCACTCGGGTCGCGGGTGTGCTGGAGCCTATCTCAACTCTCTTTGGGCGAGAGGCGGGGTACACCCTGAACTGGTCGGTAGCCAATCACAGGATACATACAAACAAACAACCAATCGCACTCACAGTCACACCTACTGGTAATTTAGAGTCTTCACTCAACCTACCTTGCATGTTTTTGGGATGTGGGAGGAAACCGGAGTACCCGGAGAAAACCCACGCAGGCACGGGGAGAACATACAAACAGCACACAGGCGGGGCTGGGATTTGAACCCCGGTCCTCAGAACTGTGAGGCAGATGTGCTAACCAGTCGTCCACCGTGCTGCCATCTTAACAATATAAATCCTTAAAACTAATAAAAGGTGAACGGTCTCAAAGCCTAACAAACATTTGTAACCTGTAGCTGCATCCCAAGAAATTCACATTTTGTAAAAGTAAAAATACATAATTGAAAACGTTTTCTGTACATATGATTAATGAGGCGGCACGGTGGGGGACTGGTTAGAGCGTCAGCCTCACAGTTCTGAGGACCGGGTTTCAATCCCCGGCCCTTCCTGTGTGGAGTTTGTATGTTCTCCCCGTGCCTGCGTGGGTTTTCTCCGGGCACTCCGGTTTCCTCCCACATCCCCAAAACATGCAAGGTAGGTTGAGTGAAGACTCTGAATTGGAGACTATAAATTGCCCGTAGGTGTGAATGTGAGTGCAAATGGTTGTTTGTTTGTATGTGCCCTGCGATTGGCTGGCAACCAGTTCAGGGTGTACCCCGCCTCCTGCCCGATGACAGCTGGGATAGCCTCCAGAACGCCCGCGACCCTAGTGAGGAGAAGCGGCTCAGAAAATGGATGGATGGATGGATGATTAATGACTCGCCGTTCTGTTTGAATGGAGAGTTTGCTCCGGCAGTACTGTAGTTTGGTGCAGGATGGATTAAAGCGTCCCCCGTCCCTACAGAACTGCATGCGGTGGTACTGTGTTGCTGCTTGTGCTGAACATCCTGTTTCCATCCTCAACACTGCAGTGCTGTTAAATCAAGCCGTCGCCTGGCAGCCAACTCACCTCCCAGTGCAGCTTTCATTACAAAATTCATGATGAAGCAGTTCTGTGTTCTCTTCCTTCAGCGGGTCACGCTATCTGGAACGGCCGGACGGACCTGCAATCGGGGGACAAAACACTTTTAGCAAATACTGTTATGACATTCATTCCGCTGGGTGTCACACACAAGAGTTTGATGGGACAAAAAGGAGGAGGAGGAGGACGATCCGCAAAAGAGAGAGCAGAGCGAATGACCTCCAGTTAGGGCATCGTGAAAATCAAGAAGAAAAGTGCATTTTTTAGAGTTTCTCATTGTTGATCATCTTTATTGTTTTTTATGACTTACTTTATTAGGGGCAAAAACAGTTGCAAATCAAACTAGAGACATCTTTACCCTCTACTGTACCACGTTCTGACTTTTCCCTAGATATCCGCACCCTTGATTTACAACCGCAATCCATCTTGTGTGGATTCATGCTGACGCTATACCTGTGATGTATCGACATGGGGAAGAAAAGCACCCGTGGAAAAAAAATGGAAGAGCAAAAAGAGGGTCAAGGTGAGCAAGAGAAGCCATGTCTTGTATCCGCAAGATAACCTTTATGCTGTCGTAATCGCGTTCTTGATCTTAAAAGTGCATGCATTGTAATCCTTCTTGCAAGTGAATGGTCTCTATTCATTTGTGATAAAAATCATCTTGTCTTGAAGTTCCAGTGATATTACAACTAAGATGTTAATGTGATATAATTTGACATTTGTCAACATTTTTCCACACAACACTTCAAAAAGGCACTTTGGCTGCATCTTACAGCTTTGCTGGTGCTCTACTGCATTACAAAACTTGCAGCACTCCTCATTATTACAGTGCGGTTGCCTTAATCTGCAGCAGCCTCTTCAAATCATTTCCTGCTTTGCCCCCTCTTCAGCATTGTCTGCTGCAGCGGCAATCTCTCCTCACGTGAACCCTTATTAACTCAGCGTTCAGCCAAACGTTTTGCAAGTAATTCAATTCGGGTAGTCGACGAGCGATCGGCATATTTCGGCAAGTGCACCAGCATGTCCCCATCCTGTCCCGCGCGGTGCACCAACAGTGGTTTCATCCTTTACCTTGATTTGGATCCTTGTCCGAGTCTTTCTTAGCCCAAATTAGGAGGGGGGGGGGAGAAAGGGCGCTGCGGGTCCACAACCAGTCTGCTTCTTCTTCTCGAGCAGAGGCAAAGAATATGCAAGTTGTTGCGTCTAAAAAAAAAAAAAAGGCTGTATCGAGCCTCTCAAATTGCAGACATGCCGGTTGTGTGGAAGTCAGGCTGCAGTGGAGGAGGAGGAGGGAGGAAGAGGAGGGGTGAGGGGGAGGAGGAGGAAGAAGAGAGAAGGAGCTCCTGCAGGACCAGATGAGAGCATGCAGAGGGAGGGGAGGGGGCTGGGGGACAGCACATGACCGTTATAGCTCCATTTAAAGAGCCGGTTTCATTGTCATGGTGTCAGAAGTGAAGAACTAAAATATCTTGCATCGACGGTAAATACATTCCTGGAAAGAAAAAGCACTTCGTGAAAAAGAACAACAACAACATTTAGTCTTAACAAACAACATACAGGTCTTAAACTTAATATACAAAAAGGGGACAACTGTCCCATGCAAGAAAGGGCCACTGGCTGTCCGCCATTCACGTACACATTGAATGTAAGCGCCAATTTATCCATACACATACACATTTTAATATTCGAATCTGTTTGGCACGAACACACAAAGTATAAATGTTTGTCCACTCACATACACGCCGAGTGTAAATGTCTGTCCATTCATGTACACACATAGCGCAAACATCTTTCTGTCTATTCTCACACACACCCAATGTACGCAACTCTAGCCGCCCATTTGCGTGCACAAAATTCAAACAGTGGTCTGTCCATCTAAATACACAGTTAAATTGAAATGGAATTAAATTCTCATACACATACAGTATAATGCATATGTTATTCTTCGAAGGGAAATATCTCATACCTCATGGCTATTTACAGCAGAAGTTGTCCTTTAAATAGGATGATCTCCTGCTCGCAGAAATGTTGTCTTTCATTATTCTGTTTGAGGTTCTGGTAACGACAAAAAGGTCTGTTGGGGTGATGCGACACGACGAGCTCTTCGAGAAATACGCTTGAATGTTTGTAAATGTGTAGGGAGTCAAAACAGAGGCTCTTTTTACAGGAAATATTGGCATCAGCAGACTATTTGCACACCCGGCAGACACAGAGCAACGCAAATATTGAATGCAACTGCTTCACTGGCCACCTGGAGAGAACCTCCCTCACTCCACTTTTAGTGCTAATTTGGGCTAAGCAAACTCGAGAAGGGAAGTCTATCAGTCTTTTAATTGACTGAGTCTTTGCTGTGTTCACCGAGTTGTCAGCACAACTGCCTATCGGCGTTGGGAACGCCGTCAAGCTTGAAAGGTGTCACATATGGTTAGCAAGCTTACTATTCACTTGAAATACGTGACTCTTCCTTGAAAGTGCGGTTTCAGTCAGCCAAACAATCTTCTCAAATAGATTGAATCGGAATATGAAAACACAAATACATGACAATTGTTGTCCCTTTGTTTTTTGGTGTGTTTGGTTTCTTCAAACACAAGCTGTCAAATACAGTGGGGGAACAATGTGTTGCTTTCTTTGTGGCCCTTTTCCCACCACTCGAAGCAATATTGCCTGTTTTGAGGAATGAACACACAGCTGAGCACTGATGAATATGCACTGGAACAACCTTTGTTTTTCCTCGTCAATTCATAAACAGTATGTCCATAGCTTATATGTCTATACTGTACGTCCAATGCAAACGTGTGTTAAACCCAAGGTTTGTTGTGTAACTGTAGCCCACCAGAATGTATTAGATACAATTAATTTTGATGAATGTATGCAATTTTTGGGGCAGATTAGCCTGTAATTTATGAACGTCAGTTACACTCTTAACTGTGCTTTCAGCTACTTACTTACATGTCCAAAAAATGTGCATTGGGATTATTGGGGTCATCTACGAACATGAGTTTCTAGTTACAGTATACTGTACAAAGGTCACGGGCAGTAATGCAGAAAAATGATTGGGGGACAAAACCGAAGTCCCAACTAAACAGTACATAGATCAAATACAAGAAAATGTCGCCCAAAGCAATACTTGATCCACACCCATGGAACAGTCATGTGCCGTGTGGTTCTATGGCACAATTTCAGCAAACACATTCCTCTTTATACACACAACGGAAGCCGTGGTAAAAAAAAAAAAAAAAAAAAAAAAAAAAAAGTACATAAATTATGAATATAATATGCAAGTGTTTACCTCCTTTTTTCTAACAGTGTTTTGCTATCTGGCCCCCTAAAATAGCTTGCCCCAGCAAATGCTTAAAGCGGCCTTGCATTTCCCCCCGTCGCTACATTGGTAGACTCAATAGGAATGGACAGACAGAGAGCACACAGAGGACCAGGGGGAGCTTAAAATGCTGCATCGCACATCAATTAATCAAGACGCAGGAGACTGTGTCCAGTCGACCCACTGTGGCACCAACGCATCCATCACCTTGTTTATAACCCGGAAACGCTCTGAGACAACTGCAGCATCCAGTGCGTCCGCACACGCACACGTGACACATGTCCACAATTGAAACGTTAACCGTTTGAGGTCAAACGTATAAATTCACTGCAAGGTTTTCAAAATTGAACATTAGATGTTTTTCTACGTTAAGACCTTAGCGCACCGCGCGTATCCTCTGACAGCCACATTTGAAGAAGGCGCTCACTTCCGTTGCACGAGTTGTTGAATTCTCAGCAACTCTGGATGAGGTGTTCAATAATGAATTCAGATTATTTGGGGTGACTTTCAGCTAAGTTTGAATACATTTATCAACTGAACCCATCTCAACATGCAGACTGTGTGTTGCATGCTGTATGTACAAAACGAGAGAAGTCAAGGTATGAGCTACTGAATTGCCATTTCAATCTCCAACAGCCATTTTTAAAGGAAAATACAAACAGCAGAGTTCCACAGGGACTGTCTGCCATTCCAAAAAGGTCAGAATTAACATAGTGCTGCTGTCACACAAAGCGGTGCTGTTTTTGACACATCTAAATATAATCATATAGGAAGGTTTAAGTGTCAAAGACAGTGTTTATCTTCCAGTCGTGGTCAACTTCTTTTTTACACTAAACCAATTCATGTTGAAAAATGAGATGTGCATCAGGGACATGACGTTTATGTTTCTATGGCATTAAATTTAGTGACGTGTTTTATTATTGTAATGTATTAATATTTCTGTGGTTGTCATATTTTTACACGTATTTAAGAATGATAAAATGCTACTGGAAATTGCAAAATTGCCAGTGTAGTTAATCAAGGTTTTAGGGCAATTATGCTATGGCAAAATTTGAGGTCGACCACCATCACAGAACAGATTGTGTTCAGCCTATAAAGTTCCAGTCTATTTCCGTGACAGTCTTATGGTGGGATATACGGTATAAAATACTGAATTTAGTTGGACATAAGAAGTTAAGAACTGGTCTTTCTCTTGATTAGTTGCCTATGTGGAAGTTGTCCTTCTCACACAACTCGTCTTTTCATGCATCTCTCTACCATGACAGCACCATTGTGTCATGGGACAGCAATTTAATTTAGCAATTTAATGGCATTTCCTCCGGCAAGTTCAAGTAAAAAGGCATCAGTTTGTCTTCGTGCATCAGTAGATCCTCAGCGAAAGGCTTTTGAAATTTTGGCAGCATCCTTTTTTCATGCTCAGATACCAGCATACAGTACCAAAATATCCGACCTTAAAAAAAATGAAAGGAAATTGTGAGGATAATGCATTTCAAAACATCCCTGAACCTTTAGTTTGCCATTCGTAGTAGCTGCGTTGGCCAATGCAACAGGAAACTGGTCAATAACAATTGCTATGGGGAAGACATCAGTTCTGCTGAGTGTTGACAGTTAAACATTGTGTCCTTCATGTGTACTTTGCATCGGACTGCATTGGACCCCAATGGGAAGGTAGTTAACACCTGACCTAGAAACCTCACTCGTGCTAATACGATACCACTGCACCATATCAGAGCGTTGTCCATTGAGAACTGTTTATTTATATACATTTATGTGTGTATGGACAATCCCTGTTTGTCATGCCGGTTGAACTCCATGCCTTTTACAAAGTTACCGCTGACATCAACACATCCCTGTGCCATGTAGGAGGTTTTGTGTTTATGACATTAGATGACAATGAGGAAGGTGTGTAAGCCACTTCATGAGAACACTGAGTAACTCTGCTCTGACAACATAAAATTATATAATTGTAAATTTTTTTTCAAGATAAAACCATCTCAACTGTTTAGTACATTTTAGAATTAGTAGCTGCATTTGGACATGAACATCTTTTAATAGGATTTCTCTCTTTCACACATATTACCATATTCATTCAGCACTTTGACCTCTGCGAGGTTGTTTTGTGAAGTCAGAGGGGAGGAGCGATTTAGCTTTTGCATTAGTCTGCTGTCCATCATCCGTGCAGCACTCTCAAGTCCCTAGAGAGGGTGGAGGAAAGGCAGAGGCAGAGGGGGAGAATAAAGACAGGAGGGGGAGGGGGCTGAGGTATTGAAGGTAATAGTACGTGTGTGTGTTCGTGTCCATCAGCCCGCGAGGCCTTCAGAGGTCCCGTGCAGAGCAGTGCTGCTGCTGTGCTGCAATGCGTAAAGGCATCTCTTCATGCGGAGAACCGACCGGCTGACTTGCTGGCTGCCTCTGAGATGAATGCATTGCAAAGGTGATAACTATCGTGCTCCTCTCGTCATTTATAGACTCTCGGCATCTCTCAACAGCTGACTCCACGGGGCTGCACCACAAGAGAGTAAGTCCAAATACTGTGGTAACTAAGACAGCAACATGGGTCACCTCGGGGATGCTCTATTTCAAAGGGACCTAGATGGTTTATGGTGTACTTTTAATGGTCGAGACATCACTTGTTGGACAATACAGGGTATGACTGCTAAATTCTGCTCATTTCTTAAAAAAATTTTTCACCTGCAATTCTTTATGAAATCAGTTATCTGAAGTGCATCTGACTGTGAATACATAGCAATTGCAGCTATAGACTAGTAATTCAATTGTAAAAGTAATATATTTAGGACAAATCTCTCAATGTTTAGTGCTGTTTTTGGAGTCATTTTCTTCGTGTGTGTCTGTTCCTATCAGCTGTCTTTAAACCTATACCGATGCACTAAAAAAAATTTACTTCATTTTTAGTTGCGCGTGAGTAAAATGTGGTAAACTATTATCATTTTACCCCTTTTCTTAGAAAATAATCAAGTAATATACAGTATGCTAGTCACATTTTAATCAACCAATGTACATGTTCAAATGAAGTAAATTCAAATGACTTCTTTTTTTTCACGGTGGTTGGAGACAGGAGATTTTCACTGGGGCGTGGCACCAAAGCTAACCAGATTGTGGTGTCAAGAGATCACTTCCTGCCTGATGACCAGCAGCGTGATGAAGGAGTGGCGAAGGAAGCAGCTCAGTATGACAACTGGAAACCCTCCATTGTAAAGACATGAAAACGGCATGTAAACAAGGGTGTAACTGCTGGGTGGTTAGGATCTATTGGGATTTTCACTCACTCGATTGCAGGACATGAAAGAAAATCGAGGAATGCAACCACAAGGATACAAGTAAATATGAATTTTCTCTTCTCCCTGAGCTGTGACCAGAGCGGCACGTTTCAAGTTCATTTCTTCACTACACCCTCAGGGTTATGACTGTTAACCTGCTTCCTCTGCCTTTGTCAACTGCAAGGTGTAAGAAGCGCAAATCTCCCTGCAACCTACAACTCGTCTGCCTCCTAACTACACGTGATGTTGAAATAGAAGTAAAACTGCAGAAGGCAGCCCCCCATCTCACTTTCAGTAGACTTGGAAAGAACCTAGAGTGGGGAGTATGGTGCCTCAGAAAGCCTGTGCAGTAGTACAGTCACGGAGTAATGCAGGGGAGAGATGAGCATGACAGGATGGGGCAGGCGCTCCATTCACACCCACTGCGTAGACACACAGGAGCAGGAGGGAAGTGCTCTGGACAGCAAGTGCAAAGATTTGGGATTCCTCTGGGTAGATTTCACACATATTTCATTTAGTTTGTTGTTTGCATTTATGGGTAAGGTATGTAACGATATTGCTCACCAAAAAAAGGGGGGGGGGGACACATAATCATCACACTAACTGCATGTAAGTCAGTCACACATCTGAGATATCAACCTGTCAAGGAACTAATAATAATTGTAATATTATCCATCCATCCATCCAATGTCAACACCGCTTATCCTGGTTAGGGTCACTGGAGCCTATCCCAGCTGACTTCGGGCGAAAGGCGGACTACACCCTGAACTGGTCGCCAGTCAGTCGCAGGGCACATATAGACACAGACAACCATTCGCACTCACATTCACACCGTCACTGAGTGGGAACTGAACCCACGCTGCCCGCACCAAAGTCAGGCGAGTGCACCGCTACACCATCAGTGACTTGTAATATTGATCCTAAATAATAACAATTTCACCTGCTGCTGTGCAAATGGAGGAAGAGGAAATAAAAGGCAATAGCAAGAATGTGAAGGAAATGTGGACTTTTTAATTGTTTGAAAATACAGTAGCTGAGTCTCTGAGGTGCCTGCACACATGTCGAGTGTGAAGTTACGCAACCAACAATTTTTTGTGTTTCCCATTTTGGAAAATGCATCGATAAAGGCCTTGTCACATTGCACTTCGCAAGGCCCGAGCACTGTCGATGAACCTGTTCATTTTGTATGTGCTGACAGGGTGCGGTGACGGAAAGTCGTGTCACGGCACAGCGCGACATGTAAGATGGGTGGGTGTTTGCCACAACGCACACCCTTGAATTAAAAACTGTTTAGTTTGAGAGCTGCATCGCTGTGACGTCGGAAGGCCAACCAATAGGAGAGGTTTTAGTGGAGTGATTTCAGAGTGCTAATATCAATAGACCAACGAGTGCGAAAAGCTTCCCTGTTTTTTCCTGGTAAGGCTGCTACACAAGCATTTCCAAAAATGGCAAGCTTGCACTTGGCAGTGTCATCCTTGGCCTTGAGCCGTTCAGCTTTCGGACAGCGGTTGGCACAAAAGGGCACGCCGTGACCCAAAGTTTTGCTATGTCTCCTAGCACAATGCCAAGACTGGAATGAGGTACCAGGAAAGAGGTTAGTTGGTTAGTGATGGTCTGGGTTGGCATATCCTTAGAGAACCGTTGTAACATCCACATGTAAGCCAGCGATACCCTGCCTGCTGTACCAAGATGAGATCCCCAGAAAGTATTGGCAGAGCAAATTCTGGTGCCTTTGACTGGCTCGCATCCTATTAAGCACCTCAGGAACATTATGTATTGTGTCCCTCACTCCTCCATGCTCCAGGAGCTGAGTGAAATGCTTTATCGAGGTCTATAAACGTCTCAACGGGAGCATAATTCTGTCGGCAATGGATTATTTCAAGTTTACATTTATTGTTCATTCATTCATTCATTCATTTTCCGTTCTACTTATCCTCACTAGGGTCGCGGGCATGATGGACCCTATCCCGGCAATCTTCGGGCGAGAGGCGGGGTACACCCCGAACTGGTCGCCAGCCAATCGCAGGGTACATTTATTGTTCTTACATTATTTTGTTCTCAACTAATTAGAATCTGTAAGCAATAAAGCCATGAAATAAACTGGATTATTTCATTCATCTACATCTGGGATGTGCCTGTAAATCTTCTCATTCATCCAGGTCATTTCATTCTCAAGACATTGAATCGATCACAACTGGACTGTTCTGATTGTCTTAGAAAATGTTTCACATCGCAACCAAGCAGGCTTCATCATTTCATGCACAAGGCTAGGACAACACTAACCTGGGTCCCCGAGGCGTTCCCAGGCCAGCCGAGAGACCTTATTCTCTCCAGTGTGTCTCCTGGGTCATCCCCGGGGTCTCCTCCCAGTGGGACGTGCCCGGAACACCTCACCAGGGAGGTGTCCAGGAGGCATCCTAATCAGATGCCCGAGCCACCTCATCTGGCTACTCTCAATGTGGAGGAACAGCAGTTCCTCCACATCGTCCCTCCCGGATGACCGAGCTTCTCACCCTACCTCTAAGGGAGAGCCCAGACACCCTGCGGAGGAAACTCATTTTGGCCACTTGTATCCGGGGTCTTGTTCTTTCGGTCACGACCCACAGCTCGTGACCATAGGACAGTGTAGGAACGTAGATAGACAGGTAAATTGAGTGTGAATTCCTCACTGCACTTGACTGCATATTGCTTTTTCTGGGTATGGGATGTCCGGTGTTTAGGGTGTACCTGTAACAGCCTTTGTCTCAGGGTGTTACCATGTTTGAAGTGAACCGGTATGTTGTGTTGGTTAAAATTCCTTCTGAGTTTCTCAAGCAGACCTGATACATCTGGAATGACAATATTGCTGCGTGTGTCACTCTTTTCTTTCTCATCCACCTTGCTCTTGTCCCTTCTGGTATGTGTGCTTCATTGTTTTAGCAGTGTGCTTCACTGATTGCCAAGGAAATTCTGATATGAATCTATACCCATGAAATTCTTTTATGAGGCTTGGGCTGCCTACCCCCTCGTGATTGTTGCAGGTTTGACAACACTAAATCTATACATACTGTAGTGTTGTTCGTGCATTCCTTACACATGAAAACAAAAGTTACAATGTTGTACCTTTACCCTCAAAAGATGCTGCTTCTGTAAACTTTTATAGTTTTGCCCCTGGAAAAAGGTACCATCCATCCATTTTCCGTACCGTAGCCAATTGCAGGGTACATGTAAACAAACAACCACTCACACTCACATTCACACCTACGGGCAATTTAGAGTATTCAGTTAAACTACCATGGATGTTTTGGGGAGGAATCCGGAGTTCCCAGAGAAAACCCATGCAAGCTCAGAGAGAACATGCAAATTCCACACAGGTGAGGCTGGATTTGAATGTGAATTTGAAAACAGTGAGGCAGATGTGATAGCCAGTCGTCCACCGTGAAAGTGGACGACTGGCTCTAAGTGAAAGCTTAATGCAATAGTGTCCCTGAATATCACTGGAAGATTACCCCTTCCTGTGTATCACATCACAACAGCTGATGTTACACATTTCAAAAGGCACCATGGTCAAATAACAGTGACTGGTTCAAAGCTACATTACATTACTTATGGTGACGCAGCAAAAAAACAAAAACAGCAGTGTTGACCGGATCAGGACCAAAGTGTCATTTCCCCCTGAGGAGACAGACTGTACTGAAGGCAGTAACCCCACAGAGTGCAACCCGTGACAGACCACACCGGTCCAAACAGATGCCCCTTTGAGCTACAATGGGTGGGCATGTCTTTCAGAGTCACATGTACTGCACTGCAACAAGCCATTGTTTAAAATAGTCTGATAAGCTCGTGAATTTATGTTTTATCCAACTCGATCTTTTTATCTGATCTATACGATGGTGTGTTATTGTCATCATCATCATCATTTCCTTATATCAATAAGGAAATGATGATCAATAGGTCAGCGCCATAGTATGGCTCAATGAACCAAATGCATACATGCCCACACAGACGGGCACGACCACTGTTTTCTTTATGTGTCAGGAAAACACATATGCATATGCAGTCCATCCATCCCAACAGTAATAAAGATTGTGCTGACAAGGCTTCTTACAGTAACCATCAATGACTCATGTCCATTGTGTGTGTGTGTGTGTGTGTGTGAGTGAGAGAGAGAGACAGAGAGAGAGAGAGAGAGTGTGTGTATTTGTGTGTGCGTGTGTGTGTGTGTCATACTGTAAGCCAGCCTCCAGAGAGAAAAGGGGAGGGAAAAGTGAGAGAGTAGTGAGAAGTATTATTTTTTCCCCTCATATTTGGAAGGAATGTTCCCACATGAAGGCATATGAGGCCAATGCAAGGCCATGATAAAATAGGATCACATCTGGATTTAACGGCAAAAAGTCAAAAATGGGAAATGAATTCACTGGCTTTTGGAATATATGGGAAAAAACTACTGTACACTCTGTTACTATAACCATTAGATTATAGATGAATATAACTATGGTCTCCATTCACACGAGAGTGTATAATTTGACAACCAGACCAAGATTGCATGCGATGCATATGTGGTTCATGAACAGCCTTGTGAGTTAACAAAAACAAACTTTCAGTCGGACTCTATTTGAACTGTAAATTTAAAACATGCTCCAACAATAAGGTCCACAGTGAAAGCTACTTTCTTCTCGAGGACCATGAATCAGGAGTTATTGATTTATGGGTATTTCCTGGTCCCATGCACACACACATGCACGAAAACTGCTGATGGCGAGCTTTCCAATTCAACAGAGCTCTGTGAATACATTACTGTATATGGACACTCAGAGTTGCCATGCATATTTGATTAATTTAAAAAGGTAAGGCAGTAGGAGAGGTATGATGGCTCAACTGTTCTTGCTGTCAGCAAAACACAAATTCTCTGTTTATCATTATTCAGACAAATGCAGCAGGAAGGGTACCATTCGATGGCCAGTTCTGTGGTTGAATTAACTCTGATCTTGATATTTTATTATTACTTTCATTCTTATACAGTTGGAGCTACAGCAAATGAAGACAGTGTTATTTGTGCATGAGTTGTGAAAACGTTGCTCCTCCTCTAGATTACTCCAGCAGAAGACGTCAACACAGTCTCTCCCTGTTTTCATTTGACTTTGCAGATATGATGTGTGCCCTTGAGAGAGACCTTGCTTTGCATTGCAGTCATTATGGTGGTCACAAGTACAGGACTCTGGCTGCACCACTGCCTCCCTCTGGACAATGAGCAAAAGTGCATACAGCAGTTGAAATGCTGCAACTACTGGTGAAGGGAACCATTGGTGTCAGAGCGTTGATGGAATGTCTTCAAAAGATAGAGGTCGTCTGTTGTACTTTGTTAATCAATAATCCCACAAAAACAGTGTTTACAATTAGTAGAACGAGAGCGGAATACATTGGGTGGAAGTTAAAATAAAATTGAATTCCATACCCATGACCTTATGATTCACTTTTTCAGATCAGCATCAGCATTACAAATCTTTAATGTAAGCAAGTACCCCAATGGCACCACACACACACACACACGCATGCACACACACGCAAGCAGACACACACACACACCATGTTTTCCTTTGTGCATCCGCTTCCGTCTAAAAGTTGTCCATCATCTCCACACCCACTCACACCCACGGCAAATACATTTCTCTCTTAAGGGATCCTGGCTCACCAGGAAATCTTTAGTTCTTATGCAACCTGACCCTGCATTGCAGCACGCAAAGTACGAACAACAGGTATGGTGCTGCAGCTAGAGTATGTGTTTGTGTGCGCATGTGAGATTTTTTTCAATTTATTTCAAGGATAGCCCCTTGAGATGGATCATCTCATTTTACAGGCGGCTCTTATCATACATAAATATAATCACAAGCAATATAATTAAAGGTAATTCAAGAACATCAAACATTTAAGCACATAGACACCTGCACCATACACAAACACACACACACACACAAAATCACTCACATTTAATATAACGTACACACAGGGGCTTACCACCAGATTATGGGCCCCCATACCACTCCATCATGGAAGGCCCCATGGGATGCAGATAAAGCTTTCCTCCCAAAAATTACTTGACAATGTGTGTGTGTGTGTGTGTGTGTGTGTGTGTTGGGGGGAACGTGTTGCGGTCCCCAAATGTTTTTGTCAACGGGAGGGGGAGGATGGGTGGCGGGGGGAAGGGTGGGTGCTTCGTAGGAGGGAGTGGATGGATATTTCCGTCAACTGGGGGGTGGGTAGGGCCCTCTGCCGCACAGCGGCATAACTACAGAGAGCCATGTTTGGACTTGATTAAAATCGTATTTTAATGAGTGTTGAATTTGTGAAATGTCAGAACTGGAGGAGTATAATAGTTATAAATGGATACTGTATATAATTGATTAAAGATATTTTTTTCCAAATATTTTTGCTACGGTATTAATAATTGAGATAGGTCTGTATGTAAATGTTGATGTCTGTGGGGTCACCTCCTTTATGGATAGGGGTTACTCTGGCACACTTCCAGGGTGTGGGGGTTTTAGCAGCTGCCAAAATCAGCCAGGGGAAATGATCAAACATGAGAGGCAAGTTCAAAGAACTTAATCTCCAGACCTGGACCAGAACTGCGTCCAGAATTTAGGTCATCAATGACCCGCTAAACATTAGTTGGTGTGATAGTTCTAAAGGAAAAGGAACTGCCAATTCTGTTCTGGATCATGTTTTACAGTCACAGTGAGAATAACGAGACACGGAAATACCAATTGTGGAAGTGTTGGCTAAATACCTCTGCAAGTGATGATGGTTCAATGACAGTTTCATTGTTTATTCTGATATGAGTAGCTTTCTTGTGATTTATTGGTTCTACTTGTACTGTTGATTCTCTTGGAAAATGGCTTCAGGTTCCTAAAACTAGTTGACAGTCCTTATAATGATTTGCCTTTGCATTTCTAGTATTGGGTTTATTGGGGTCATTTATTTCTCCACCCTTCACATTAATCAGTAACCAAGAAGCAGTTCTCTCATGTGTCATCAAGGTTGGTGACCCTTGAACTAACCCGTGTATCCATCCACCTGTTGTCATTCATGCAACAGAATAGTAGCCTATCCATTTTCTGTACCGCCTATCCTCACAAGGGTCACGGGCGTGCTGGAGCCTATCCCAGCTACCTTCGGGCAAGAGGCGGGGTACACCCTGAACTGGTTGCCGGCCAATCGCAGGGCACATACAGTGAGTACGAAAAGTATTCAGACCCTCTTGAAGTTTTCACTGTTTGTTAGATTGCAGCCATTGGCTAAAATAATTTAAGTTCATTTTTTTCCTCATTAATGTACACACAGCACCCCATATTGACAGAAAAAAACTTAATTGTTGAAACAGATTTATTAAAAAAGAAAAACGGAAATATCACACAGCCATAAGTATTCAGACCCTTTGCTGTGACACTCATATATTTAACTTGGGTGCTGTCCATTTCTTCTGATCATCCTTGAGATGGTTCTACACCTTCATTGGAGTCCAGCTGTGATTGATTATACTGATTGGACTTGATGAGGAAAGCCACACACCTGTCTATATAGGACCTTACAGCTCAAAGTGCATGTCAGACCAGCGGTCAAAGAAACTGCCTGAAGAGCTCAGAGACCGAATTGGGGCAAGGCACCGATCTGGCTAAGGTTACAAAAAAAAAGTCTGCTGCACTTAAGGTTCCGAAGAGCACGGTGCACGGTATTCTTTTCCTTTGGGCTTGTCCCATTAGGGGTCGCTACAGCGCGTCATCCTTTTCCATGTAAGCCTATCTCTTGCATCCTCCTCTCGAACACCAACTTCCCTCATGTCTTCCCTCACGACATCCATCAACCTTCTCTTTAGTCTTCCTCTAGCTCTCTTGCTCTCTTACCAATATTCTCACTATTTCTTCTCTGGATGTGTCCAAACCATCGAAGTCTGCTCTCTCTAACTTAGTCTCCAAAACATCGAACCTTGACCGTCCTCCATAATCCTGAAATGGAAGACGTTTGGGACGATCAGAACCCTTCCTAGAGCTGGCCGTCCAGCCAAACTGAGCAATTGGGGGAGAAGAGCCTTGGTGAGAGAGGAGAAGAACCTGAAGATCACTGTAGCTGAGCTCCACAGCTGCAGTTGGGAGATGGGAGAAAGTTCTAGAAAGTCAACCATCACTGCAGCCCTCCACCAGTCGGGGCTTTATGGCAGAATGGCCTGACGGAGGCCTGACGGAAGCCTCTCCTCAGTGCAAGACACATGAAAGCCCGCATGGAGTTTGCTAAAAAAAAAACAAACACCTGCAGGACTCCAAGATGGTGAGAAATAAGATTCTCTAGTCTGATGAGACCAAGAGAGAACTTTTTGGCCTTAATTCTAACCAGTAAGTGTTTAGAAAACCATGCACTGCTTATCACCTGTCCAATACTGTCCCAACAGTGAAGCATGGTGGTGGCAGCATCATGCTGTGAGGGTGTTTTTCAGCTGTAGGGACAGGGAGACTGGTTCCAATCGAAGAAAAGATGAAAGTGGCCAAGTACAGGGGTATGCTGGATAAAAACCTTCCCCAGAGTGCTCAGGGCCTCAGACTGGGTCGAAGGTTCACCTTCCAAGAAGACAATGCCCCTAAGCACAGAGCTAAAATAACGAAGGAGTGGCTTCAGAACAACTCCGGGACTGCTCTTGAATGGCCCAGCCAGAGCCCTGACATAAACCCAATTGAGCATCTCTGGAGAGACCTGAAAATGGCTGTCCACCAATGTTCACCATCCAACCTGACAGAACTAGAGAGGATCTGCTTGGAACAATGGCAGAGGATCCCCAAATCCAGGTGTGAAAAACTTGTTGCATCATTCCCAAAAAGACTCATGGCTGTATTAGCTCAAAAGGGTGCTTCTACTAAATACTGAGCAAAGGGGCTGAATACTTATGGCTGTGTGATATTTCAGTTTTTCGTTTTTAATAAATCAGCAAAAAAATCAACAATTCAGTTTTTCTATCAATATGTGGTGCTGTGTGTACATTGAGGAAAAAATGAACTTAAATTATTTTAGAAAATGGCTGCAATATAACAAATACTGAAAATGTTAAGGGGGTCTGAATACTTTCCGTACCCACTGTACAAACAACCATTCGCACTCACATTCACACCTACGGGCAATTTTGTCTTCAATCACCTTACCACGCATGTTTTGGGGATGTGGGAGAAAACCCACGCAGGCACGGGGAAAACATGCAACAGGCGAGGCTGGGATTTGAACCCATGTCCTCAGAACTGTACTTTTTTAATAGTGTGTTTGGGGGTGTGATGTGAGATTTTTTTTCTACTATAAAATATTTAGCCAAAGTCATCCACTCAGCAATCCGCCAGTATCTGTAAACTCGGCACGATGGTATTCAAAAACGCCGACACGATACGATCGCGGACGAAGAAAGAGCAGTATTATGGTTACTGGTTTGATGACACTATCGCCCCGCCTGCTCCAATATCACTGGCCCTGGGACACGCGTGGCTCCACTATGATTGGCTGTTGTTTCCCTGGAGAACGCCCGACAGTTTTCAGACGGGAAAATAAGTACTGTATGCGAGTTAAGTGTGGCGGCGTTAATATTTTTCCCACGAACCCTAACCCACCCTAATCCATCCTAAACTGCCTTAAAACCTAACCCTAGTCCTAAACTTAACCATAACAAACGTATTTGTTTTTAATTCGTACAAATGTGACACATGTTTGGGATGGTGATCAGGAGCCAATCATGTTGTAATGACGCGTGTCCTACCTAGAAACTAAGTGGGAATCCTGGTAACGCGTTGCGGCTCGGCAAAGCGCAACGTACTGGAGAAAAATACAACAGAAAGTGGCGAATACGCCAGGCGGCAAGGACACCCAACAGTGAATAATTAAAGGTAAGGTTCGCCGTCATTGACCGTTGTTGTTGGGTCGTGAACTTGAGCTACACTTTAGCGTCACTTGGACACTGACTGTACATACTAGGTGCGGTGAATCAGCTCGGCTAACTGCGACGCAGCTAGTCCGTTAAGTGAAGATGACGTGCAACTCAAATATAACGCCACCTAATTGTGATACGTGTGATTTCATTTAACGTGCTAGCATAACATTGAATGTAGCACGGCCGCTTCATCCTACTGTATTGCTATGACATCCGCATTCATCGTCTTATCAGCCGATAGAGGCTTTCTCGAGGAGGCAGAAAGCCCCGGACGTGATAAAACGTGTGTACTATTTAATGGCGCAAGAACCGGCATCTTGAGCGTTAGCATGCACGTACTGGCCAGGTCACACCACTGGTCACTGTGGTCAGAAATTATTTGGCGAGCGGATAAAACATTTTAAAAGCTATACATTTGACTATCCGAAATAATCATTGCAGATGTCAACAGCGTCTTTCTCACGAATCATAGTTACATTTGTTACATCAGTGTGATTTCCTTTAAATACATCTGCAACAGAAGTGTGACTGTTTCAAACATCTGCATGATAATTTGCCTAGGTTTGGGCAAATGACGTCACTTTTCGATGTGCTAAATTAGAATGTTAAATATCTAAAAAGGTACATGTAGATGGCACATATCTTGAACTGCAGTTATGACCAGTCAGAATCAAATTATAGATTAGATCAGTGGTTCTCACACTTTTTACCACCTCAAAAAATATTTGACTCTACAAGTGCAACCATCATGATAACATTAAAATACAGTAGGCTGAATTTTTCATAAAAAATGAGGCAGAGGTTTCATTTAATATTATTGTAAGCCACTGCAACAGTTTCAACATGAACACTGATCTTAAATATAGGAAAATTGAAAAACTGTCCTTTAAATAAGTATTCAATTAAATAATACTCCACATTTAAGTTAAATAACCAAATATATACCTAAATGTTTGAAAAGAAACAGTTCTAATAGATTAAATGGCAATGTATTGTACTTTAAAGTTAAATACAACTGAACTGTACTTATCAAATGTAATGGAGTGGATTAATAAAAAAGTTTGTGGTTTAAACATTTAATTAAGTGATTAATTAAGTGATTCACCACAGGTGGTATGTGAAAGAATACTCGTACCACACTTTGAGAACCACTGGATTAGATATCTCAAACTGGAGTTACACGTCAACAGTTCTGTCACAGATATCTGTAATTCACATCGCAGATACAGTAAACCCCACCTCCATCGCGGGGGTTACGTTCCAGTCCACCCCTCAATAAGTGAAATCCGCAACATTTAAAGGCATGTTCTTAAAATATTTACAGTACTTAACATTTCTTACGGTCTTTAAACATAGTTTTAAAACAATACAAACACTTTTAAATACACACAAGATTTTTAAGAGATCAAGACCAATAAAGGAAAATACAAAAATAATGTACAAACGGTAGTAAAAAAAATAAAAATCAAGTTACAACTGTAATAACACCCCAAAAACACAAGATATGTGGACCGTGAAAACTGAATGGCAATACAGCTGGGGTTTACTATATCTGCAAATGAATTGTAGATCTGTGATGGCAAACTACGTACACATGAATGGCAAAAGTGACATCTGTCTGAGGCAAAATGATGTTACAGATCTTTGAAATGCTAATTGTGGAAAGGAAGAATATAGCTACAGATATCTCAAAGTTCTTTTTGACTAGGCAAAACTAAATTGCAGATATCTGCAACATATATCCGGTCTCGCTGTTAAATGTTCAAAACATGTTGGTGGTCACCGGTGCTCAGGACAGGCTTGTTTAAGGCTTGCTTGAGGTATGTTCCCGTACTTTTAATACGATACGGCTCGCAAGCAGGCAACAAAAACGTTATGTAGCCTAGCAAGCGAGTGGTAGCACGAACGGTTGGACGTAAACATGCCGCCGTTCTGACAAATCATGCTCTAACGTTTTGGTGTGGGTGAAGTCATTTAATTAAAAATTAAGTAATTTAATGACAGTAAGTTAGCACCCACTATTTCTGTCATGTAATGTTGGTTTGACCTGACTGATTAGAATACAGGATCTGACTAGAGCAGTGATTTCCAACCTTTATGGAGCCAAGGAACATATTTTACAATTGAAAAAATCTCACGGCATACCAACAAAAAAAATGTCACAAAAGGTGGATACATTAATTACTGGAATAATAGATACAGGTCTAATAGAAGACAATTCATTTGTTCTGTCAGTCACTATTCTTCACTGGCATAAATAGAGGAACAAAGATACATTCTATCCATTTTCTGAGCCGCTTATCCTCATAAGGATCGCGGGAGTGCTTGAGCCAATCCCAGCTATCATCGGGCAGGAGGCGGGGTTTGCAGGTTCTCCCCGTGCCTGCGAGAGTTTTCTCCGGGCACTCCGGTTTCCTCCCACATCCCAAAAACATGCATGGTAATCTACAATTGACAACTCTAAATTGCCTGTAGGTGTGAATGTGAGTGTGAATGGTTGATTGTTTGTATGTGCGCTGCGATTGGCTGGCAACCAGTTCAGGGTGTACCCCGCCTCCTGCCCGATGATAGCTGGGATAGGCTCCAGCACGCCCGCGACCCTAGTGAGGAGAAGCAGCTCAGAAAATGGATGGATGGATGGAATTAGTGCTGAGGGAGCTCATCAAGGAAGAGGAAAAACTACAAAACATGTTTTATTTTACTATAATGGCATAGAGCTTGGCTGCTTACAGGATATGTTATTCATAATGATGCTTATGTCTTGAAAAAAAATCTGTTGTCAGATGCCAAACATGCTTTTGTAATAAATGGTGTGATCATGTCACATTGATTTCGCACAATTTATTTTCCCTAGTATTGCCAAATTAAGACAATATGATAATATTATTGTGGTCTTCCGCGACAGCACGGTGATTGACTGGTTAGCACATCTGCCTCACAGGTCTGAGCACCAGGGTTCAAATCCCGGCCCCGCCTGTGTGGAGTTTGCATGTTCTCCCCGTGCCTGCGTGGGTTTCTCCGGGTACTCCGGTTTCCTCCCACATCCCAAAAACATGCATGGTAGGTTGGTTGAAGACTCTAAATTGCCCGTAGGTGTGAATGTGTGTGCAAATGGTTGTTTGTTTGTGTGCCCTGTGATTGGCTGGCGACAAGTTCAGGGTGTACCCCGTCTCTCGCCTGAAGATGGCTGGGATAGGCTCCAGAAAATGGATGGATGGATGTAGTCTTCCTCTTTATTTCTTTCTCATTCTTCCACCCTCTCAGCCAATCACACACTAAAATTCAAATAAGCCCAACCCAATTCCTCCCCTCCCCTGACTACATGCCTCTCTCTCTCTCTCTCTCTCTCTCTCTCTCTCTCTCTCTCTCTCTCTCTCTCTCTCTCTCTCTCTCTCTCTCTCCCCCCCTCCCCCTCCCTCCCTCTCCCCTTTCTTTTCACCTCCCACATTCCTGCCTACCGAGTTAAACATGTTTAAATAGCAATAGACTGAAAAGTTGAAGTACAGGATAGGAGGTGATTGGTGGAAGATCCTATTGTGGAGGAATGGAAACACATTGTGGTTTTGTTTGCAAAAATCCTCATGTGAGTCGTGACATTTTTTCTGCTTCCTCTCAAATATTTATGATCAAATATCTTATTTTTTTTAATGATTTTTTTTGTCTGCCTTTCTGACATCGCTCAATATCTCCATCTTCTTCCCTCTCGGCTGCCTCTTTTTTGATTTGCATACTTACCTTCCCCCCACACTGTAATGCCAAGTTCTTGGCTGCTGATGTGGTCTTGTGATGCTTGAGTAGAAGTTACATTTTGCTGAATGGGAGATTGGCTTCATAACATGTTTGGTTACATTGTGTTTTTTGTACGTGTTTATGTGATGAAGAATCTTCAGTTTTTTGTACACAGGATAAACTGTGTGGCAATAATATGCGTTGGTGTGTTTATTTGTGACCGTTTTGTTATATTCAAACAAATAGTTATTTTATTGCGAGTATGTTTGAGACCTACCCTCAATTGGTGATTATCTGCGATATTTTGTGCTGGTATTTTCAGTCTCATGGTAGTACACCGAGCGCACAACTCTAAATAGGGACTTGCCTGTATCCTGTAAAAAAAAATAAAATTAAATTAAAACCATAGTTCAGAAATCTGCGAAATAACATGGGGTGCAAACGATGACTCGCGATATAGCGGCAGTTCACTGAAGGTGTAGCAGATTATCCTGGAGGAAGGAAAAACTGTCCCATTATAACTGGTATGTCAGCCCGATCCGTCTCCAGTCACAACAGATAGTCAAGGCACAGTTGATAATTTTATTTTCTCTCTCTAGAGAGATTGGTGTGCAAGTTGGCTTGACTGGTGGCTAATCTGTCAGTGGCCATGACATGATAAAAACAAACTTGTTCTGTTGATTCAAATGTCGCCAAGGACACTGGAGTGTTTGCTGGAGTAAAAGTTAATCTGATTTGAAGGTGGTTGCAAATGTACAAACCTGCTTATTTGTTTGTTAATGTGTTCAGTCAAAAGTGATTGAGTGCATTCAGTTGTATTGAGTCATCCATCCATCCATTTTCTGAACCGCTTCTCCTCACTAGGGTCATGGGTGCGCTGGAGCCTATCCCAGCTATCATCGGGCAGGCGGGGTACACCCTGAACTAGTTGCCAGCCAATCGCAGGGCACATAGAAACAAACAACCATTCGCACTCACAGTCACACCCACGGGCAATTTAGAGTCTCCAATTAATGCATGTTTTTGGGATGTGGGAGGAAACCGGAGGGCCCGGAGAAAACCCATGCAGACACGGACGGGGAGAACATGCAAACTCCACACAGGCGGGGCCGGGGATTGAACCCCGGTCCTCAGAGCTGTGAGGCTGACGCTCTAACCAGTCGCCCACCGTGCCGCCCTGTATTGAGTCAATAATTAGGAAAAATATTTTACTGTAAACTCTAACAGGCTCCCTTTAGACTGTGATTAAGAATGGATGCTGTCCTAAACAGCTAATTAGATTAGATTAGAATCTTTGTCATTAGACTAAAAACTGAAGAAAAATGTGTAGCTCCAGGGAAAAAGGAGCAGATGCATCGTACCTAATGATAGATGCATTTGTTCAGACTGCCATGGAATTAATTCATAACAAGTTAGATCTACTTCAGTTTAAGAGCTGACTGTGTATTCCATTACCAGTATGATCCTTGCAGCTGTTGATATTATTAGGATTGGAATTGATGGAATTGGATGGAATTGTAGGCCGACTATAAAAAGTAAAATAGTATCACCGAAAGTGACGCAGGCATCAAGTATTAAGAGTGGGATGGAAGTATGCCCAGTATGCGTGCCTATTGGTGTGTGCACACTTGTGCATGCTTTTCAAATGCAGGCATTAGCGTAGTGAGCGTCCTCAAAGCTAAGTTTTCTGACGGCAAGTAGGTAGCTGCACAGTTACAGAAAGTTGAGCGGCATAAATGGAATTAGTTTCAAAGTCTAACACCAGCGTGCCGATGTGGGACCATTCTGGATTCAAGCCAGCCCAACGAGCTGGTATGTCGAATTTGTTAACTTAACCTCAAAGAACTTAAAACCTCAAAGTGACAAAATCCACTTTAAACACAAACACAATTTCTTCAGCTGGGAACAAAAAACACGGTGGAACATTTCTCATTTCCCGTGAAAGTCTTTGCCGAAACAATGCAAATACAAACGTGACAACGTATATGTGCACGTATGCTCACATTATATACAGTATAGTGTACTCACTATTGTAAGAGATGTAGCCATTGAACAGATTGACAAAGCAGTGTTTAAAGGAAGGCTGCAGAGTTCTGAGTATTACAAATGTTGAATCAAAACAGTTTGCTTTGATCCACTTGTTGTGCTGTTATTTATGTTGCTATACTTTGCATTTATTCTGAACCAACTGAAAAGTTGAACTTGATAGGCAGTATATTGCCTGTTAAGGCGTGGGTTCAGTGACGGCGCGAATGTGAGTGCGAATGGTTGTCCATGTCTATATGTGCCCTGCGGCTGACTGGCGACAAGTTCAGGGTGTAGTTCGCCTTTTGCCCGTAGTCAGCTGGGATAGGCTGCAGCGCCCCGCGACCCTAACCACGATAAGCGGTGTTGAAAATGGATGGATAGATATACCTCTGTGCAAGTATTTTTTTGTATTTTTTCAGTGCAATTTTTGTAAACAGAGCCTGAGCGTCTTTTATTTATATTTTTTATTTATCTAAGATGTTATATTTATTGTTATACATTACAATGCCAATGTTCAATATATTATTTGAGTTAATTGTTCTTAAAAAAGGATGTACTTTAATTATTATGATCTTGTATCACTGTATAAGTGGCATCAAGAACATCAACAATACTATCGTTTGGCGTGGTGAGTTTTGTGGAAAATATATCATCCTCAAAAATTAAAATAAAAAAACTAAACTGATACCATACATTGAGAGGGAGAGCAATGGCTAACACAAATATTGTACAGTGTAAAAAAAAAATAGAGTAACAACTGTAATAAAAATCTGCAATATAGCGGGACAGCAAAGGAAGAACTGTGATATAGCGGAGGATTACTGTGTATAATGCACACCCATGTATAATACACACTCCCAAAGTTGACGTAAAAATTCTGGAAAACCCTTCTACCTATGTATAATGCATTTTTACATGATGTTGCTTCTACCCATGTGATCAAAACATGAAGTAATATCTTTATTTTGTTAGTTTTTTTCCAAAGAATTATCCTGATGTTAAGCACTTTATTTGAAAACATAATACTTTTTAAAAATTTTATTTACTTGCTCTTATTTTGAAAGTCACAGCCCTACTTTTATTTAGTAAATGAAACAACACACTGTTGTGCTCATATGTTTGATTACCCAGGCAGAATTTGTAAGACTGGTACAGTTCTTTAAAGAAAAGATTGTTGTTGTTCAGTCATATTTAAAAACATACAAACAATATTACACAAATTGTGCCAGGCTATATAGACTTATGAGCAGAACTGTACATGTATGCAGTCATACGTACCCCCTGTCATATTGGAATGAAAGTGTAGGCTACACCTTTTTCATAACCACTCGGTGGTGGTGGCATTTTGGAATGAAAGTGTACACCTTTCTCATAACCTCTAGGTGGCGATGGCATATTAGAATGATAGTGTACACCTTTCTAATAAACTCCAGTGGCAATGGCATATTGGAATGAAAGTGTGGAACTTTTTCATAACCTCTAGTTGGTGGCGTACATTTATAAAATGTGTGTATATAATGCGCACTATTGACTTTTGACAATTTTTTTGGGGGGGGGGGAAATGTGCATTTTACACGGGAAATTACAGTACTGTGTCTGTACTCCGTGATGATAAGTTGCATGGACTCATTGTACCAAGCCTGGGACTCATTGTCTTGTGTACTCTTGCATCCTGGGTCTCACATAGTTTTAAGTTTAAAATGATCTATGTGGGAGTATCAAACTGTAATGTTTTTCTGGCGCCATTGAGACGCAAACGCAGTGGAGGAAATGTCACGGCACATTGAGCAGAGCGCAAAATTTATCTCGTCGAATGTCCTTTGAAGATTAAATTAGAGATTTGGACAGATTCTGGTTTTGCAGTAATCTAAAACGATCAAGGATAAGTAATAACAAGTAATATGAGAACTTGAAGCCACTAAGTTGATGTACAATCACTGGGATCCAAGAAGCAAGCAAGGCAAACAACAATTTGTGAGACATTTCAGCCAGGTTTTCAGCTTGACTGGTACAAATTTCCATCTTGTGCATATTGCAGTATAACATAACAGGTAGTTGTACATCACAATCTACTCAGAGCTACGTAACCACTATTAGGTAGGCTTTACATGATCAGGATTTTTGGGGCTGATCACCGAAAAAAACGATAACCGATCACCGATCCGATCACAAGATGGAGCTATGTGTTTATTTAAATGACTTGTTCATTTATTGTGTATATTGTGTACTGCATACTGAGTATCTTAAAGTATTCTCTAGTATAAAAGTATTCTCATTTTAGACAAAATCTAAAACATCAATGACCTCTAGGGGCCATTTAAGGATTGGCCACTGACAAAAGTTTAGGTCAAATCAACATTACAACATGACAGAAATCATGGGTGCTGACTTACTGTAATTAAATTACTTTATTGCAATTAAATTACTTAAACAAATACTGTTAATTACATGCTTACTCTTAACTGTCTCACATTCCCAGCTATATGGACGGGTGTTGGGCAGAGTTTGTGTCCGTTTGGATTTCCTTTTTTTTTTTTTTTCCCACGCTGCATTGCTTGAACGTGGCATGCTCCTCCTTTTGTACATTATTCATGTGGCTGATCAAATTTGTTGTGTTGAAGCATTTAGATGATGTCCCCCAAGACGTACTTCAGTTGTTTGTCTGCGACACCGCAAAATAGTCCCACACCGACGATGTATTTTTTCACCGATAAGATTGAAAAAACTATATTGGCTGTCAGATAGTTACAGTACTACGCCACAAGATACGTGACAAGGCTAAAAATAAACTAGCTTTTGGATTCATATGCCACGGCGACGCGGAGTAAATGTTTTTTTTGCAGAGCCGATCGATGACGTCATTGATCGGATCGCCGAATTATGACATGAAAGCCGATAAAACAATCAGCATAAAATGCTAATTATCGGCCGATACCGATCAAGCCGATCAGATTGGTGTAAAGTCTACTATTAGGTAGATATAACTATGATTAGTACATTTGAGCATTACATATTTTGTGTTCAACTACAATAAGTATGTTTATTATTAACGTGTGTATTTAATCTGTATGTTGAAAACAGCATCAGAAGTAGGAGGTCAATTTATTGTTAATCCAACCTGAAGAGACGTTAGTTGCACTTTATTCAAATAAATTGTGAATGCATTTGCCATTAATGGTTGTTTATGTATAACTATAATTATGTTTACCTGATACCTTTACAAGAAACAAAAGGAATTTAGAAAATATGACATGCACTGTCAACTATCCAGGTATTTATTTAGCAGTCTCACTGCTTGAATTTTTGGCTAAAAAGTTACTGAATTGATTTCAATCCACTGATTCTTTTTGGATCGTATTGTTCTAAATGAACCAATATCGCCTTTGAATCGAATCAGCAACCAAGAATCGTGATACAAATTGAGTCGTTGTTAAAATGAATCTGTTTCAAATAAGGGTTTCAAGACAGGGGTAGGGTTTCAAATTAAGGTTTCAAGAGTTTTAGGGTTTCAAACTAGGGTTTCAAGACAAGTTTAGGCTTTCAAAGTAATTTTAAAACATGGGTTAGAGTTTAAAATTAGGGTTTCAAGACCGGGATAGGGTTTTGAAATAAGATTTCAAAACTGGTTTAGGATTTCAAAGTAGGGTTCAAGATTGTTAGGGTTTGAAGACAGGGTTAGTGTTTCAAAATTAGGGTTTTAACTCGAGAGTTTTAGGTTTTAAATTAGGGTTTCAAAATAAGGTTAGGGTTTTAAAACAGGGTTAGTGTTTCAAAGTAAGATTTTAAAACATGGTTACGGTTTCAAATTAGGGCTTAAAGAGAATATATGAGAGTTTCAAATTGGGTTTTCAAAACAGGGTTAGCGTTTCAAAGTATGGTTTCATAACTGGGTTAGTGTTTTTTAAATTAGGGTTTAAAGAGCGTTTTAGGGTTTCAAATTAGGTTTGTAATTGTAATAATAAAAACTGATTTTATCCCCATACCTGTGGTTGCTATTTAACACTATCACTGACTAGCATTTACATTCCCTGAGAAAAGTTACGGGATTAGAATGACTCTTCATAGTCAAGCCGTCGGGTGTTGCAAAGGAAAATAAATTCTATTTTGTCTATAAAATGTATGAAATTAAGAACGATACACACCTATTTACTCAAATGTCCCAAATTATATATATTTTTTTACAGAGAAATCTCAAAATTGGGGTCTGGAAAAAGTATGGAATTTTGAAATCTCAAATGTGTAGGAACCCAGCAATATAGGATCAGTAAGAGAATCGCTTGAACATTCACCGAACGATTAACTTTAGAACCAGCTCTCACAGTTTCTGTTTTCAATACCCATCCCTAGTTGGTATACAAAATGACATCATCGTTTGAATGACTCTGAATTTTGATACTGATGACCTACGTAAGGTAATGTCATTGAACTTACAATGGGATGTCCAAACATGCGGAACACACTTAATTGCACCATTGTCCGGGTATGACTCAAAAGCTCACTGCTAGGAGATGGAAAGTAAACTCAGGCGTTATTATTTTGTTATGACTTGTCTTATCGGGTGCTATGGAGCCGGTGGAACCTGTTCTATTGTCTAGAAGTGGGCAAGTATTTCTTTTGCAGAGTTTCTCACCATCCTGAACTCTGTTTCAGTCTACATCTACTGTAAAGTGCTGTGAAAAAGTATTTGTCCCACTTTTTTTTGCAGGTTCCCCACTTTAAGATCATCAGACATATCTAAATATCAAACATAACCCACGTAAACATACAATACAATTTTTAGATGGTGATTGCATTTATTAAAGAAAAATAACTGCAAAGATACCTCGCCCTATCTGAAAAAGTAATTGCCCCCAAAACCTAAGAACCGGTTAGGCCATCTTCAGCAGCAACAACTAAAATCAGGCGTTTTCTATAAATGGCAATGAGTCTTTCACATAATAATAATTTGGGCCACTCCTCGTTGTAGATTTTTTTTTTAATTCAGCAACACTGGAGCATGAACGGTCTTTTTGAGGTCATGTCACAGCATTTTAATCGGATTCAAGGTCAGACTTTGACCAATCACAGTAAGTCATCAAGTTCCTGAAAGAGTAGAGCAGCCCGAGACCATCACACACAATACGAGTCTTTAACTTAAAGTGAATAACATTTAATATTTGGTGGCATAACCCTTGCTTGCAATAACTGCATCAAGCCTGTGACCCATTGACTTCACCAGACCGTTGCATTCTTCATTTGAAATGCTTTTCCAGCAGCCTCTTACAGTTCTTGTTTGTTTCTGGGGGTTTCTCCCTTCAATCTCCTCTTCAGGAGGTAAAATGCATGCTCTGTTTGGTTAAGGTCCGGTGATTGAGACCTTACACTTTTTTCCCCTGATGAAGTCCTTTGTTGTGTTGGCAGTGTGTTTCGGGTCATTGTCTTGTTGCATGATGAAGCTTCTCCCGATTAGTTTGGATGCATTTTTCTCTAAGGCTTGATGCAGTTATTGCAAGCAAGGGTTATGCCGCCAAATATTAAATATTATTCATCCATCCATCCATTTTATGAGCCGCTTCTCCTCACTAGGATCGTGGGCGTGCTGGAGCCTATCCCAGCTATCATCGGACAGGAGGCATCGTACACCCTGAACTGGTTGCCAGCCAATCGCAGGGCACAGACAAACAAACAACCATTAGCACTCACAGTCACACCTACGGGAAATTTAGAGTTGTCAATTAACCTCCCATGCATGTTTTTGGGATGTGGGAGGAAACCGGAGTGCCTGGAGAAAACCCACGCAGGCACGGGGAGAACATGCAAACTCCAAACAGGCGGGGCCGGGGATTGAACCCCGTTCCTCAGAACTGTGAAGCAGACGCTCTAACCAGTCGGTCACCGTGCCGCCGAAATGTTATTCACTAAGTTAATTTAATCATGTCTGTTCCAATACTTTTGCTCACTTGAAAAGTGGGTGACTTCAAACAAAATATGATCTGTCCTGAGTTTAACATATCAAGTTGTAAATACCATCACATTAAAGCTGGATTTCTGAATTTTTGTCTCATATTCATCTTTTGATCTGAAGCCCAAATGTCTTCAGTATACAACAAAAACAAAGGAACTGACCTTGCCGTTACAATACTTTTGGAGGGGACTGTGCATTTGGTTGATGATCTTAAACGTTAAAGTGGGGGAAAGTATGAAAAAGGGGGCAAGGCACTGTATGTGATGTGTCATGGCAGATCGCTTTGTTGTCACTTTTCCACACAACACGTTCTCTGCTAAAATAAATTAATAACCTGATACATATTGGAGAAAACTATTGAGGCACATTTTTTCACTGCATGATGCCTAATCGGCTTGAAACTGATTTAAGTGGCATGTACATAGATCTTGAGATATTTCTAAAATGTGAGAACCCACACCCAACAATTTAAAAAAATATATAATGATTGGCTTTATATGTGCCCTGTGATTGGCTGGCAACCAGTTCAGGGTGTACCCCGCCTCCTGCCCATTGATAGCTGAGATAGTCTCCAGCAGTCCTGCGACCCTTGTGAGGATAAGCGGCTCAGAAAATGGATGGATGGCGACCAGTTCAGGGTGTACCCCGCCTCTCGCTGGAAAGATAGCAGGGATAGGCTCCAGCACCCCCGCGAGGAGAAGCGGTACAGAAAATGGATTTGTCATCTTAGTGTGTCTTGTACAGGACATTTAGATAACTGGCACAACAATCCATACACTTAAAGGAGACAATTATGCAAAAAAAGTAACATGTCTTTTATGAAAATACTCCAAGAATCAAGAAACACATATCTTGTGTTGCAGAATTATGTCTGAGAGATAATAATAATAATAAGGTGATGAGCAGTACCTGGTTTTCTCCACACATACTGGTTAGAATTAAGGCCAAAAAGTTCTATCTTGGTCTCATGAGACCGAAGTATTTCCCACCATTTGGACTCCTTCGGGTGTTTTTATTAGCATGCAGGCTTTCATGAGTCTTGCACTGAGGAGAGGCTTCCGTCGGGCCACTCTGCCATAAAGCCCCGACTGGTGGAGGGCTGCAGTGATGGTTGACTTTCTAGAACTTTCTCCCATCTCCCAACTGCATCTCTGGAGCTCAGCCACAGTGATCTTTGGGTTCTTCTCTACGTCTCTCACCAAGGCTCTTCACCCCCGATTGCTCAGTTTGGCCGGACGGGCAGCTCTAGTAAGGGTTCTGGTCATCCCAAACGTCTTCCATTTAAGGATTATGGGCGCCACTGTGCTCTTAGGAACCTTATGTGGATCTGTGCCTTGCCACAATTCTGTTTCTTAGCTCTTTAGGCAGTTACTTTGACCTCATGATTCTCATTTTCTCTGACATGCACTGTGAGCTGTAAGGTCTTATATAGACAGGTGTGTGGGTGTCCAAATCAAGTCCAATCTGTATAATCAAACACAGCTGGACTCCAATGAAGGTGTAAAACCATCTCAAGGATGATTACAAGAAATGGACAGCACCTAAGTTGAATATATGTCACAGCAAAGTGTCTGAATACTGTGTGATATTTCAGTTTTTCTTTTTTAATCTGCAAAAAAGTCAACAATTCTGTTTTTTTCTGTCAATATGGGTGCTGTGTGTAATTAATGAGGGAAAACATATAAACTTAAATGATTTTAGCAAATGGTTGCAATATAACAAAGAGAGAAAAATTTAAGAGTACTTTCCATATCCACTGTACCTCAAGCAATCCTTGAACAAACGTCTTCTCCCGAGCACCGGTGACCCTCACCACCACCACACGTTTTCCCCCATTGTGTTATTTTTTTGACCAACACACACGCTATCCATTGTTGTCGTGGCTGTGGTAACGAGTGTATCCGATCGCGTTTGATTTGACAAAACCCAGTGATCATAAATGACATCAAAAGACACGCAACGAGGCTAAAAATAAACTAGCTTTTGGATTCAGATATACTGTGGACTAAAATGTCTTTTGCGGAGCCGATCAATGACGTCCTTTATCGGAAAGGTGAATTATGACATTAAAGCCGATCAGCATAAAATGTTAATTCTTGGCCGTTACCGATCAAGCCGATCAGATCGGTGTAAAGTCTAATTTACATCGGTGTATATATCACAAGTTTAAAAAAATTTCCCCCCAATATCGTGCAGCCCTAATATAGAGGTCACATTATAGTAACACATTTGTTTTTCTTCCATTTCTAAAGTCATTCTCACTTTGAGGTTTGTGCTTTTGAGTCATATTAATTCATATTGCTTAATGACTCTGTGCATCATTTCCACACTTGGTTTTTAATCAGTAACACCGCACTTCTGAACACTTCATATTGCTTAACGACTCTCTGTACTTTTGTGTTTATGTCCTAAATGTATATTTTGTCACAGTGGCTTCTTTGCTGTAGTACTACAGTGGCTCTAACTACAGGGAACAAATTCCCAATGTTTTAACATATAGAACTTGGCCAATAATGATTATTCTGATTCTGATTTAAGTGTGAAAATAATGATGAGTTTCTAAAATCGTTAACAATTTTCACAGATTCAGTTTGTCCAAGGATGCTTCTGAATGCCAAAACAATAGTTTGTTGTCATCCTCTATACTTTTTAGTTGTGATCTGAGGTTGATTTGATGACATGTCATCAAATATTTGGACATGTGCCTCCCAATATACAATACCACCTGTAAACCAAGTCTACTGAACCACCATATTTTTTTTCCTTTTACGACAGCCTGCTGTTGCAAAAATTTGTTGGAGTCTTGAATTTGACTTATTATCATGTGATCTGGGTGTATCGAGTGTGCTTTTTCCACATCACGGTTTTCCCTCTTCTGGTGTGACAGAAGTAGTATGTATGGGTTGCTTTGGTAACACAAACAATTACTTTTTTTTTTTTTTTTTTTGTGTACCGTTGTTTACATTCCACAGGGTCTGAGCTTTTTTTATTTTGTGTATTGTGTGTGAACTGAGTAACACGTAATTTTTCCTTCTAGGAACTTTACTCCAAGAGGATGCAAAGCAGTGAAATGCTGAAAACGGAAAAGATGGACAATCTGAATCAGGTGTGATGTTTCCATATTTAGAATCATTGACTAGCAAACTATTCAAACAGCAAAGTGCTTACCCAATATACGACAAGATTTTATGACAGTAGTCTGACATTGTGCAAGAAACCAAATTTGTCTTGTAGTCTGATCTAGGCATTACACAATACAAATGGTTAACAAGCAACGCGGTACCTCATCCTTAAAATAACCAGTCATTGTCATGATGTCATGTAATTAGGAGGACAGTATCGCTGTCATTGCCACTTTGACTTACATAATGTTACAACAGATGCTAGTATTCCCTGAAAACTCATTCATGTGTCTCACCTACACCTCTTTATGCAGTAATAACTAATATGATGTGTACGGCTGTCACATTTGCATTGGTGTAGTGTAAGGAGAGGCTAAGGGTGTGTGTGGCGACATGCAACAGGGCGGACTACTCGAAGCTGGCCCCTATCATGTTTGGGATCAAATCCCACCCTGATGAGTACGACCTGGATGTAGTGGTGCTTGGTTCGCATCTTATTGATGATTATGGGTAAGATACACATGCAACTTTCCATATACAACTACTATATGGCTGTGCTTTATAACATCACAAACGATTGTAAAAGCTACATCACGCTCACAGAACCACTAAATAAGTACAGTGGAACCCTGCTATTCATGGAGACAGGCACCGAGCCCGACTACAAAAAGCAAATTTTTGCGAATAATTGACACTCCCCCAAAACTGATTGCAATTGCTTGTATTAATAGTTTAAACCATAAATATGCTGCAAACTATGACTTGAAAACACATTAGTAGCATTGCGAACGCTTACAAACATCTTCAAACATTTCTGTACCCTTAGAAATACAGTAAAGGAAGCAGTTTAAAGCTAAGCGCATGCATACACAATGTACTGTACAGTTCCTGTATGTACATATCAACAATTATGATGATGACATTAGTTAATAATTACCTGTACTTGAGCAATGCCGTACGGTGTAAAACGAACATTTGATTGCGCAGTTATTACATTGACGGTGTCGACGCCCCTGGGGCGGTCGGTGCTGTTAGGAAGCCCTGTTTCGTGGGCCACTGGCTGAGAGCAGTTAGCGCTAGAATGCTAGGCTTTGGTGTTTACATAATCTAAAACCACTGGATGAACTGGTTGTCATAGATAGGTTTAGCGATGGTTCGCTGAGCTGTTGTTAAGCATTTCACTGGTTTTAATGCTGTGTTAAGTCTTAGTTTGGCATCAGTATCGTGAACCAATGCAGCCGCAGGAGACATGGGCGCTGTGATTTTTATCCCGCTGACTGACAATCACAAATCTAATATGAGGGCACTGTGATTTTTATCCTGCTGACAATCACAAATCTAACACAGTTAGTGTTAGATTTGTGATTGGATGAGCGATTGTGTATCGGCGGAACACAACAGCCTTCTGCTACCGTCGTTTGGTTGAGCGGACAACTACATTGTTTTTTTGGCGTGGTTACAGCCGACATTAACTGTTGTCTCAACTAAATAGACGACAGAATACAAAAAATATCATACAAACTGTATCCAGTATTTTGCCATGAAAATATATTTTAAAAAAATATTCTATTTTTTTCGACATTACAGGGAATCACGATAAGGCAAGCTTTTCCCTGAATAATGGAGGAACCTCAAACCTAAAATATGTGGTGGTCCACTGAACTATATAGTCATTTAAGCATTTTCTTTTGTTCTCTTCCCACTGTGTCATAGGAACACTTTTCGAATGATTGAGCAGGATGACTTTGACATCAGCTCCAAACTGCACACGATTGTTAGAGGGGAGGATGAGGCAGCCATGGTGGAGAGTGTTGGGCTTGCTCTGGTCAAACTTCCAGATGTCCTACAAAGACTGCGGCCGGATATTGTTATTATCCATGGAGATCGTTTCGATGCACTGGCTCTAGCAACTTCTGCAGCACTGATGAACATTAGAATACTTCACCTAGAAGGAGGAGAGGTGAGAAGACAATGAATTAAGGGAACTAAGGAACATTCTTCTAAGCTTTTTCCCTCCATCCCGTCCATCCTCATTTGGGGAAGCGGGTGACCTGTAGCCCAGAGAGGCGAGGTTCACCCCGGGGTGATCGCCAGGTCACATATAGATAACCATTCACACTCACGTTCACACCACTGGACAATTTGGAATCTTCATTTAACCTCTATCTAACAAGCATGTTTTTGGAAAGTGGAAGAAAGCCATAGTACCCGTAGAAAACCCACACAAGCACGGGAAGAACATGTAAACTCCACACTGGGAGACCAGAGCCGATTCGAATCACAAATATCAGAACTGTGAGGCAGACATAATTACCATTAGTTCATCGTGCTGCTCCGACAAAGCTATTTAAAAAATATAATTAATAATACTTGAGGAAAGCTTAAGGCCCACCTTGCCAGAAATAAGTGAAGACTTAGAATGTAATCCATGACAATCCTTCAAAATACACTGCCCACATAGTCTCCTTGTCCATGGAGATTCCCTGGTAGTATTTCTGGCACTGTTTCCAGCAGGGCTGCACAATTACTAAAAAAAGATTTATTATTTTTATTTATTGATTTATTTATTTATTTTTTCTATTTAAAATGCAAGCACTGCTAAATATGAAAAGTGCTTCATTTGCAGCAGTGCCCACAACCTAGTCATCCAGCCACCAGGGGGCGAACGTATGGTTAAGGCTTCATTAGCACTAGCACCGCGCTCCAGGGCCAACTTTAAAATAAAAGCCAAAAATGGCATAGATGTCCAATGTTGTAATATATGACACTTTTATTTTGAAGTTGGCCCTCTCAGCACGTTGGCAGAGAGTCTATGTGTCACAGTAAGACACGATTAACAATCGTGGTAGCGGCGACTTGAGTTTAACCTTTCGGCTGGCTTGACCGCAGTGAAAAAAACGTCGGAAATAAATAAAGAGGGAAATCACAACTGTCGAGTTCTTTGCAGTTTGTGATCGTGCATGAGTGACCAATGGTCAAGCAGAACAGCAGGGATGTACCTTCCTTGACAATTTACTACTGTATGTTGATGGGGATTTTCAAATGAAAAGTCGGTGCTTAGGGCCTAATGTTTATTGGGTTTTATGCCTTAACTGTATTTGCTTCCATCAAGTTGCAATTTGTGATTGCACTTTGTAATAGCATATTTATTCAGTTAGCCCTCGGTAAAGTAGAATTTTTGTGGGTTCATTTATATTCTTATTCTTCTCTATCATTTATTCTTATTTAAAGATTCATTTTGCACGAAATCTGTTACATATTGTTTGTTGAAAAGTAGTGCAATAAAAATTTATTTTTTCCTAACATGAGGAATAATTGTGATTTCAATGTAGGTCAAAATAATCATGATGATTATTTTGGCCATAATCGTGCAGCCCTAGTTTCTAGCAACTTCCACAGCACTGGTGAACATGAAAATACCTCACCTTGAGGAAGGTTCTTTTTTTTTTTTACAGTATATCGTTTGCTAGAAAGTACAGTATGCTAGATTATGCATCGTAGTGAATCAGTCAAGAAAAATAGAAATCACTTTTTTGGTGCAGATACGCATACAATTCATGGAATTTATTTTCACTTTTCATCATTTGAGTCACTATGGAGTTACTGTAACAGAAATTTTGAAGTTTTATTCCACTTTGTAGTTGACCAATTTTGCCTTGAGTAGTACAATGCCATGAAAAAGTATTGGCCCCCTTCTCGAATTCTTATATTTTTGTATAGTTTCCTCACTTTCAGATCATTGAACAATTGTAAATATCAGACAAATATAACCCAAGTAAACTTAAAATGCTCCTTTTAAATGATTTCATTTATTAAGGGGGAAAAAATTCAGTTACCTGGCCCTGTGTTAAAAAGTAATTACCCCCCTTGTTAAATCATGAATTAATTGTGGCTAATCACAATTTTTGGTTAATTTTCACTTGATCACACTCAAGCCTGATCAACTCCAGACCTGTTCAATCTAGAAATCCCTTAAACAGGATCTGTCCCGACGATATCAAGTCAGAGAAAAGATCTAAAAAAAATTGCAACAAAATCACATGATCCAAGGAAATTCCAGAACAGTGGAGAAATAAAGTAATTGACCTCTATCAGGCTGGAAAGGGTTAAAAAAGCCATTTAAAGCTTTGGGATTCCACCGAACCATAGGGAAAGCCATTATCCTCACATGGAGAAAACATGGAACAGTGGTGAACCTTCCCAGAAGTGCCTGGCCTACAAAGATTACCCCAAGAGAACAGCTATGACACATCCAGGAGGACACAAAGGAATTGCCTCAGTTAAAGTCAGTATTCATGAGACAATAATAAGGAAGAGACTTGACATCCATGGTTCCAAGGCAAAAAAACACTGTTGACCAAAAAGAACATAAAGGCTCGTTTTACTTTTGCAAAAAAAAAAACATTCTGAATAATTCCCAAGACTGTTGTGAGAATATTACATGGACTGACAAGATGAAAGTTGAGCTTTTTGGAAGGGAGAGTATTATATGGCTGACGAGATGAAAGTTCTCGTTACATTTGGCATAAATGTAGCACCGCATTTCAGAAAAAGGACATCATACCAACAGTCAAACATGGTGGTGGTAGTGTGATGGTCTTGGTCTGCATGCTCCTTCAGGACCTGGACAACTCGGTGTGATTGATGGAACCATCTTGAACAGAAAATCCTGAAGGAGAATTTTTTTATTAATTTTTTTTAGTTCACTTGGGTTATATTTGTCTGATATTTATTTGTTTGATGATCTTAAAGTATGGAAACCATGCAAAAATATAAGAATTTTCTTTAAAATTAGAAATTAAAACAAAAACAGGACTTTTGTCTTTAATGTGCAAACAAAAACACACAACACAATAAATGACAAGAACGATGGTAAAAGGGACATTGATAACTTTGCATTCTAAGCAGCGCTGGCTGACTACATTTACAAAATATTTTATCTTATCTACTCTTATATTACAAAACAAAATAATTTCTATATTATCACAGTGCGATCCTACAGTGTTTTAACTAAAGCATTCTCATAGAAATAATTTTCTGAGTAATCCATTTTCAGTTATGTACTGTATTTCAAAAGAATACATTCACTACCATTTATGCAGTGCCCCTGGACACACCTCACTGCTGCGTGCCTACCTAGTTTCATTCTGAAGAGCGAAATAGGAAATGCAGCCGGTGTACATTCTTTCTCATATCGTCATTCATAGTTATCATCCAAGGAGATAAGTATACTACACTCTGGGCTGCTCCGTGTGTTGTTTGAAGCGTTATAATTTACTGTAAAATGGGTGCTAATATTATTAGTATGTCCAAACAGGTCACTTATATTACAGTTCATTCACTGTATATTACAGTACATCAACATCACAGCAGACCCTGCAATGTGACTATTGCGCACACGTACATCCTGATGATGAAGTTCAAACAAAATAGTGTGCAGTCCTAATATATAAATTTAGAATTGCCTAATATTATTACATACAGTGTACATGACAAAAGTTTTGAAATCAGAAGCCACAAAAAAAAAAAATCAACTATAACTCAGTTTATTTTAGAAGGGGCATTGGTAACAAATTATGCTTGCAATCGCTCAACATTAAAAGAAAAGAAATTTGCAATTTTGGTATTTCAGCAGGAAGCGTAAAGTCGACACACACGATTTGTTTTCGTCGCTGCATAAAATTATATGGCTGACCAGATTTGGCCCCTGGGTTGTGAGCTTGACAAACCTGTACATGATATCAAGTCTCCTCTGGGCTAATTTCCCAGGTGAGCGGGACGATTGATGACTCTATCCGCCACGCCATCAGTAAACTGGCCCATTACCATGCCTGCTGCACACGAAGGGCAGAGCAACACCTCATTTCCATGTGTGAAGACCACTCTCGTATCTTGCTGGCTGGCTGTCCCTCCTACGATAAGCTGCTATCACCTCATAACCAAGACTATTTGGATATCATCAAGAGCTGGTTGGGTATGTCCGAAACATCTGCTATAACTGTTGTAAGACAGCAGTAGAAAGTCATGTACAAAACAACTCAGGTCATTTGTGTTATTTTTTTGTTTTTGTTTAAATACATTCTACAGGCGACAATGTGTGGGATCATGACTACATTGTGGCTTTGCAGCACCCTGTCACCACTGATATTCAGCACTCTATTAAGATCTATGGACTCATGCTGGACGCACTTGTCTCCTTCAAGAAAAGAACCCTCATACTCTTTCCCAACATCGATGCTGGTTAGTGTTATGGGTTATTATGCATTATATTTCCATTGTATTGACCTTTTTTCTGTTTCAATTGTTTTATAAACCAAACTTGCAAAATCACGTGTCAGTGGTTGAGAGTCACTAAAGTTCTTCCACACACTTTGAAGCATACCGTGGTTGATCTACTGGGGCACAGTCATGCTGGAACAGTAAAGGGCCTTCCATAAATGCTTTCCACAAAATAGAAAGGGTGGAATGGTTTATGTCTTGGTATGCTGATATGGGTAGAGCTAAGGGGTCATGCTTCAATTTGACATACTGTAATATTTTCCTTGTATACAGGAAGCAAAGAAATGGTGCGTGTAATGAGAAAAAAGGGCATTGAGCAGCATCCCAACTTTCGGGCAGTGAAACACATTCCCTTTGAGCAGTTCATTCAACTAGTGTCCCATGCCGGCTGCATGATTGGAAACAGCAGCTGTGGTGTGCGAGAGGCCGGGGCCTTTGGCACGCCGGTTATCAACCTGGGAACAAGACAAACAGGCAGAGAGACAGGTAAGAAAGAGTTAATGTAAATTTGGACCTCAAGTGACCCCTACTGTGCATATTTGGCCATTACATCTAAATTTGGCAAACAAATGTTTCTTTTAGGCTGTCAGAACTAATTCTCCCTCTCTCCTAGGTGAAAATGTTCTGCATGTAAGGGATGCCGACTCGCATGATAAGATCTACCATGCTCTGCAGCTGCAGTTTGGAAAGAGATACCCCTGGTAACACTACATTTTCATTGAAAACATATTGCAGTCCAATATTTGTTACAGAATGTTTATAATGCTCAGAATTTTAGACCACTTTACAGTCTGCACCGGGTTTGGAGCGGAGGGCTTCACGATAGCTTCTGCCGCAACACTGTTTGTTTGTTCATTGAATATATATATATATATATATATATAATGTGTACAGTGGCTACGGAAAGTATTCAGATCCCCTTACATTTTTCACACTTTGTTTTATATATATATATAAAATATAGACATACAAGAACAATATATATACAAGAACAGTTACTGAGTTGTTCCGAAGCCACTCCTTTGTTATTTTAGCTGTGTGCTTAGGGTCACTGTCTTGTTGGAAGGTGAACCTTCGGCCCAGTCTGAGATCCTGAGCACTCAGGAGAAGGTTTTCATCCAGGATATCCCTGTACTTGGCCACATTCATCTTTCCTTCGATTGCAACCTGTCGTCCTGTCCCTGCATCTGAAAAAGACCCCCACAGCATGATATTGCCTATCCCAGCTATCATCGGGCAGGAGGCGGGGTACACCCTGAACTGGTTGCCAGTCAATCGCAGGGCACACATAAACAAACAACCATTTGCACTCACATTCACACCTATGGGCAATTTAGAGTCTTCAGTTAACCTACCATGCATGTTTTTGGGATGTGGGAGGAAACCAGAGTGCCCGGAGAAAACCCACACAGGCACGGGGAGAACATGCAAACTCCACACAAGCGGGGCCGGGATTCGAACCCCGGTCCTCAGAACTGTGAGGCAGACACTCTAACCAAGTCGTCCACCGTGCCGCTCAATTACACAAATGAATATGAAAAAATAAAGTGAATGAAAAATAGAATAATTATAAAACAACAACAGCAACCTCGACGACAAAGAATACAGATGTCAAAAGTTTACTTTTACACTTACAAAATAGTCTTGTTATTGTCAGATGGCACACTACCCAAAGGACTCAAGAATCTAGATTTAGCATGTTGCGGACGGGTGACCAGTAACAGTGGGGCAAAAAAGTATTTAGTCAGCTACCAATTGTGCGAGTTCTCCCACTTAAAACGATTAGAAAGGCCTGTAATTTTCCTCATAGGTATACCTCACCTATGAGAGACAAGATGAGAAAGAAAATCCAGAATATCACTTTGTCTGATTTTAAAAAATTTATTAGCAAATTATGGTGAAATATAAGTATTTGGTCAAAAACAAAAGTTCATCTCAATACTTTGTTATATACCCTTTGTTGGCAATGACAGAGGTCAAACGTCTTCACAAGGTTTTCACACACTATTGCTGGTATTTTGGCCCATTCCTCCATGCAGATCTCTTCTAGAGCAGTGATGTTTTGGGGCAGTCACTGGGCAACACAGACTTTCAACTCCCTCCAAAGATTTTCTCTCAGGTTGAGATCTTGAGACTGGCTCGGCCACTCCAGGACCTTAAAATGTTACGAAGCTACTCCTTCGTTGCCCGGGCGGTGTGTTTGGGATCATTGTCATGCTGAAAAACCCAGCTACGTGGGAGGTGGAAAATACCTCCGTAAAGCTGCAGTGTCAAAACTAAACCCTAGGGTGCATCACAGCAATACAAACACGATGTAGGAGAAGATGAATGACATTTTAATATGAATCTAAATATGATGTGAACTTATAATTCACAAGATTTAAAACTAGTTGATAGCTTCTATAAAATGCATATATACTCATATACATTTTACTGTATATTACTTTTCTAACTTTTACTTATGTATAATACGCATGATTGACTTTTGAGGGAAAAAAAATTGCATTATACACGAAAAATAACGGTAGATATAACCATCGTCACATGGCCGCCACAATATCTGTTATATCGGGGTCAGTTTTATCGAGGTTCCACTGGATGTGTAAATGTATTGCATATGTATAAATGTTTATATATGACAGAGATCTAATTATTTACCATAAAAAAGGAAGGACTATTGTTAAGATTATGCCATTTCAGTGTCAAAACAGCATAATAGGGCAAGGAACTGTATTTGGTAACCTGAACTTGAGTTGAAATAAATGCCACAGCCTCTTTTGACAAGGAAGTAGAACCTCCATCTAGCTGGTTAAGGTAATAGCTCATTTCACAGGTGATGAATGCTTAGGTCTGCAGTCTGCATTGTCTGAGTTCTCCTCGCAATGTTCCTGCCTTTCCAGTTCCAAGATCTATGGTGATGGAAACGCCGTCCCTCGCATTCTCAAGTTCTTACAAACTATTGACCTGAATAAGCCCCTTCAGAAGACATTCTGCTTCCCCCCAGTGAAAGACTCAATCTCCCAAGACATTGATCATATCCTGGAGAAACAAAGTGCTTTGGCTGTGGACCTTGGTGGGACCAACCTCAGAGTAGCAATTGTCTGCTCTCGGGTAAGTTGCGCAGCCCTCATCTGAATACCTAGAGTAAACGCTGCGTTCCAAATTAATAAACAAATGATATTTTTGTCTGGTTTTCCTAAACAGTTGACACAAATGACAGTTGGCATAATTTTTAACTTATCAACCGTCAAAAGTGTAATTCAGATGTTTTTGAACAAACCTCCCAATGATAACAGTATTTTTTTTATTATTAAAAAACTGGAAATGCACTGTTCCAAATTATGCACAACAGAGTTTCCAAACATTTGACACATTTTAATGAACTGATAATAGTCATTTATTGAATTTGCATCATTAGGTTGTATATTTCCTGCAATCAAAAGCTATTTAAAAATCAAAAACGTGTTACATTTTGACATACTGTAATTTCTCGTGTATAATACGCTCTTGAGTATAATCCGTCTAGGGTTGGGCATCACGAATCGAGAACCGATTGGAACCGGGAATCGTTCAAATAAAAAAAAAATCGGTTCCGTTTCGATGCCTACAGTCCCCTGACCCCGCAGAAAAAAGTGGTGAAAACCAACGAAGAAGCGGCGAAAACCAACACAGAAGAACGGGCACGAAGACGTGCTTGTGCCCAACGACAGTGGCGAACAAAGGTGTGTCTTAACTGTTAAAATAAATGACAAGTCACCTTAGTGCAATACTTGGATTTATATTATATTGTATAAAGTGGGCGTTACGATGTTTAGAAGTTTGAGGCGCTCCCTCTCCCGCTCTGAGCCTCAGCCTACACCGCGCGGAACTTCAGTGGAGTCAATTGGGTGAGATAAACAATAAAATACATCTATGCCAACATTGAGGCAGCTAACATGTTAAATAGTGGGTTGCACTCTTGCACTGATGGTTTTTAGTGTTTATTTTAGTCTTCAAACCAATGTACGAGCTGATGACAGACACAAAAATAAAATCATTATTTTACCATACTGGAAAGAAAGCTTAACATTGAGCTAAAACTTCACCAATGGTCAAACTAGTAACTGTACATCACAATGAATTGTAAAAATGTAGGGAAAGTTGTCACATTTCTGTCGGGCAAATTATACATACTCGTGCACTCACTGTAGTAGTCTCACCACGCTGCACTATTTGCATATCTGCTGTTGACCAATACTGGATATTGCCACGTGAGCTCAGGAACACTTCAGAAAACCATTGTCAGTTAACACAGTTTGTCGCTACACAGTTTGTCGCTACATCTGCAAATAAAACATAAAACTCTACCATACAAAGCAAAAGCCGTATATCAACAACCATGAGAAAAAGCTGCTAGCTTCTTTGGGCCCAAGCTCATCTGAGCTGGATTGACGCAAAGTGGATAAGTGTGTCTGACGAGTCCTCGTTTCAAATTGTTTTGGGAAATAATGGACGTTGTGTCCCCGGGGGCAAAGAGGAAATGGACCATCCTAATTATTATCAGTGCAAAGTTCTAAAGCCAGCATCTGTGATGGTATGGGGGTGTGTCACTACTCATGGCATGGACAAATTGGACGTCTGTGAAGGTACCATTTTTGCATTTTTCTTTTATTTATTTATTTATTTTTGTCCTGTTCAGCTGTTAGATCAAGCAGAAAGGAGGATCTGTGTCCCTTTTATGCTGAACAGTTTTACCACGTCACAGAGGACTTTTTAAGCTGCTGCTGTGGTTTCTTATTATTTTAATGGATATTTACTGTGAATCAAAGTTGATCAGTTGAACAGAACAAGGTTTCCAGAGGGGAGTGAGAAAAGAAGATGACAAAAGACGAAGCACTAGCTATAAACAAGGTGAGGAAAGTAAATCATATACCTAGAACAATGACACAATAGATATGAGTGTGGATAAGCAGTACAGAAAATGGATGGATTGATGGATATTGTGGCACACCCTAGTGTTTAGTTTTAACACTGCGGCTTTATGGAAGTATTTTCCACCTCCCACATGACCCTTGATTGGCACATCAGCCCTTGCACAACATACTGAAAGCTAAAGGGGTTAATTGCCCGGATAACACGTTCACTCCTGATACAAGATAATAAAATCTCTGCTAGCAAGTCGCCATCATTACATCAGCTATTATGTCATCGTTTAAACATTTTGGCTCACTATCAGGATTTCCCAGTATGCCTAGCGCTGTTGTATAGTTGTTAAAATTTTGTTTTATGTCAATCAGTCCCCTGTACCATAAATAGTTGCAATAATGTTAATGTTAATAGAGCTTATATGTGTTTATACCCCCATCTTCAGTTTTTGGTTTTTTTTAAGAAGAATAATCACCGTTTATTCCCATGAACATGCATGCATGCACACAATTTGCATGCAATTTGTTCTCTGCATTTTACCCATCACAATGAACACATACACGTTAGTGGAACACACTGGAGCAGGGGGCAGTTGAAGCGCCCGGGGAGCATTTCAGGGTATCAGTGTTTTGATTGCAGCTTAATTTTTTGTTATGTGCATGTTATACTGGCACATGACCTCTGTGCCAGTGGCCACGTGGGAGGTGGAAAATGCCCCCATAAATCTGCAGTATCAAAACTAAATACTAGGGAGCATCAGAGCATCAATACCTAAACACCATATAGAATTAGATGAATTATAGCATTTGAAATAAGAACCTAAATATAATGAAAACTTAGAAATCACAAGATATAAAACTAATTTATGGCTGTTGTAAAATGTATGCTCAACTTATGTACCTCATTTCACTGTGAAGGAATTATCCAACTTTTACTATACCTATGTATTACTTCACTACTGATTTGAAGATTTTTTTGGGGGGGAAAATGCACATTATACACGAGAAATTACGGTTTGTATTTGGCCGAAAACATGCCAGGGCGAGAGCTTAGTCCCTGAAAGTGAAAAGTAAGTGGACTTGCTGACTGACCACTTTTTCATGCTACCAAAAGAACCGCTTTCATTTATATTAAAAAAAAACAAAAACATCTAGCCTGACAATATACCATCTCAAAGAAACTGAAGCAGAAACTCAAATTCATGAGTTTAGTCATGTAAGATGCTATCAAATAAGGAGTCCTATGTCAAAATGGAACTTGACTTGATAGGAATTTGAAGTTGAAATAGCTTTTAATTTCAGTAAATAAGACCTCCAAATGCAAATTCAATAAATGACTATTTTCATTTCTTTAAAACATGTCAAATGCCTTAAAACTGTTGCGCGTAGTGATTTGGAACAGTGCATTTTAAGTTATTTTTCAAAAAAATACTATCGGGAGGTTTTTTCAAAAACATTTGAATTATATTCTGATGGTTGATGACTTGACAATTATGCCAACTGTCATTTGTATCACCTATCATTGGCGTAATAATTTGGAACACAGTATATTCTCATTGATTGTATTTGTTAAATGATGAGATTGAAAAGATATTCTGCTTGTTCCTTTCCACCACCCCTGTCTTCTTATACTTTACTGTCCCTTGCTCTATCTAGGGTAATATAATGAAGAAATATACTCAACCAAATCCAAAAACCTTTGAGTCCAGGATGCAGCTGATATTGAAAATGTGTGAAAAGGGCATGCAAGATGCAGTATCTCTCAACTGTAGGATACTGGGTGTTGGTATGAAACTATAACACACAGCACTACTGTATATCACTCATTCCTTATTCTCTCAAACATTTACATAATATTACATAGGAGTGTCAACTGGCGGACGCGTAAACCCACAAGAGGGTGTGGTACTGGACTCAACAAAACTAATCCAGGAGTGGACCTCTGTGGATTTGAGAACACCCATCTCTGATACCTTTCACTTGCCTGTCTGGGTGGACAATGACGGAAACTGTGCAGCCTTGGCCGAAAAGATGTTTGGTCATGGTAAAGGAGTAGAGAACTTTGTCACTGTCATCACAGGAACAGGTGAGTTGCTATAGTTTTCACCCGCTCATTTTTTCAGGCTCAGACGAACTGTTTCAGGTAAGGTAAGACCGTAGGACAGTGCAAAGGTAAGACATTAGGACAGTGCAAATGGTGGAGATACTTCTCAAGCACATGAGCGGCCAGATATGCAAGTAGTGCAGAGTGGCGAGACTACTACAGTGAGTGCACGAGTAATGCATAATTGGCCCGACAGAGATGTGACTAGGACTGGGCGATATCGACAATATTTCATATCTCGATATTCATGACAGATATCTCTATAACGATGCGATAACAATATCACTATGGGTTCAGTGAAAACTAAGATTGTTTTTTTTTTTGTTTTTTTTTAGAAAAAGCCAAATATAAATTCAAAAGGGCGGCACGGTGGCCGACTGGTTAGAGCGTCAGCCTCACAGTTCTGAGGACCCGGGTTCAATCCCCGCCCCTGCCTGTGTGGAGTTTGCATGTTCTCCCCGTGCCTGCGTGGGTTTTCTCCGGGCACTCCGGTGTCCTCCCACATCCCAAAAAACTTGCATAAATTGGAGACTCTAAATTGCCCGTAGGTGTGCATGTGAGTGCGAATGGTTGTCTGTTTGTATGTGCCCTGCGATTGGCTGGCAACCAGTTCATCAACATTAACAGTCAGCAATAAATACAAAATAAAGTGTAAAGTGCAGTTTTTAAATTAGAACTTACTGACAGTCAGCGATCTTAACAAAGTCACCAATAAATAAAAAAATACTACAACTAACATTGTACTGCAACTCTGCTTTAAGGATAATTTTACGCTACAACCGAAGCAGGTATTTGTTGTGCGTGTGTGTGTGTGTGTGTGTGTGTGTGTGTGTGTGTGTGTGTGTGTGTGTGTTAACTGCATGAATGTCTGTTCTGTACCAATTTACACACACGCATACATACAGTACACACATGAACACACAAGATAGAGATGTGTCACACACCCACCCATTTCTCTTTCTTCTATACAAAGTTATTGAAATAATCACAGCAAAACGTAGCTATCGCAGGGTGTAGCCTGCGTCCAAAGCACTGAAGTCGAGTCCAGCTATTCACCTCCAACGCCTTGATCATGTTGGATGCATTATTGGTACAATAATGCATCCTTCCTCAAATCCCACTCCGCTAATGAACCTCTCATCTCATGAGCTATATTCTCTCCAGTATGATCCCCGGGGTAAAAGGACATCTGTAGACATCGGGTCTTGAGTGCGAAGTTCGTATTTATAAAATGGACCGATAGACTGATGTACGGTTCAGTTGTCCGGCTCGAGCACAAGTTGGACAGCGTGAGGTGCAGCTGTGGCGAAGGATGCCTCCTCAGGTTCACGATCATCTCCACAGCCTTGAGCGTGTTCAGCTCCAGGTTGTGTCGGCTGCACCACAGCTCCAGCCGCTCCCCTTCCTGTTGATACGCAGACTCGTCACCGTCTATGATGAGGCTGATGACTGTGGTGTCATCTGCAAACTTCAGAAGTTTGACAAGCCACAAAGCTTTTGGGAGAATGTCCTATGGACAAGCGAGACAAAACTGGAACTTTTAGGCAAGGCACATCAGCTCTATGTTCACAAAAATTAAGCATACTAAGAAAAGAAAACTGTCCCTACTGTGAAACATGGAGGAGGCTATTATGTTCTAGGGCTGATTTGCTGCATATGTCACAGGGTGTCTTGAATCTGTGCAGGGTACAATGCAAAATCAAGACTATCAAGGTATTCTAGAGAGAGAGGTGCTGCCCAGTGTCAGAAAAGCTTGGTCTCAGTCACACGTCATGGGTCTTGCAACAGGATATTGACCCAAAACACACAGCTAAAAACACCCAAGAATGACTAAGAGCAAAATATTGGACTATTCTGAAGTGGCCTTCTATGAGCCCTGATTGAAGTCTTATTGAACATCTGTGGAAGGAGCTGAAAAATGCCATCTGGATATAGCACCCTTCAAACCTGACAACTGGAACAGTTTGTTCATGAAGAGTGGGCCAAAGTACTTGTTGAGAGGTGTAGAAGTCTCATTGAAAGTTACAAAAATCATTTGATTGCAGTGACTGCCTCAAAAGGTTGTGCAACAAAATATTAAGTATACCAGCATTTTTGTTGAGGCCTGTTTCATGGGTCAATAATTCTGTTGAATCACAATTCAAAAGCAATTCTGATTTTCATTGGTTAACTTTCCATTAAATCTATATGTATTATCACTGTACATGTACATACACTGTATGACCACTGTTGGTTTTTCTTTAATGAACAGAGGGGTACCAACCATTTTGTCTGTATGTGTGTGTGTGTGTGTGTGTGTGTGTATACAAGCCCAATTTCAATGAAGTTGGGACGTTGTGTTAAACAAAAATAAAAACAGAATACAATGATTTGCAAATCATGTTCAACCTATATTTAATTGAATACACTACAAAGACAAGATATTATACAAAAGCCATTTATCAACAACACCCAGAAACGCCGCCGACTTCTCTGGGCCAGAGCTCATCTAAGATGGACTGATGCAAAGTAGAAAAGTGTTCTGTGGTCCGACGAGTACACATTTCAAATTGTTTTTGGAAATTGTGCACGTCATGTCCTCCAGGCCAAAGAGGAAACGAACCATCCGGACTGTTATGGACGCAAAGTTCAAAAGCCAGCATCTGTGATGGTATGGAGCTGTGTTAGTGCCAATGGCAAAGGTAACTTACACATCTGTGACGGCACCATTAATGCTGAAAGGTACATACAGGTTTTGGAGAAACATATGCTGCCATCCAAGCAACATCTTTTTCATGGAAGATTTTTTTCTTGCTGCTTATTTCAGTAAGACAGTGCCAAACTACATTCTGCACGTGTTACAACAGTGTGGCTTCGTAATAAAAGAGTGTGGGTACGAGACTGGCCTGCCTGCAGTCCAGACCTGTCTCCCATTGAAAATGTGTGGTGCATTATGAAGTGTAAAATATGACAAACAGCAGATTGTTAAACAGCTGAAGCTATACATCAAGCAAGAATGGGAAAGAATTCTACCTACAAAGCTTCAACAATTAGTGTCCTCTGTTCCCACACGTTTATTGAATGTTGTTAAAAGAAAAGGTGATGTAACAGTAGTAAACATGACTCTGTCCCAGCTTTTTTGGAACGTGTTGCAGCCATAAAATTCTAAGTTAATTATTATTTGCTAAAAACAATCAAGTTTATCAGTTTGAACATTAAATATCTTGCCTTTGTAGTGTATTCAATTAAATATAGCTTGAACATGATTTGCAAATCATTGTATTGTGTTTTTATTTGTTTAACACAACATCCCAACTTCATTGGAATTGGGGTTGTATGCAAATGGTGTAACCATTCATTTCTATCAATGAATCGATTTATATTCCTATTATCCAACTAGAGCGATCTGTACTGGGCAAGTAACTATATAACAATAACTATATTGATTTCAATTGTTTTAAAAGGTAATTAATCAACTATACTATCAACACATTCTATGTGTGTGTGTGTATATATATATACACACACGCCACAACCGGTCCGTGAGAAAAATGCCTACCCTAAACCGGTCCACGGTGCAAAGAAGGTTGGGGAAAACTGCAATAAGACACACAAAAGGAAAGTAGATTAGGAAAATCTTCATATTTAATGAACATAATTAGTTCTTACCAGATTCCCTTACAAGAAAGAACATGAATCTAAGAGGTTTCACTTTCACTGTCCAATATGCAGGTATTTATTTCACAGTCACACTGGATGGATTTTTGGTTAAAAAGTTACTGAATCGATTTCTAGCTACTGAATCGTTTCGGATCATATCGTTCTAAATGAACAAATATCGTCCTTGAATCAAGTCAGTAACCATGAATCGTAATATTAATCAAATCATTGCTAAAACGAATTGATACACCTCTAATATATATGCAACTTTTGACTGTGAAAGGTATTGGAGGAGGGATTATCCAGCATAACGAGTTGATCCATGGCAACACTTTCTGCGGCGCTGAACTGGGTCACATCATTGTGTCGTTAGAAGGCCCGGAGTGCTCATGTGGAAACCGAGGATGCATCGAGGCATATGCTTCTGGCCTGGCCTTGCAGAGAGAGGCCAAAAAAATTAATGATGGTGAGTGACAGTTTTATTGTATAACATTCGGGAATGTGGTGAGGCTTACTAAATGTTCGGCATTTTGTTAGCCTAATAGCAAAATTACTTCGTCATAATTGAACATTTCCAAAAAACAAGAAAAAAAAGTAATATTTTGTTTGATACGCTACATTAAGTTCAACCAGATGTGTGAACATGTTGCCCCGCCCCCACCACCTAAAAAAAAAAAAAAAAAAAAAAAACTTTGATTGCATAACAAAAAAAAGTGTTAGACTGATGATGCCATCACTTAGGCAATGTTTCTCTTACACAGAAATACAAAGATAACCAAAGTTTCTTTTTTACTTTCCTAAACATAACCAAGTTTTTGTTTTTAAATAGATTTAGATTTAGACAGGTTACCCACATACTGGATTATGTAGTCTGACGAGTCAGAACGTTCTGGACTGTGCGGTCGCCAACTTTTCTACCTCATGTAAAAAGAGACACCCCATAGACGCTACTCAAAGCTTATTGGGTGGGGGCTTAGGACTTTTAACTTAAAAAAAAGACAAAAACAACATAATTAGGGATGTAATTATATCTCTAGCTCACGGTTCAGTTTTACCACGGTATTAATCTCACGGTACGAGAATTATTGCGATATCATGGGAAAGTTCATTGTATTGCAGGTAGGTTCACAGTACAGGTGGGGCAAAGAGGCGAAAGCAGGAGAACCAAAACTAATCCTTCTCAATAGGCTTTAGTAGTTTCTGTGTGTTTTTGTGAAGAAGACATCTTCAAATCATAAAGTCCTACTCACCATTATTGGCACCCCTTCATTTTTTGCCTAAACTGTATAATATCTTCAGAAATAAATGGAAATGTACCAAACTTATATCATTAGGGTCTTTTAATTGGAAGTCCAAAGTAACCCATCCATTTTCCATACCGCTTATCCTCACTAGGGTCACGGGCAAGCTGGAGCCTATCCCAGCTGACTGTGAACGAGACGCGGGGTATATCTGGAACTGGTCACCAGCCAATCGCAGGGCACATACATTCCCAACCAAAAGTATTGGAACGGCAAGGCCAATTCCTTTGTTGTAAAGAAATTTGGGTTTCAGATCAAAAGATGGATATGAGACAAAAGTTCAGAATCCCAGCTTTCATTTCATGGTATTTACACCTAGATGTAAGACGGCAGACGCAAGTTACCGACGTCATTCAAAAAATAAAAAGCTTTAAATGGAAATGGGCTGGCCACGTTGCCCGAAGAGCTGACAAAATGTGGACCACAGAAACTACAATTGGATACCACAAGACACAAGGTGACCACGGCAAAGACCTAAAAGTAGATGGATAGATGAAATCGTTAATACACTGGCAACAAATTGCAAAATGTCGTAGTAGTTGGAAACGTGAAGAAGAGGCCTTCATCCTGCAGTGGATAGATAATGGCAGATGATAATGATGATGATGACATCTAGATGAGTTAAACAGCTTAGGACATAGCACCTTTTGTTTGAAGCCAATGTAGCACAACATTTCAGGAAAAGAACATCATTCCAACTGTCAAACATGGTGGTGGTACTGTAATGGTCTGGGGCTACTTTGCTTCTTCAGGACCTGAACAACTTGCTGTGATTGATGGAGCCATGAATTCTGTCCTTTAACAGGAGGAGGAGAATATTCAGCCATCAGTTTGTGACCTCAAGCTGAAGCCCACTTGGGTTCTGCAGCAGGATAATGATCCAAAACACACCAGCAAGTCAACTTCTGAATGGCTTTAAAAAAAAAATAATAATAATAATTTAATGAAGCTTTTGGATTGGCCTCGTCAAAGTCGAGACTTGAATCCGACTGAAATGCAGTGGCATGACCTTAAAAAGGCCATTCATGCTCAAAAAACCTCCATTTTTGCTGAATTGAAGGAAGGAAGAGTGGGCCAAAATATTTCAAAAGAGATGTGAAAGACCCATTGCCAATTATAGAAAACATGTGATTTCAATTGTTCAGTTGCTGCTAAAGGTGACCCAACTAGTTATTAGGTTTAGGGGGCCATTACTTTTTCCACACAAGACCAGGTAACGTTTCCGAAATAAATGAAATCATTTAAAAACAGCATTTTAAGTTGACTTGTGTTATATTTGTCTATTTACATTTGTTTGATGATCTTAAACATTAAAGTGGGGAAACTATGCAAAAATAGAAGGATTTCAGAAGGAGCCCAGTACTTTTTCACGGCACTATAGATTCATTGTTTGTGTTTTCCGCTTTTTATTGCAAGCTTCTGAGTGACTATTAAAGGTCCCATATTTTGGCTATTTAGACCTCCATAGAGTGACTCTCTAACATGGACTTAGTATAACAGTGTCAATTTCATTAAAAAAAAAAACACCTTGGTTTTGTCATACATGTGTCTAGAAAAGGCCCCTCTGACAGGTACTTTTATTTGACCCAGTTTTGTATCCGGTTTGTCCATATTTTGCTAAGACCGCCCTTTTGTCTGATTGGTTGCCTCCGGGTAGAAGACCCACTTGTGAGAGCAAGTCAGCAGAGAGTCAACAGCTGCTCCCTTGGATCTTCCATCCATCCATTTTCTGTACTGCTTATCCTCACTTGGGTCTGCATGCTGTAGCCTATCCCAGCTATCTTCGGACAAGAGGCAGAGTACACCCTGAACTGGTCGCCACCCAATCGCAGGGCACATATAAACAAACAACCATTTGCACTCACATTCACACCTACAGGCAATTTAGAGTCTTCAATTAACCTACCATGCATGTTGTTGGGATGTTGGAGGAAACCGGAGTACCCGGAGAAAACCCACGCAGGCACGGGGAGAACATGCAAACTCCACACAGGCGGGGCCGAATTTGAACCCCGGTCCTCAAAACTGTGAGGCAGATGTGCTAACCAGTCGTCCGCCGTGCCGCCCACAACTAACATGTCAAATCGAAACAAGACATGAGTTTGACAGCAATGTAAACATTTAAAAAGTTTTTTATGTTAAGATTTTAATTGCTTCTAAATGTGCCATGCAGATCAGATCTAAGTGAAATTTGGTATGGCATTTTACAGCCGTGCGTAATATTCACATTATTTTGTTTCAGACGAAGTGCTGAAAGTGGAGGGGTTGGATATAAAGCTCTCTGAGCCCATCACTGCTGCTCACCTCATCAGTGCAGCAAGACTGGGGAACGCCAAAGCTGTAGCTATTCTCAACAAGGGTCAGAACCTAAATGAGCACACCTACACACATTACAAACAACTGGCATATTCTTCTGTTTGTAAAGTAACCATAGTATAGCCACTTTACCACACTATAGCCAACATTTGCTTTATCTTTGTCTGACATCAAATGATGTGTAATATTATACTGTGAAGGAAAAACTAAACCATTTCCTGGAAAGCCTAAAATTTTTTGGATAGGACTGTGTTCTCAGCAAAATGTTAATATGCAGCGCAGTACAGTTGCAATTCTTCACTAATTGTTTGTTTTCTTCTTTTTTATCTGTTTCTCTCTGCAGCCTCCATGGCATTAGGCATGGGCATTATCAACATCCTGCACACAATCAACCCCTCACTAGTGATCTTATCTGGTGTCTTAGCCTCGATCTACCAAGACCCGGTGATGCGCCTTATCTCTAGTAGAGCCCTCATACCTGCTCAGAGCACTAAGGTGGTCACATCAGACTTGGAAGAACCCGCTTTACTAGGAGCTGCGAGCATGGTGTTAGACTATGCTACAAAAAGGACTTATTAAAGGATACACATATTCATTGTCTCTTTAATCATGGAGGACTTCTGCCATCAAGAAAACATCATCTTAATAAGTAAACAAACTAAGGGTGGGACTCCATTAAAAATATGAATTAATTTATAATGAATTAATCTCAATCAATTGCATTTGAATTGTATAACCATATTTGTCCTAAAAGCAACATGGTTTAATTTTAGGATACTTTTTTTTATAACAATATGGCCTTATACAGTTTCTACGTGGCACTTGAAAAGTTGGATCACATGTTGGAGGATTGAAGTGCTTTGGTGGTATGAAAACTCTTTTTTTCGCACAGTTTATACAAAACCACGCTTATCAAGGCTTTCATTGGGTAGTTTTTTTTGGTTTTGTTTTTTTTAATGAAATTTGCTTCCCATCAGTCCTGGCAACGCTGTTTCATATATATGAATAGGTAGAAACAACACGTCCCTTTTGAGCTGTGTGCCTACAGCGAAGCTAAGCGAGGAGGGTATTAGTAGTCAGCGCATTCAATGTGTGTGGACGGCAACAAAACCAAAAGACCAAGGATGCCGGGACATTGCGCAGCATTCAATTACGTACAATGGCGTACAATTACAACAAGGGAACTGGGAGTAACCTTTCACAGGTATAAATGTTTTTGGGGCATTTTAACAGTGAGGAAGACCGCAGCTGCCCCATCTTGTCATCTCTGTGCTTTTGCACACAAAACATTCTGAGCTCTTTTTTAGCCTGTTTTAAAAGAGCGTTTTGCGCTTTGTTAGTGGAAGGCTAACAACTATAGTACTGAGGAATGTAAAATAAAACGAAAAGTCTGAAAATTTGGGGGAAGCCAGCAACCACATAAGTCATTGTTTTATTTAACTTGCCCTCAGAGTGGAGCATACTGTATGTACATGTATGTCACCATCCTGCGTAACATTGCCTTTAAAACTTGGGACAGTATGTGCGTTATGTTGTGTCATACTTATGTGGCTTTATAGCGTCGCTCGACTGTTTGTGACCGGCTCCAAGTCAGCCTTTTATCATCCACAAGCTCCAAAATGGAATAGGCAATGTGTCTAAATATTTTTTGTTAGCATAATATTTGTACGAGCAGAAAAGTTCTTCTCGTCACTTTTCATTTTGCCCTATGCTTCGTTGAGCAGTGCCGTGCAGCTGCCGTTCACGCAGGCTACTACTAGGTATGTTAGTAAAACCTTCAAACTACCTGTATATCAAAGTAGAGTATATTATTGGATAAAGATTTGAAACATGAATAAAATGAGCCCGAGTTTGTAAAAATCAGATAAGGATTAAGGATTTTATGCCACATTTTATGTTACAAATTGGCCCAAATTTACTTGTCCACAAATCAATGTAAATCAATACAAAATGTGTGACTGAAACCTTGACTCTTTGGTAGAAAAATGCCCATTTGTTTCTTATTAGTTGAGATGAAAATGTGAGGTTTGAACAGGGCATTTTGAGATTTTTCAATAGCGGCGTTCACGCGACCCATCTTATTCCGGGCCACAACGAGAGCAAGCTAATCGTCAGATTTACTTCAAACTTAACCGAAAACAAGAATAGTAATAGTTCATCACGTTGGTGTATCTTTCACTCGTGTCGAAATCCTAAGGATGTGTGATTTTTGGAGGCCGGACTCAAGGAAAAAATTCATCTTTGTCAGAACCACAGAAAATCTCCTCTGAATTGAAAATTTCAAAAACGAGTTGGTCAAGGGATTTTCCAACGTTGTCATCGGCCAGAAAAAAAACAAAGATTAACTTGCGTGAAACTATGAGATAATGTGATTTTGGTGCACCTTCGCGAAATACAAGTGCAGGGAATGAAAATGGCAGCTGGTTATCTGGATTTAGTAACATACATACTAATACTATATAGAAGCCTCACACAAAGGCACACATAAAAAAACGAACAAAAAAAAAAGACAAAGGCACACAATGATTGACAGTAGTACTTTTTGCTCACTGAAACTTGAACTGTTTAATTTTACTTCGGGAGCATGCCGTAGCGTTGACAAACTAAACCTAACACCATGGCTACCTTGTGAGCTGGAAGTACAGTCCCCTCCAAAAGTATTGGAACGGCAAGGTCAATGCCTTTGTTTTTTTATGTACACTGAAGACATTTGCGTTTCAGATCAAAGGATGAATATGAGACAAAAGTTCAGAATTCCACCTTTTATTTCATGGTATTTACATCTAGATGTGTTAAACAACTCAGGAAAGAGCACCTTTTGTTTGAAGCCACACACTTTTCAAGTGAGCAAAAGTATTGGAACAGACATTAAATTAACTTAAAGTGAGTAACGTAATATTTGGTGGCGTAACCCATACTTGCAATAACTGCATCAAGCATGCAACCCATTGACTTCACCAGACTGTTGCGAGAGAGAGCACAAAATGCGATTAAAATGCGTAATTTTTTTAAACTAATTCATCGACCCTGAACGGGATAAGCGTATTGAGAATGGATGGATGGATTAATTTGTTTGTAATTTATTCATCACGAATAATGTGTTAAAGTTCCACCCCAAAACCAAACCTATCCAGTTTTGTTTATTATTTTTAAAAATGCGTTAGGCCCATTTCTTTTTGCCATTTGGGGTTTTTGTAAATGGGACTCATTCTCCAAATGTTGACAGTTTATTCATCCCGAACCAAAGGTTGGCCATATTCCCGCATGGAGACTAACCCTGTGTAAAATGAATCCATTGTGCAATCAATCAGATCAAATCTGATCAAATTGTCCTGATTAAAAAGAAAAGCAGGTAGTTTTGTTTTTACAAAAATATAGCATGAGAACATACACCAGGTAGTAATTTGCTGATGTAAAATAACTAGCCCATTAAAAGGCTTGTTGCGCTCATGACCAAATTTTAGCTAGACACTATCTTTCTACAGGGTGATTGAAAAGTAACTCCCTATTTTAAAATACTTATTTATTCATATGTTGTAATATTTTTCTCAAAGTTTTTGTGTATGTTCCATGATTAAAGGAGCAAGTCTATTCTACCAAACCAACGACTTTGGAAGAACTTGAAGGGCGAATACGAGATGTTGTCTTCCATCCCACAAGAGTTCCTTGTGAAATCAGTTAATGCGGTTCCCAGGCGGCTTGAGAAACTGGTGGCTAATGCTGGCGCCCATATCAAATTTTAAATAAAATTCCATGCAATACACTTTATTCTCATGTTCATTTCTTGTAACAATTATAGTTCAGAAATAAATAAGTACTTAAAAATAGGGAGTTACTTTTCAATCACCCCCGGTATATTTCTTCTTCTTTAACCTTTCTACAAATGCTGTTTAAGATTATGGTGACTATCGCTATATAACATTATACATTCCACATTCAGTGTCTTATTATTAATCATTCTTGAAGACTTGGAAGGGGGAAATATTGATTTTGGCTAGTGGTCTCAAAGACTTGATAATTTCCCTAAAATTGAAATAATTTAATTATTGAATTATAGGCTGTTGTAACTGAAACTTACTCTTTTTACTGCTATGATGAAGAATGGTTGTAGTGGTATACATTTGACGTATTATTCTTTCTAATTCCATTGTGGGTTTTTTTTTCATTGGTTTATGATGGTCCAAGTAAATACACAATGAAGGAGTTTCATTTAAAGCACCTTTCTACCTTTAAGGTAGCTTTTTAACAATGTTACCTCATTCACATAATTATGTGTGACATGGAAGAACAGTAAGCAGCTCATGAACCATCGTTGGGGAACTGAGTGTTGAATCAACATTTTTCCCATGCTATACAACACGGCCATTGTACCGCCTCTGCCATGTCCTATTTTACATGCCTATATAATATACACACACATATGTATGTACACGTTGAGTTAAATAAAGAGAATACTATTTGTGAGATGTGTGTAGTGTGTGTTTTCTCCATGGTCATCTGGGAGCACATTTTGAAACCTGATAGTCAGAGAATTGCAGACAGTTTGAAATATAAACTGTAACTTGAGCCAGGTGCCTGCCATCTGAATAATATGACACCGTCAGGGCAGTTAAATAATTAACCACTGTTACATTATCTACACTAACTTTTGCACTAGTATCACTGGTTGGTCACACCAGCACGATTTAGTCTTACTCTTTTTTTGTGGAGGTACAGCTATGACCATGACATAACATAATTTCATATGAAATAAAGACTGATAGTATCTCAATATTTTCTAAATATTTTACTGTGAACAAGAACTTTGTCCAAAACAAGCAGTGGCAGACAAAACAGGTCAAATAAAAAAATAAATAATAATAATAATAATATTTGGAGGACTACTTTTACTTGAGTCCTATTACAACCCCAATTCCAATTAAGTTGGGACGTTGTGTTAAACATAAATACATCAATTCACTTGCATGTATCCGCAGACACACACCCCTTGGACTCTTTAACTGTGTGTGGGGTCACGGACTTACTGCGACAAATAACTCATGAATAGACAAATCGCTTGTGTATCCCCTCACTTATACCCTCGTCCTGTGGACTTTTATGATTCACATAATTAATGCCACCAGACTTCAGTTGTACAGCCGGGTTCACGACCCTTTTCTTGCTTCTTCTCCTGTCCTTCCTTCACAGGGTGTAGCACTACAGCCCCATGCAACACTCATATTTAATGCTTCATTGTTGTACAACAGGCCAGTCTAGTACCCGCAATCTTTTACTACAAAGCCACGCTGTTGTAACACGTGCAGAAGGTGGTTTGGCATTGTATTGCTGAACTAAGCAGGGGCGTCCATGAAAAAGGCGTTGCTTGGATGGCAGCATATGTTTCTCCAAAACCTGTATGTACCTTTCACAATTAATGGTGCCTTCACAGATGTGTAAGTTACCCATGCCATTGGCACTAACAAAGCCCCATACTATCACAGATGCTGGCTTTTGAACTTTGCGTCCATAACAGTCCGGATGGTTCTTTTCCTCTTTGGCCCGGAGGACACGACATCCACAATTTCCAAAAACAATTTGAAATGTGGACTCGTCGGACCACAGAACACTTTTCCACTTTGCATCAGTCCATCTTAGATGAGCTCGGGCCCAGAGAAGCCGGCGGCGTTTCTGGGTGTTGTTGATAAATGGCTTTTGCGTTGCATAGTAGAGTTTCAAGTTGCACTTACGGTTGTAGTGCCGAACTGTATTTACTGACATTGGTTTTCTGAAGTGTTCCTGAGCCCATGTGGTGATATCCTTGACACATTGATGTCGGTTTTTGATGCAGTGCCGCCAGACGGATCGAACGTCACGGGCATTCAATGTTGGTTTTCGGCCTTGCCGCTTACATGCAGTGGTTTCTCCAGATTCTCTGAACCTTTTGATAATGATATAGACCGTAGATGATGAAATCCCTGAATTCCTTGCAATTGTACGTTGAGGAACATTGTCCTTAAATTGTTCCGCTATTTTCTCACACACTTGTTCACAAAGAGGTGAACCTCGTCCCATCTTTGCTTGTCAATGACTGAGCAATTCAGGGAAGCACCTTTTATACCCAATCATGGCACCCACCTGTTCCCAATTAGCCTGTTCACCTGTGGGATGTTCCAAACAGGTGTTTGATGAGCATTCCTCAACTTTCTCAGTCTTTTTTGCCACCTGTCCCAACTTTTTTGGAACATGTTGCAGCCATAAAATTCTAAGTTAAACAAAGACAATCAGGTTTATCAGTTTGAACATAAAATATCTTGTCTTTGTAGTTTATTCAATTAAATATAGGTTGAACATGATTCATTGAAATCATTGTATTCTGTTTTTATTTGTTTAACACAACATCCCAACTTCATTGGAATTGGGGTTGCAGATAATGTAATGATTCACTTCTCTCATCTTGTTTACAATTAGTGACTTGTCTTTTGTCTTTGTTTCTCTCTCTCCCTTCTAGAAACTTTGTTCTGTTCGACTGATCAAGTCTGATTCCCAATAAACCTCAATTATAATACCACAGCGGAAGCTTACAAACTCCACTGTGGCACACCGCCATGAAAGGGGTACAGATTTTCCATTCTGCTTGACCTAACAGCCGAACAGGACAAAAAAAGAGACAAATTAAGCAGGCAATCCTTTCAGTAAGAGCTCTCTCGCTCTCTCGCTCTCTCTCTCTCTCTCTCTCTCTCTCTCTCTCTCTCTCCCCCCCCCCCCGGGAGCGTGCAGGAGGAGGATATTGCAGGCGACTTTCAACCATTAAAACGTGCATTCGTGCAAGTGCGACTAGATTATTTTTTTAATCGCACAAAATGGACAAAAAAAGGTCGCATATGCGACCAATTTGGTCGCAGTCTTGACCCATGGTTATTCATTGGCAAGAAACCACAGATGTTGCAGCTTCGCTTGTCCTTGAGTTCAAGAATGAGGTACATCTCGACTGAATCTGAGTAATCAAGGTGCCATATTACTAGCCCCCTTCACATTGTGTTGGCGTTTTTGTGCTGCAAGTTTGAATTTTATAGGTAGTAAAAAGAACACCCACAAATCTAATGAAGTCTTGAAATAAGTTGACGGTTAATTAAGATGGGAAATAATGCAGGAACGTATTAAATCTATAGAATAATGTTATTGTGTATTTCAAATTTCATACCAATAGGCTGGTAGTTAGGCAGGATGCTAAGACGTCCAAATAATATGGCTAAGTGATATTGGTCCTTATGTAATTTCTGGATTTGACAGTGTTGAATGATTTTCATATTTTTTTTTTAATCAAAGTTGTGACAGCACGCAGAGTAGTGTTGTTTCGTTCATAATAATAATCTCCCCACTTTTCCTAATTAACAATACATGATAACAACAACGCATAGTCCTTCGGTGAACGTGTTGAGTGAACGTGAACCTCAGGAATGGATCATTAAATGAATGAGGAAGCACTTGAATGAGTTTGTGAAAAAGAACTGAACGATTCGGTGAACGAATCTTTTTAATGAACTGATTCGAATGATTCAGTACGCTCAAAAGAACTGCCGTGCCCATCACGAACGCACAGGTCACGAGCACTGCATCTGGGTGGGCATTCGTATTTGATTGGACACTGGATCAGTCACGGGTTCTCCGATTGGTTCTAACTTCAATCAGTCATATTTCATGGCTTTTCATTTGCTACGGGTTAATTTCCGTTTGTCTCGAAGTTTCTTTTTTTCCCCTCGCGTGTCCTTCCCTTTCAGCTGATTGCTCTTTGGTCAAGATCTACACTTTTTGAATATTTGTAAATTTTCGACAGATACAAAGACAACATGGATGATTTTGACATGCTCAACTCACCGGCTACTGGAAACGGGGTGGGCTCAGAGGAGGACCCTGCTGCGGCTTTTTTGGCCCAACAAGAGAGCGAAATCGCGGGGATCGAAAACGACGAAGGCTTCAGCATCCTGGACAGTGGAGAGGTCCCTTCGTCGTTGGCAGATTCCAACGGTGGGTGACTGCCGCCTTAAACTGAGGACAGTTTGCTCTCACATCCTTGATAAAAGTTGATTAAATCCTGTCCTGCAGTCAAGCATTAGCCGTGTTAAGCTAACCTGACACTCTTCCCCTGACAACACACAACCACTAATAAGGATGAGAAACGTTAAACATGACTTTTAAATTTTTTTTTTTTTTTTTTTACTTATTTATTTTTTTAAAGTAAGGGCCTTGTGTACTAGTCACATCTTAAGTGGGGAGTGAAATGAATTAAGCCGTGTTACTGTCGTGAATCATTGCCAACTGTGGGCCCGTGAAGCCCTTTGAGACTAGTGATTAAGGGATATACAAATAAACTGGACTTGACTGTTAGCCTGCTAACAAAACTGTGACGACCATGCCCCCCTCGGTAGCATTCAAAATTGCCTTTAAAAAAAGTATTATTATATAATTTTTTTTTTCTTAAAAAAAAAAAAAAAAAGCTTTGCGTGTTAGCATTTATATTTAATTTTACAAAATTAATTATTCCTCCAAAACTCCAGCTAATCCTCAAATCTGCCCTTCAGTGTGCTGTATGTTCTTGGGATAATATCGACGAATTTGTAGCAAGTCTGCATTCACAATAAAGACGTTTGATATGAAATAAAAATTTTATACGGTGTATAGTAATAAAATCACAAATTACATAATTATTGAACGTTGAGCCCATATTGCTAGCTCAGAATTGTCACGTTAGTGAAAAGAGAAAATATTAGATTTTACGCTAGTGGCCTAAAACAAGGTCTTTAATTGGATCGTATGTCTGTGCACTTCACTGATCATATTTCTGCAGAGGTGTTGACACTCATCTAGGTTAGAAGAACATTGTGTCTGTCTGCATGATATGTCTGCTTGGTTTCTAATGGAACATTTCCTGTTGTCTTTGTAGATGGTGCTGTCAATGGAGAGTTCCATGGGGTAACTAATCTTCACATTATTTTCAAAGATTATCACTCTTATTTTTGTGGGTTTTTTTTTTTTTTTTTTTTTTTTTTTTTTTATAATAAACAACTCCAGATCAGCAAATGTTTGATGGTTTTGGCATTAGAGTTGGGCATCGAGAATCGAGAACCGATTGGTAACGGGAGTAACGTTCCGGTTCTCCCGGAATCGTTCAAATTGAAAAATTTTGGTTCCCCATTTCGATGCCTACAGTCCACCCACCCCGAAGAAGAAGTGGCGAAAACCAATGAAGAAGCGGCGAAAACCAATGAAGAAGAATGCGCACAAAGACGTGCTTGTGCCCAACGGCGGCGAACAAAAGTGTGTTTTAGCTTGGTTAAAATAAATGACCAGTCGCCTCAGTGCAACACATGGAATAAGATTATATTGTGCAAAGGAGGCTTTCAGATGGGTAGCGTCTGACGCGCGCCGAGCCTAAGACGACACCGCGCGGAGCTTCAGTCAAGTTAATTCTCAGTCAAGTTAATTCTCAGTCAACTGGGTGAGTGAAACAATAAAATGCGTCTATGCCAACATTGAGACGGCTAACAAGGTAAATGCACTTTTTATTTTTATTTTTTTTGCACTGATGGTTTTTAGCGTTTATTTTAGTCTTCAAACCATTGTAACTGCCGATGACAGAAAAACAAGCTTAACATTGATCTTAAACGTCACCGTAGCAACTTTGCATCACAATGAATTGGGACAAAATTCACATAAACGTCTCATAGTATCACAAGCACTAACCTTGCATCATTGGTGAAAATCGGGAAAGGAATCAGCGTTTTATAGCAATTAGTCCCATCCATTAAAATGTTTTTTTCAACAAATTGCCAGTGAAGTTACTTTTCGTGTCAAAATGCTGTTCCGTTGCGTACCCTTCAAAATAAAAGGCTACAAGCTTAAAACAGGAAGTAATTCCTGAATTTTACCAGGTTCTTTATCTCTCATGATAATTCTGGTAATTGCATGCAGTCACACAATTACCACAATTCCCCCAGGTAGTACCATAAGTACTGTTCTGATAGGATCACTACATTAAAGATTGCAACAGCTACATAAAAATCATACCAGCTTTGACAGTGGCACCATCTGCCGATCAGTTCGACAAAGTACGTACTGACACCATGAACAAGGGGCACTCGTTCCTCTTATCATATTTATTATGAGAAATACACAATTTGAATTAAAATTTTAATACAAGCCTTGTTTGTTTTTTGGTACAATTCATTCAAATTTAAAATAAATTGACAATAGAAATGTGCAATGAACTATACTGCTTGGTGGATGTGGTTCTGTAGTCTGTTTTCATGCATCTCAGAAGTGGATAATGATAATTCATGTACTGTAATTATGTACAATCATTTATTCAAAGAACATGATTGCTAGGCCTGTCACGATAAAAAAATTTTTAAGACGATATAGTTTTCCAAAAACTATCACGATGTACGCTCATGTTTTTTTTTTGTCTTTCAAATCATGAAAAATAAGGCCCACCCTAATTTTATTTTATTGTGATTTTTATTTACTTTCTAATTTCTCTATTAAATAGTTTTTCTTTACTCTGTGATATGGATCCCCCTGGGTCTGAAATAAAGAGCTGCAAGACTAGCATGGTTTACGTGGCACCTTCTATTCAGATTGTAAACTGTTTAGAAGCCGAAACCGAAAGAAAACGCTTCATATAAACACCTCAATCAGAATAAACAGGCCGTGCCGCCTGACGAGAGACCTTCAATAGAAATGATTTCAATCGGAATGACGAAAAAAAGTCCATGTAAACCCAGCTACTTTGTGGTTGGTAGCCAGGAGATTAGCCCTTCACCTGTCAATCAAATATCCATTGATGTTTGCTGCCGTCAACTACTGGCTGAATAACGTGTGTCACTAAGGTTGTGTTTAATAAACTGTTAACGTTCCCATGTTTGTGTTAATTAGAGACTAACACGCACAGCAACGCGCAGCGAAACGCTGATGTTTTAAATAACAACGCAGCAGTGGGGTGAGCTGTTGAGCTCAACTCACTAGGTCCTTAGCTGGCAGGGTAGCTTGTTAGCTCGCAACAACAAACAGTTAACTTCCCCTTAATCTCTTAAGTGTCTCCGTTGTGTGAATCTACCCGCTGCGCATGGAGCAACGCTGTGGAGTATTGCACGCAGTCAACACCGGCAAGTGTGTACCGATCTGCCGGCCTTCCATGAACCCACTAGCTGCTAATGACACAGCCGTCCAACTCTGTCAGCTCATCACAATGATAAATTATCGAGTCCGGAAAAACTATCATGTCCATTTTATCTATCGAATAATAAGTCGATATAGTGATTATCATGGCAGGCCTAATGATTGCTTTTAAAACCCTTTGTTCTTGTTAATGTAAAGTTTGCCCTCATGAAGTAAAACTTACACTTCTGTATATACTTTCATTCACTTTGTTTGAAATATATCTGGCTGCTCGAACCTTCCCAATTTCCCTTTCCTTTGCTGTCATTGCAACATTGCTGCTTTTTGCACTGTCAGGACTTCCTTTGGTCAGTAAGTAAAGAACAATAAATGGCACTAATAATGTTTTTGAGAGAGCCAGCAACGTACACTTTGCAAAGTGGATCGGTGCCAGGGACAGAAACTGCAAGAAATAGGACTGGAACTCTGGCATCTTTGTTGGAGTGATTAGAATTGCAAGAAAGTATTGGTTGTCACTACTATGTATATCATGTTTCTTAGGAAAGCAACGGCCCATCTGATGCCTATGCAGCAATTTCCAATGCAGACCGCCTGCAGGCAGAACCTGAAAGCCTTCGCAAATGGAGGGAGGAGCAAAGAGATAGACTGGAGATGCTTGGTAAGCCCAGAAGAAGAGGCGCGCAATTATCTAAATCAACGAGTGTTAATTCCAGCCTAGATGTTTAACTTGTCAGTCAGTGCAAAACTTAAAACACGGAAACAAATTACACTTCATTCCTCAATGCCAACCTGTCAATTTTTGCACTAAACAAAAGATAATTGTTGCATTTAATAGATTGTAACCAGACTTTATAATGCCTATAAACACCTTAATCTGACCTTGTTAGACTTTTCTGTGTTAAAACCATTGGATTGGAAACAAATGGTGGAGGCAGACAAACCTTGGCCAAAGATTTGAGTTGTATGCAATGCATGTAACAAACTCTCAGTATCCCGATTAATTTGTGCAAAATATACTCCGTCATTTGTCTGTCACACTACCTTAACAAGCCTGCATTTTCCTGTGTCGCTATTCTATTTAAATACCACGATCTGGAATGGGAACCTGCTAATTTTCCTCCTTGGAAAGTCATGTCAGAGATGGAACAAAGGCGAGTTGTCACCTGAGTGTTAGGATAGTCATAATGCTGGCCTCGGAATGTGAAGTTGAACCACCTGACTCACTCCTCCTACCCCATTGTTGTTAGGATAGTCATAATGCTGGCCTCGGAATGTGAAGTTGAACCACCTGACTCACTCCTCCTACCCCATTGTGTTGAAAGCATTGTCGTTGTCACACCAGAAGCTGGCGCTAATGTCTTGATTATCTGGTTGAAAGAGGTTGAGTTTTGAGGATAAAAAATGAAAAGGCAGTTGGTCCTGTGGGGGTATGGAAGCATCTAGGAGAGGTGGCTGTGGAGTTTTGGATCAGCTTGTTCAATAGAATTCTCGCGGGCAAGAAGATGCCTGAGAAATGGCAGAAAATTGAGTATTGAATCCTATAGAGGAATAAAGTTGATGAGCCACACAGTGAAGTTATAGGAATGAGTATTGGAGGCTAGACTCAGGACAGAAGTGAGTATTTGCGAGCAACAGTATAGTTTCATGCCTAGAAAGAGTACCCCAGATATATTATTTGTCTTGAGGGTGTTGATGGAAAAGTACAGACAAGGTCAGAAGGAGCTAGAGAAAGCCTATGACAGAGTACCTAGAGAGGAACTGTGGTACTACATGCGGATGTTTGGAGTGGCGGAGAAGTATGTTACAATAGTACAGGACATGTATGAGGGCAGCAGAAAAGTGGTGAGGTGTGCTGTAGGTGTGACAGACGAATTTAAGGTGGAGGTGGGACTGCATCAGGGATCAGACCTGAGCACCTTCCTGTTTGCAGTGACGATTTATAGACTGATAGTTGGCTGACAGTGACAAAAGGTAATTGCTCTTAAAAATATGTATTTGAATTATTTTCTAAAAAGAAAACATCACCGATACAATAGTCTATTGTGATAGTTTTGGGAAAATTTGCTATTGTGGCAGGCCTAAATGTAATGTATTGAGAGAGACCAAGAGCAATGGATAACACAAGAATATTGTACAAACAGTATAGAAAATAGTTCTCATTGTTCTTGCCCTTATTGTGAAATGCAGCCCAACGTTTATTACCAGGACATATATGAGAGAATGTTACACAGTTGTGCTCATATGTTTGATTACCGGGCAGAATTTATAAAATGTGTACAATTCTTAATTATGCTCTAATATCATTATATTAGTGGCATTTAAAAAAAACAACAACACAATACTATCGTTTATCATGAGTTTTAGAGAAAATATATTCTAACAAAAACATTGCTATCTTGGCAGGCCTAAACACAATATATTGAAAGGGAGCAATGAGAACAAAAATATTGTACGAACTGTATAAAAGAGCGTAACAACTACAATAAAAATTTGCAATATAGCAGGACTGCGAAGCAAGAACCGTGATAGAGCGGAGGATTACTGTTTCGTATCTGTGATGATAAATTGCAGGGATTCATTGTTTTAGGGCTGGGACTCATTGGTTCCATGACGTGTGCATCCGCATAGTTTCAAGTGTAAATGATCTATGCCTGTACTTCCCAGATTGGTTAAATATCTGGTCAAATCCCTTCACTAAATCTGATCTCTATGTTCTTTACTTCCTGGCCAGATGATAACTCTCGTAAGCAGGAGTCTGAATGGAAGACAAAGGCCAAGGTGGAACTGGAGGAGTGGCATGCCAGACAAAATGAGCAACTGGAGAAAACCAAAGCCAATAACAGGTACTGGCTTCAAAGATTGCTTACAACTCGGGCGATCTTATTGGTCATCACAATAACTACGTGTACATGTAAGGTTAACTTCACTTATCCCCTTAGAAATTGTGAGAAGTGTTTGAGGAGACTAACGTCCTTAGCTGTAAGCCGCTATATATATTTTTTAAGATAATGCAGCGGTACCTTGAGATATGAGCATCTTGACTTATGAGTTTTTCAAGACACAAGCTGTCACTTGACCAATTTTTTTGTTTTGAGACAAGCAAAATTTGAGATCTGAGTGCGCTTCAGACTCTTACCACTTGATGGCGGCAGCACATTTCACATCCAGCCACCATCCCTTCACATTGGTTTCCTTGCAGTTGGAGGATAGTAACAGTAATGTGCTATTAAGTTGGTTTGCCAATTGACCACAGAACAACAAGGAATGACAATACATTAGGTACAATTGTTTTGTACTCACAATTTCCATGTTTGAGGGTTATGTGGACAGTGATTCCTCTGTGTATTTTTATACTGTATGGTACCGCTGAGTGCAATTTGTTTTGGGCAAAAAAAATACATTTATAAAAAAAAAAGAGGAAAAGCAGAAAATCACTTCTTCAGTTGGGAAAGATGCTTTGAAATTCAGTGGGTACAGAAAGTTTTCAGACCCCCCCTTAAATTTTTCACTCTTTATATTGCAGCCATTTTTTAACATAATTTACGTTAAAAAAAATTTCCTCGTTAATGTACACACAGCACCCCATATTGACAGAAAAAAAAGTAATTGTTGAAATTTTTGCGGATTGATTAAAAAAGAAAAACTGAAATATCACACAGCCATAAGTATTCAGACCCTTTGCTGTGACACTCATATATTCAATTCGGGTGCTGTCCATTTCTTCTGATCATCCTTAAAATTGTTCTACACCTTCATTGGAGTCCAGCTTTGTTTGATTATACTGACTGGACTTGATTAGGAAAGCCACACCCCTGTCTAGATAAGACCTTACAGCTCACAGTGCATGTCAGAGCAAATGAGAATCATGAGGTCAAAGAAGCTGCCTGAAGAGCTCAGAGACAGAATTGTGGCAAGGCACAGATCTGGCCAAGGTTACAAAAAAATGTCTGCTGCACTTAGGGTTCCTAAGAGCACAGTAACCGCCATAATCCTGAAATGGAAGACATTTGGGACGATCAGAACCCTTCCTAGAGCTGGCCGTCCAGCCAAACTGAGCAACGGGGGGAGAAGAGCCTTGGTGAGGGAGGTAAATACCGAAGGAGTGGATTCAGAACAACTCTGTGACTGTTTTTGAATGGCCCAGCCACAGCGCTGACTTAAACCCAATTGAGCATCTCTGGAAAGACCTGAAAATGGCTGTCCACCAACGTTCACCATCCAACCTGACAGAACTGGAGAGGATCTGCAAGGAGGAAGGACAGATGATCCCCAAATCCTCGTGTGGAAAAACTTGCACCATGGCTGTATTAGCTCAAAAGGGTGCTTCTACTAAATACTGAGCAAAGGGTCTGAATACTTATAGCTGTGTGATATTTCAGTTTTTCTTTTTTAATAAATCTGCAAAAATTTCAACAATTCAATTTTTTTTCTGTCAATATGGGGTGCTGTGTCTACAGTAATGTGGAAAAAAAAAACTTCAATTATTTTAGCAAATGGCTGCAATATAAAAAAGAGTGAAAAATTTAAGGGGGTCTGAATACTTTCCGTACCCACTTTGTGTGTTGAGAAACGAGCGTGGTCACGGAACATATTAAACACCTATCTCAAGGCACCAATGTATCGTACTATGAGTTTGAAAGTACATTCGTGTTTTGAGGTCATAGAAGTATATTTAGGGTTTGACCTATGGAAGTGTCAATAGAAAGGTGTGTACCTTTTTTACCGTTTGCTATTTGGTGAATTTCTTGGTCCCTCACCCCTGCAAATAATGAAAGTTGACTGTATATGGTATTGTAGTATTCATTACAAACATTTCCGAGTTTAAAATAGTACAGCACCAGCCAACCATAGAAAACTACGATGAAAATATTCAACTGTCTTGTACCATATGACATTTATGGCCAATCAAATTGAATGTGGTGTCTCTGAGTCACATTCTAATCAACATTAATTTCAAAGCCCAAGACCATTATGCCACATTGATTGTACTGTACTATAATACTTGTTTCCATCCTCTTCTCCGTTTTATTGCTCTCTCTTTTCTCTCTGCCCCTTTGCTGCTCTGTCGCGTGGGCGGATGTTTGTCCAGGGTGCTCGACGAAGACTTCTACAAGCAGCCCTTCTCTGAGCTCATTGGTTATGTGTATGTTGCTCCAGCTAACATCATTTGTTCTTATTTGTGCTTTTTAAGTTTTTTTTTTTCTTTCTTTTTTTCATTTTCAACCACAATCCAACCATGTGGTATCATATTAATCTCATGAGTGAGGACATCGTAGTTTTTCATCAGTCTTTATCCCATCCAGCATAGCTCAGCATCATTGCGCTTGTCATCAAGATTGTACATGAGAGGAATGCTACTTACTGCATGCAATTGTGGGTGCAAGTTATCACTCATTCACTTTGATACTTGTAAAGCAATTGTTTTAGTTTAGCCAAAAGGGAAAAAAAGAAAAACCCTTGTCGCTCGTTTTTTAAATTTATTATTATTATTTTTTTTAAATTACTTCTTAAGAATGGAATTGGCCCCAAATTAATTTACTAAATAGTCTTATTTAGGATGTTTTGAAGCAGTTGTGTTCTAATATTAGTCAAACTCTTTATCTGATGCTGTTTACTTAAATCTATGAAGTATTTATTCTCCTCCAAAAAAAGGACGGGCGTGGGGGTCCTGCGTCCGACATTACCGTCCAGTACGGCGCTGTGTACGGCCACCGTGATGAAAATTTCATCAATGAATTTGGGGGGCAAACTTTGGAAATATAGAAATTCAGACAAATTGTTCTAAAGTTAATTTCTATAGGTTGGCAGCTCTGCATCTTCTCACCTACGGTGCCTGACCCATGTTTGTCTTTTCACGACCACGAGTGTGCGACTTCACAAGAATGTGATTTATTTACTAACAAAACCCGACAGAGTTGGTAAATATTCAGCTATGACAAGCTACACAGAGCTGATGGCGGACGTGCGACTCAAGCAACTCTTGCGTCATTGTTGGTATCCCACCTTATGTTGCCATCATACACTGTTGCCACCAACGTTAACGCATCATCATCATCACGAAATCATGTTCCATCACACTAACGTATTATGCTGTCATGGACTAAATTTGTATAATACGGTGCCATTCGTCAGCATTAGCTGCAAATGGCTAGCAGCTACAGGCAAGTGCCCAGTCGGCTGGTGACGGCTGGCGAACTACTTTTCACAGGCACTATTATAGACAAAAATGAATCTGCACTCTTACCTTTTGATGCTGAAAGTCTGACACAGTTTCAGTTTCTAGTGATCCATTTTTAATAAACCAGGCTTACTCCGCTACAGCAGGCAAAGTAGTACAGATGCTACAGTAGTTTCAACATCACTTCCGGTCTGTGGCTGACAACGACATGGTGGCCCCCATACCTTGATGAATTATTCCATTTAATTCTTATTCCACAATCGCAATATTAACCAGTGTATCGTGTTTTGTCTAGTGCTGCAAAATACAATGTATTCTCGCCCCCCCCCCAAAATGGGTTGGCTTAGTTCTTGAACTTTTTAGCTTTGATTGCCTGAGTTACATCTTCCTTGCATGACATCTTTTATAATTTGGGGACCCACAAAACAACCAATATCCTCACTATTAGGTGGCTTTGGCTCAGTTGGTAGAGCGGGTTGTCCACTGAGTGAAGGATTGGCGGTTTGAATCCCGGCTCCGGCTGTCCACTGTCAAACTGTCGTTGGGAAAGACTGAACACTAAAATGCCTCGAAGTCAGCATTGTAAAAGAGAAACTGTTCTCAATCCGCAATATGCATGTGACCATACCTGGAAAACAGTTCAGCTCTTTTGCTGTGTATGCTACGTTAACGACTATTACTATGGTTTGATTACATGATTGAGTGAAGCTGAACTTGCTAAAATTGTTTTCTTTATGGCTGTCTTCTGACAAAAGGTAAATACATGTAAATCATTAATTTATAAATAAATTGTAGGGGAGGGCAATGCAAATTCACACATATATAGCGCATTTCATACACAAGGTAACTCAATGTGCTTTACAAGATTAAAAGCTTTTAAAAACAGCTAAATAATTTTTTTTAAAACTACAGAAAAATGTAAGACCGCTTACTAAAAGAACATACAGTGCAAGAATGTTGTAGACGTTTAAAGTTTGTACAGTTGCTTTGTCACGGCCCTCTTTGCCACTCACGTGCTTAGACCCGAATGCTGAAATATGTTGCGCATATCCTGGATAGGAAATTATTATTATTGATTAGAAAAAAAATTAACTTCAAGTCATACAGTGGACAAAGTCTAACATTTCAGTCTATTTCCTGTATTTCTTCAAGTAGTGGGTCTCACTTAATAGTTGCTGTGTGTCATCCTCTGATTTCCCCTCAGGAACTGGTAATCACTAATTGTAATTGCCTCAGTTGGTAGATGCCAACGTTTACACACAGCCATGCATACGTAGTCCGTTTAAACTTAGTTGCTTAACAAAACAACACCGATTGAAGAACATAAGATGTCTCTCAGATGAAATAGTGTGTAAACTTACTGCTTGTTGTAAATGACGATTTTACAATTAGTTTGTAGTTCAGAGCATTATGAAACTTATTTTTTCAGTCTATTTTTTTTCGTCTTGTTTCTCTGCATTTCCAGGCCACTATGTGTGAAAATGGAAACGCATTAATTGAATGTACCAACAATATCAGATTGAGACTTGGGCTATGTTCACACTGCAGGTCAATTCATACATACATATATATACATACATATATATATACATATATATATATATATATATATACATACATATATATATATATATACATATATATATATATATATATATATATATGTATATATATATGTATATATATATATATATATATATATATATACATATATATATATATATATATATATATGTATATATATGTATATATATATATATATGTATATATATGTATATATATATATATATATATATATATATATATATATATCTCTCTCTCTCTCTCTCTCTCTCTCTCTCTCTCTCTCTCTCTCAGATTCTTTCATGGCAGTGTGAACAGTACAATTCCAATGTTTTCATACGTGGCTATAAATCGGATATGTAACTGAACCGAATTTGGGCTACACGATATATTATTTGAGCATTGCCATCGCAATGTATGTGTGCGCAATACTCACATCGCAGGATCCACTGCGATATTGATGTAATTAATATGGACTGAATCAACTGTAACATAACAACAGACCATCGTAAGGACCTGTTTGTCCATGCAAATAAGATTAGCACAGAATTTACGGTAAATGTACCCCAGCTGCATTTCCTATATCACTCTTCAGATTGAAGCTAACGCCCGTCCCAACAGATTACATTTGGGGGGACAGGGAGGGGTGGAGAGCTATGGCTACTCTGAAGAGACGAACTTCAGGTGTACACAACAATGTGTCATTTAATCTAATGCACTCAAATATGGAAATATGAATGACAAATGTTTTTTAAGTCACAATGTCATTTGTTTCCCTTTATGATAAATATCAGAAACTGTTGGCTCCGGTTGCACAAAATCTTTGATATGACCACAAATGCGTTATGGTGAGACCTACGCGAGGGCCTGTATTTTCCTCCATCAACACGGTGCCTCGCGGTTGCGGCCACGCGTAATGTGACATCCTGTTTTGTGTTCATGCGTGTGACGTCACGGGCGCGTTCTATCCTCAGTGGGAGTCGCGTTTGTTTTTATAATGTGAACAACTACATAAAAAGATTGGATTTAACAAAATCAAATCAGAATTGGGCATCTTGCCCTGCAGTGTGAACGTAGCCTTAGAGCAAAGATTTTTACACAACTGCTTCAAACAGGACATTGACCTGTGCAGCCTTTGCTTTTACAGTCTGTTGGCTTCAATACTCTTCAGCCTGCATTGTGATGTGCATACTTACCTTTTTTAATGAATACAGCTCTGAGCAGTGGCTAATTGGCAGTAATTTGTCATTGTCATTTATAATAATAACTAAATTTTGTAGGTTTTTGTAACTGTATTTTGTAAGTTTTTTTTCCTTTTCCTTTTTTTGTAAATGTATTAGTATGCGCACCTCAATGCCGTATACCGGTAAGTACACAGAATTACCTGTCAGCAATGGAACAAATAGCAATTTTGAAATCAGGTATCCAACTAATTTGCACAGGTAGTGTTAAACAACAATGTAGATTTGCTTATTTTAGTGTTTTGCTTTGACCTGCCTTTTTAATCAGTTTCCCTCCATCATGGAAACCACAGTGTCCTTGTGTGTAGCAAACAAATGACAAAGATGAGCTTCCCAATAAGCAAACTGAAGGCTGCTCACTGATCATGCTGTAACTTTAGAATGGCTGAGAGAGAAAAAAAAAAAAAAAGCACTTTTTGCATGATGGCTTAAAACATCTACATTGGTCATTTTTTTGGGTTGTCTTTCATTTTGGCTCCCTCCCTTTTTTCTCTTATAAATTCTGACCTGTGAAACTATTTTTCCCTCCTTTCTTTTCTATGCACCTTAAAGCACACACATTAACCATCCTTGCTACCGCCTCGACCAGTTAAGTAACAAAACCAAATGTCCATTTAAATTCATGGTGCTTATGGGGTGGGATTTTTGATTAAGCTTTGTGTACTAGCCCCGTACTGTATATTCCCCGGTTCAATATTTTTGTACAGTGCTGTGAAAAAGTATTGACCCCCTCCTCAAATTCGTATTTTATTTGCATAGTTTCCTTACCTTCATGTTTAAGATAATCAAACATGTAAATATCAGAGAAAGGTAACCCAAGTAAACATAAGATGCAGCTTTTAAATGGTAATTATATTTATGAAGGGGAAAAAAACTCTTCAAAGCTTCCTGACCCTGTATGAAAAACTAATGGCCCCCGAAACCTAATAACTGGTTGGGCCATCCTCAGCAGGAACAAATGTTTCTATGACTAGTAATGATTCCTTCACATCTCTGTAGATATTTTGGCCCACTCTCCTTTGCAGAATGTTTAAATTCAATCGGATTCAAGTCTGGACTTTGACTAGGCCACTCCAAAGCCATTTAGTTTTTTTAAGTCATTCAACAGTTGACTTGCTGGTGTGTTTTGGATCATTATCCTGCTGCAGAACCCAATTGCGCTTCAGAGGCTTGGGTTTGGTCAGTTAAAGTCCCATACTTCACCAAACCAACTTTTTCCTAGTGTTTGGGATGTAATATTGGCTCTGTGGTACCTCAGGAAACGTGAAATATGAATTAAAATCGTCCACACATTCCCGCATTCCTGACGTTTTCTGCCGAGAGGCCTGAAGGCAAGTCATTCGAATTTCCCAAGCTTATTTACGTCACTAGCGAAGCTCTCTGCCTTGCCTTTCTGCTCCTGAGCCAGTGCAGTCAAAATAAAAGACACGTGCTCTCATAAGTGGGTCTTCTACACGGAAGCAACCAATCAGAGGAAAGGGGGCGGTCTTAGCCTAATATGGACAAAGTGGATACAAGACTGTCAAACAGAAGTAGCTGTCAGCGAGGCCTTTTCTGTACACTCAAATGACAAAACCAAGATGCTTTTTTAAAATGAAATTTGACACTTTTATAGTAAATCCATGTTAGAGAGTCACTCTGTCGAGGTCTAAATAGCAAAAATATGGGAACTTTAATATGAACCCCAAAAATGTGATAAGCCACAGTTAAATGATGATTTAACACAGGGTAGCTTTGAATATTTTTAGCCCCCTCAAACAAGATCATTTTAAAACGACATATTTTTTTTATTATTTTTTTTTTTACATGGGTTAAGTTTTTTCGAGTATTTACATTTGTTTGATGATCCGAAACATTAAAGTGGGGAAAGCATGCAGGAATATAAGAATTTGCAAAGTGAGCCAATACTTTTTCACGCATTGTATGTATTGCCCCTTTTGTGATGTGAATTGTGTTCGTTGTGACGGTGAAGTTTGATTTGCTCCTCATTCCCATTTTGCTTTGTGATGTTGTAGTTAGTAGTTGACCTTGGAGGTTGGTGTAAATACAGTATTTGTATGTGGGTCAGGCTTAAGGTTTATCTGTTTCTACCTTAATGTTCTATAACATAGTGGCACCTATTCAAAAATGCAACTACAACTATTCCCATGTTGTGTTTAATGTACATACAGTATGTTTTAGTTTGGGAACACTATTGTTACATAACACAATTATGGTACACGTCAACTCCAACTAAATGATGCCACCGCTACAAAACACCTGCTCTCCAGCTCCATGCATGGCTAAGGCCCAGCATTGCTTCCACTCTGTGTGGACTTGGTTAAAAGCAACAAACAAAACACTCGGCAGTGGTGTTTCGTTTTAAACGGGCAGCTATAGTGATGAGAGTGTCATCGCTATAACTAGCTCCTGCAATGTCTAGAAATTAGAATCATGCAGCCACAGAATAGCTTGAAACACCAAAATAGCTTTCCACACCTACAAGTGCCACTTTTTCTTGTTGGATGTTTCATCAGTTTTTAATACAAACCTTTCTGTTGTACCCAATTACAAATACAAGTAACTGCACTGTTATGTAAAGGAAGAGTATTGGGGTAATTAAAATTCTGTTATGTCTTTCCTTGTAAGTAGAATGCTAAAATATGTGGTTTTGCTCTCTGGTAGCCTCTGCTGAACCAAATGATTGAATCAGAAATAGTCTCGTTTCTTCCAATGCGGTGCTTGCGTAAGAAGACATTGGAGGATTGTTTTTTGTTTTGTTTTTAAAGCAGAGAAATAACTGATGGCAAATAAACATACTTTAACTGTACTTCACACGTTTGTGACAATTACACATGCCATTCTCATCTATTCAGTAAAAAAATGCGTATCAAGTTCAGTTATCTAACATTAGGTTGGTACGTGTTTAAATGACCCAGAAATAAATTGTAAACGTACTTTCTGAGCCTAACTACAAACATCGACTTTCAGATTGTTGATTTCTCTCATCATGGTTCCAAGACAAAAGCTGAGCTACATTTAATATCGCTGGCAAATGAATACCCGCATTCCCATTGGGACTTGCGCTACTTGGTTATCAGCAGAGGAGTATCTCTCAGAGCCGTTAAATATTTTGTTCTCATCTGTATATCACCTTTTCTGCCTTTGACAAGTTTCTATTTTCCCCTTCCCTCCGTCCCCCTGTTGGGTGCAGGGCGGCCGAGGAGGCCATGGTTTCAGACATGGACGAGAACAACCCCGGCACGGAATGGGAGCGAGTGGCTCGCCTGTGCGACTTCAACCCCAAGTCCAGCAAGCAGGCCAAAGACGTGTCCCGCATGCGCTCCGTCCTCATCTCCCTGAAGCAGTCCCCGCTTGTGCGCTAGGCTGCGCCTTACATAATCCAAAATTAACATCAATGCAAATGCAACCAACAGCTGATGAACCACATCTGTGTTCTGAAGAAAAGGTGGCATACTCCTCTTCTGTCCATACCCATTTAGCGCGCACATCTATTTTTTTTTTTTTTTTTTTTTGTAGTGGAAGAGTACTGTATTCTTCTCGTGACAGGCCTGTTAAGATTAGCCATGGAACATCAAATCACTGATTTGTCATCATTGTCTGATTTGAAATGCAAGTCCTTGTTCGGGTCCACATAGCCAGCAGATGATACCAATCCCATCATACCATGCTGTAACACCTCAAACTTTGATTAATGGTTTTAGCCACCATTTTTTAAATATCGCATCACATTGTGATTATCCATACTTAAAATGTCCTCAGATTTTCTTTCTTTTGTTCTGTTTCAGGACCAAATAATAATAATTACAAAAAAAAAAATCCATTAAGTGTTTTTTGAAGTGTCTGTGTAGTGCCGGTTGTTGTGTTCAATCTATGCATCTCCTTGTGAAAAGCACCTCCTGTCAGGAACGGTCCAGTACATTACAATTCAAACGTGACATCTCAGTAGGTGTGTGTGTGTGTACTGTCCATGTTCACCTATGTACATATAAAGAAGGCACAATATATACAGAATATAAAACCTACATGTTGTAGAAGCTGACAGTTGTGGTTTTAGAGAGAACTAGATATTAGTCAACTGTTGTTTGACCACGCATGTCCATTGCCCACTTGTTTCAATATCAGTAAACAGTGAATCAAAACTGTTGTCCTGTTTTTCCTTTGCATTTAATTTGCAAATGATTGCCTTCGAAACTGATGCTTTATCAACGGCAACTCATATTACGAACACATCAGGTAGTTCTGGTATGAAGTGTCTGCAAGTAGGTGTCTGGTCTTCGTTAAATGTTGACCCAACTCTAGTGGCTAGCATGCCTGCCTCCCAGTTTGGGGTTCTGGCATTACTGTGTGATGTTTACATGCACTCCCCTTTACTTACCCCCCTTCCAGGAAGCATGGCGAGTGACTGGTGAGCACATCTGCCTCACAGTTCTGAGCACCCAGGTTCAAATCTGGCCATACCTGTGTGGAGTTTGGATGTTCTCCCCGTGCCTGCGTGGATTTTCTCCGGGTACTCCAGTTTCCTCCCACATCCCGAAAACATGCATGGTAGCTTAATTGAAGACTAAGTTGCCCATAGGTGTGAATGTGAGTGTGAATGGTTATGTTCCCTGTGACTGGCTGGCGACCAGTTCAGGTACTCCAGCTTTATCCCGCATTCCTAAAATGTGCATGTTAGGTTAACTGAAGCGTCTAAATTGTCTATAGTTGTGAATGTATGTTTGTCTGAACAGGTAGCTACCCTGTGATTGGTGACCAGTCCAGGGTGTACCAAAGGGACTCAGATTAAAGGTCGGGGGACAAAAACGTTCAAAATGTTGTAATGTTGTAACTCTAGAACCCCTTTACAAACCAGATTTGCCATTTCGAAGTGATTATGTAGCAGATATACAGCAGTAAAATCGCTAAATATGGTTCAGAATGTGCCTTCTGCTTTTTGCATGTAGCGCCTTCCGGTCTTCGGGCCCATCCGGCGCTGTGACGTCACACAAGCCCAACAGCCTGTTCATTCGGCGTTGTGTGCTGTTGTTCCCGTCCTTATAGATTTGTTATTGTATGATTTAGTGATTTCACGATGGTTTATTATGTAGCATTTGTTGGTACAACTGGTCCAGGCAGTGGCAATAAGAGTTTTTTTTGGCTTTCCAAGTGAAAAAGGATTACGTGTCCAGTGGATAGGGAAAGTCAATCGACGGGAAGAAACCTGGTCAGCTATGGGTGCCTAGCAAGCGTTCCAAACTCTGTGCTGATCACTTCGACCCGGTGTGTTTTGCGAAAGACTTAGCAGAAAGCGTTGGATACGTTGGTGTCGTTAGGCAGAGGCCGAAACCCGCCGCGGGGCCAACTATTTTTCCTACGGCCATCGGGACCTGAACCGCCGGCAAGGGAACTAAATCTTGGAGCCGCCATGGCAAAGCGGCGGAGACGAGAGGTGAGGATTTCCTTTTATATATCTACGACTCTATTATGGTTATTATGCACAGGGGGAGTCGGGAAAAAAAAGACCCACAAAGTTCTTTTGCCTATATGACTTTCTGTGTGGCGTCTTATAAAGCTACTTGAGTGAGGGGCACACAATATATAGGAATACTGCATAGTATGTAAAAGCTCGTGCCGTGTCACTGAAACATATATGAAAATACAGTATAACAAGTATAGTGATGCTCAAAAATATTGGCACCCCTGGGGCAACTCACGGGGGCAGCCACCTTCATCGCAGCTTGGGAAAGTTATGCCCCGGTGGAGGGGCCACTCGGGACGCGGTGGGTTCTGCGAAGAGGTCCAAGGCCCCGGCCGTCTGCAGTGCGCCTGCGCAACAGGTCGGCCATCTTTGATAGCTAGCTACGGCAAATACACTTGGACAAAATGTGTGCTTAGTGCCCGCAATATGTGGTGCGCTTGTTCCAGTAGAAAGCATTGATAGATAGATCACATTGTTTCATGATAATGACCTCGTAGTCATGTAAATTATTTTTTGCTCTGTATTTTCTTTCAAATGAGAAGTTGATTATTATCAATAATAAATAGAACAAAACCACACAAAAAAAAAACAACACAAATTAATAAATCACACCCAGTGCTGCAAATTAATGGTGTATTCACTTGAGTAATGTACTTGAATCCAAATTTTGATTGGCTGTGCTTGACGCTAGTACATTATTTGAGTACTTTTTTCAACTCCACTACATTTCAAAGACAAATATTTTTTTCTGTTGACTCCACTACATGTGTAGCGAGGTTGCAAAGTAGTCATTACCTTGACGTCTGCTGCGTATGTGTGTTTTAAACACATCGAATTTTTTTGCGCTACTGGCCAGACAGTGGTCATTAGAGAACGAAACAATCACGGTACCCGCTCTCGCATAAAACTAGAACTATTTCTCACTATCATTTCAAGTGGCGATTTATGCAGAACGGATTCGGTGCAGGCTCACAAGTGAGGCAATGAAGCTATCACGGTGGCGGTCCTAGACCACTTTTACTGAGGGGGGTCTGACTGGGACTAGGGGTTTTGTCAGAGGGGGACATTCAACTCGCTCCAAGCTATCGTGAGTTAACCTTACCGGTACCGCAACAGAAAACCAAGCAGGCCCACAGCAGAAGCCTTTTATAATAAATGTTACTCATAGACGTAAATGTTGTTCCTCTCTATTGCTTTTATCTATAGTTCAAAATTAAGAGAGAAAAAAAATCCAAGGTAGTCAGTGTTTTTTTTGTATTTTTAAAATGTGTGTAGTGCCTTGCTTTTGATATATTGTGTTCAATCGATGCATCTCCTTTTATCTCCATTTGGTTTTGTCTGTAGTGCAAAATGCAGATGAAAGCCGAATAACAATGAAGCCGACATCTCAGCCAGTTGAGACAGTTGAAGATCCTCAGAGTGACATATGCAGGCTCGGCGCATCCACAAAGCCCTGGACCATTACAAAAATGTGAGGGTTAAAGTCACTTTTGTGGGCTACAGGTTCACCAAGAGAAGACTTTGTTTTGGACAAATGCCAGTGAATCTTTTCTCGTGCACCAGACTCCACTCTGCTGTTGATCATTATCTGATCAAAATCAATGCCTTGACCTATGTAAATACTTGTTCCTTGTAGGAGCTGCACCTGCTCCCACAGACAAAGATAAAATACTACATTATTCATTCTTTTTGTAGTCCTGTTGATAGTGGAGTAACAATATTGTACATAACACTGTCAACTGTGCATGTAATATCATCTATACATGTGGTCATTGTAGGATTTGTCTGAATGTGAACACAGACTATTTGCCTGTACACCTAACTATTACACTTAACTACAGAAATACATGTGTATGTCATAACACCGGCACACCTTGGCTTCATCTGTCCGAAGAATCAGCTTCCAGAAATTGGGAGATTTATTCGTAGATGTTTTCTGGCGAGAACCGGTCGTTTAGTTATGACGTGCCGTAAAGGGCAAAACAACGTTTACCTCTCTCCACTTCATTGACCTCGGTGAGGGCAATTAACTTGCAGCTTTTAGTTCCAAAATCATATTCACCTCATAAGACAAGGTCACAAGAGACACGGTAAACAGGATATGAAACATTCTGTCATAAATTCGTGGCTTATTCAGCCGCCTGTTTCTCCCAATGAGAGCCCAAGTCGCTCTGCTTCAGACAATGCTGTTTTGGCAGCTTTTGTCCAATTGAAGCAGGAGATAAAAGGAATGGTTAAAAGGTGTTCAATAAGACTGATATAAAATAGTATCACCGACATGAAAGGAGTTGAGGCGGCGCAATAACTGTATCTTTTGTTGAATTTGCTTTACAACCACATGCATGTTCACGTCAAACTTTTACTGTAAGTCAAACATGCGGCCAGTTCATTTTTATGATTGAACAATGTCCACTTATTTACTATTCCTAACATTGAGATCCAGGAAGTTACTGGACCAACGCTGATAAAGCATTACTGGCGCCATGATCTTTGTCTGGGTCTTGAGTAATTCTAAAAGCTGATCAGGTATTTTTAAAAAAAAAGATGCAAGGCATTCAATTAAAATGCGGGCCTGCATCTTACTTGTATTAAAAGCAGAAAGAAAATCTGCAAAATCAGTAAGCCTCTGTTTTCTCAAGCTGATTTTACACTTGGGGTCAGACTAAGCAGTTGCACATCCTGTACCGGCTCGTAAGCAAAGGGTATAATGTGCTATCTATATGAGGGGCCACTATATCTTTTATGGCCTTTTCAAACGTAGTAACCAGCGATGTCACTGGTGTTTGTTAGAAAAATATTTCTTTGCATTTATAAAATGTCTGTGTTCTATTCTCTTAGTTATAACTTCCTATACATTTTGTTGTAGTGTGAGCATAAGGAAGGCTACCTTGTTCCTGTCTGTGTGTGTCTCGCTGATATTGTAGAATCATGTTGCTGTGAGACAAACCAAGATGTCTGTGTTTGGGTGGGGGGGGGGACACACAGACGTTTGGTCAAGCAGAAGATACCGGCCTGTCCATGTTTGAATATGTGACCTTGCTTCGGCCCAGTACACACATAAGTACAATCGTGCTCTTTCTGTCCTCATTTGACACTTTCCCAACCAAGGAGATGAAATTTCATTTTTGACTTTGACCGTCTCCACGACAAAGACATGAGCGGTCGACAATTTTAACGGGAGGCTTATGTTGGCAGAGAGACACATAATATCTAGAAGAAAATCCATAAAATCACATTTAAGAAAAGATTAAAAAATGGATTGAAAATAGTATTATTAAGTAATTACGTATTTGATCCCCTTCCAACAATAAAGAATTTTGGCTCCCACAGACTAGTCCTCTCACTTTAAGAATATACTCCTAATCTAAACTCTGCATGAAAGACGCCTATGTCAAAGTTGTTACCCGTAAAAAGACACCTCTCCACAGAATCAATCAATCAGACACCAACCCCTCCATCGCGGGCAAGACCAAAGAACTTTCCAAGGACATCAGGGACAAGATTGTAGACCTCAATAAGGCTGGAATGGGCGACAAGACTGCATCCTCCTCTCTAACACCAACTGCACTCATGTCTTCCCTCCTTTCATCTGTCAACCTTCTCTTTGGTCTTCCTCGAGCTCTCTTGCCTGACAGCTCCATCCTCATCACCCTTCTACAAATATACTCTCTCTCTCTCTTCTCTGGACGTGTCCAAACCATCGAAGTCTGCGCTCTCTAACTTTGTCTCCAAAACATCGAAACCTCGCCTGTCCCTCTGATGAGCTCATTTCTAATTTTATCCAATCTGGTCACTCCGAGAGCGAACCTCAACATCTTCATGTCCGCCACCTCCAGCTCTGCTTCCTGTTCTCTGTTCAGTGCGGCTGTCTCTAATCCGTACATCATGGCTGGGCTCTCCACTCTTTTCTAAACGTTGCCCTTCATCCGAGCAGAGACTCTTCTGTCACATAACACACCTGCCACCTTCCTCCACCCGTTCCAACCTGCTCGGACCCGTTTCTTCATTTCGTTACCACACTCACCATTGTTGACCCCAAGTATTTAAAGTCCTCCACCCTCGCTATCTCTTCTGCCCGTAGCCTCAAATTTGATTTTATTTGAGCTTTTATTGTCTCAGTGTTTTAATTTTCTAATTGCTTTTATTATTCTTCACCACTTTTCCAGTGCGTTTTGGGGTTTCGTTGTGCCTAAATGTTCACAATTGTTCCGTAAATTAACACCTATACCGGAGAAACATATTTGCTTTATATTTGCTCTTCTCTTGGATTTTTTAGAAGACCCTTGTAGCCCTCAAATCAACTACTCTCTCTGATTTCAAAAAGTGATGAGTACAAGGGGCAAAGCAGGTTATTATCTGTGCTGTTTTGAATTTAACTATGTCATAGAATTATTATTATGAAGTATTTAATTTATAGTGGATTAGTTTGTTTTCTATAATTTGTTTGCTGAATAATTCATATAGCTCTTTTTGCAGCTTGAAAACGGGACTATTTCCATGTTATTAGGGTTTTATGCAGCATACAAAACATGGTTATACAATACGACAGTTGAACAATAGTGATATAAATCCACCCCATGCGCCCCTTGTTGGTTTACATTCCTGACAGATAATACAGATAATGATGAGACACGCAAAGCACACACCGTGCTTAAAAATAAAACAAAGTAAATAGACATAATACCTTAATGTCCTGATTGCCCAAAGATTTTTTCAAGTCAAAAGAATTCCAAACATTGAAGCCATCCTTTAGGCATTGTGTGTATTTCGGAGGTGGGATGGACTTCCACCTCAGCAAAATTAGCTTTTGGGCCAGCTTTATTTGATTTTATATTATAAACTGGTAAATCCTCACGTCAAAGAGCTGATGGTACCATAGTCCTTTCTTATTTCACTTCCTTATTTTACAGTATTCCTTTTTTTCATCCTGTGGGTGTGTAAAGGTACATACAATAGCGTGCATGTGTATGCTGAGAACATTTGTTCTGTTTTTTTCCTTTTTGTATGTGCAACATTTTGTGGCACATTTCACATGCATAAAAAGTGCTATATAAATAAATACATAAAAAACATTTAGTCCTCTTCCGTGTTCGCTTTCATTTTTCACTTATGTGAAAATGTATCTTCAAAGAAAAAGAAGACGCCCCTCAACGTACACAAGTGCAGATAGCTTATGACCCTTATATATACGCGTATATACACATGAGCGTATACATTCGAGCCCGAAATTATTCATACCCTTGGCAAATTTTGACTTCAAGTTGCTTTTATTCAACCAGCAAGTATTTTCTGGTTTGGAAATAACATCTCCCAGAAGATAAGAAAATAATGTACAAAAGGCATCATTGTGGAAATAAATATTTATCAGCTTACATTTGAGCAAAAAGTGGCATATCCAAAATTATTCATACGCTTCTCAATAATAAATAGAAAAGCCTTTGTTGGCTATTAGAGCAATCGAATATATAATTGCAGACAGGCTTTTTGGATGTCTCCACTGATATTTTTGTCTATTCATATTCACCGATGAGCTATTTCAGGCCTTAGGATCTCCTAGCCATCACACTGATTGTCAGCTCCCTCCGCAGATTCTCAATTGGGTTCAAGTCAGGACTCTGACTGGGCCGCTGCAAAATCTTCATGTTTTTGTCTGTTAAATAAATCACAAACCAAAATAGAACTTTTTTAGGTCCCCCCTTCACAAGGGACCTAATTGTATAATGTACTAACGCCAAGAGCAGCTCAGTCTGGTGTTAAAATAAAATGTGTGTCATTAATTGGGACAAATAAGATTCAGAATAAAGGTTCTGAATCTTATTGAACTTTCCAGATTGTCCCCGGATCGATTAAAAAAAAATCGATCTTAAAAAAATGAAATCTATCCTTTAGCCATTGTGTGTACCTAGGAGGTGGGATGGTTTTCCACCTCAACAAAATGTTCTTTTGGGCCACAAGGGTGACAATAGGTGCTTTTCCACCGCAGGAAGAACTTCCCGAATTACCCTGGTAGCTTGAGTTTCCGCTGTGTTCCTACCAAAACTGGGTATGGAAGGTTCCCCCAGGATTATAGTTCCTCCTGGCGGTTCTTCTAGCAGGAACTCTTGGCTACCAGGAACTCTTGAGATGGTGAGCTGTGCTGACGAATGCCGATTGGTTGGCAGACGTCTGTAGCGTCACAATCATTTGTTTACTTTTTACATTCACAGAGCCACCATTACTGCATGCGACGTTACACAAGGCTTGAAAGAAGACGATTAAAAGACATGAAAAAGCAAAACTTCGAAACACCGATCTGTGGACTCATGAATGTGGTGTCCTTGAGCAAGACATTGATACCCTGAACTGCTTCCCCTTGCTCCAGTGTGTTCCACTAAAAAGTGTGTGTGTGTTCACTGTGATGGGTAAAATGCAGAGAACAAATTTCATGTGCATGCATGCATGTTCGTGACAGTGCAGGTGATTCTTCTTCTATTAACAATGGACACGGGATTTTTTTTCTGGACTCAATCAATTTTCATTGTTGTGGTCGCGATGCAGCAAGCTGCTGGCAGAACAGCTTTTGCTCCATAGATGCACACAACTGGGACACTTAAGGGAAACTTACCTGTTGATTAGCTTTTTTCCCTTTTTTTTTTTTAATTCATTCAAATTTGGCAGGCTTTAAGACATTTTTGGGCCTATTTAGTGGTGTAATGTTAAAATTTTGTTGGTGTGGTTTTTGCCAACAGAGCCTTGTTCCTGTTTATTTATATTTTTTTTATTTCTCTAAGATAGGGTATTTATTGTTCTACATTGCAATGCCAATGTTCAATCTTCTTTAGAATTTGAAGTTAACTGTTCTTAAAAAGGATGTACTTGAATTATTATGCTATAAATTATCATTATATCAGCATCATAAAAGAACATGAACAATACCATCGTTTATGGTGATAGTTTGGAAAATATATCGTCCTAAAAAAATTGCTACCATGGCAGGCTGAAACATAATATATTGAGAGAGAACAAGAGCAATGGATAACACAAAATATGGTACAAATTGCACACGTAAAAATCGGCACGATAGCAACAACCGTCATATAGCGGAGGATTACTGTATCTGTACTCCATGATGATAAGTTGCAGGGACTCATTGTTCCAGGGCTAGTCCACCGTGCAGCCTATTATTATTATTATTATTATTGTTATTATTATTATTATTATTATTATTATTATTGGCGGCACGGTGGATGACTGGTTCGCACATCTGCCTCACAGTTCTGAGGACAGGGGTTCCAATCTGGGCTCAGCTGTGTGGCGTTTGCATGTTCTCCGCTTGCCTGCGTGGGTTTTCCCCGGGCACTCCGGTTTCCTCCCACATCCCAAAAAGATGCATGCTAGGTTAATTGAAGATTCTAAATTGCCCGTCGGTGTGAATGTGAGTGCGAATGGTTGTTTGTTTCGACAACACCAATTCCAATGAAGTTGGGACGTTGTGTTAAACATAAATAAAAACATAATACAATGATTTGCAAATCACGTTGAACCTATATTTAACTGAATACGCTACAAAGACAAGATATTTCATGTTCAAACTGATAAAGTTGATTGTTTTTAGCAAATAATCATTAACTTAGAATTGTATGGCTGCAACACGTTCCAAAAAAGCTGGGACAGGGTCATGTTTACCACTGTGTTACATCACCTTTTCTTTTAACAACATGCAATAAACGTGTGGGAACTGAGGACACTAATTGTTGAAGCTTTGTAGATGGAATTCTTTCCCATTCTTGCTTGATGTACAGCTTCAGCTGTTCAACAGTCCGGGGTCTTCGTTGTCGTATTTTACGCTTAATAATGCGCCACACATTTTCAAAGGGAAACAGGTCTTGACTGCAGGCAGGCCAGTCTAGTACCCACACTCATTTACTACGAAGCCACGTTGTTGTAACACGTGCAGAATGTGGTTTGGCATTGTCTATCTTAAATAAGCAGGGGCGTCCATGAAAAAGACGTTGCTTGGATGGCAGCATATGGTTCTCCAAAACCTGTATGTACCTTTCAGCATTAATGGTGCCTTCACAGATGTGTAAGTTACCCATGCCATTGGCACTAACACAGCCCCATACCATCACAGATGCTGGCTTTTGAACTTTGCGTCCATAAGAGTCCGGATGGTTCTTTTCCTCTTCGGCCCGGCGCACACGACATCCACAATTTCCAACAACAATTTGAAATGTGGACTCGTCGGACCACAGAACACTTTTCCACTTTGCATCAGTCCATTACCAACTGAACCTCAAGACATTCTTTATTTTCACCTAAACACATCAGTTAATAATCCACATCCATTTACAACACTTCCAACATTGCCGCCTGAGGGATCGAAGGTCACGGGCATTCAATGTGGCTTTTCGGCCTTGCCGCTTACATGCAGTGATTTCTCCAGATTCTCTGAACCTTTTGATGATATTATGGACCGTAGATGATGAAATCCCTAAATTCCTTGCAATTGTACGTTGAGAAACATTGTCCTTAAACTGTTTTGACTATTTTCTCACGCGCTTGTTGACAAAGAGGTGAACCTCGCCCCATCTTTGCTTGTGAATGACTGAGCAATTCAGGGAAGCTCCTTTTATACCCAATCGTGGCACCCACCTGTTCCCAATTAGCCTGTTCACCTGTGGGATGTTCCAAACAGGTGTTTGATGAGCTTTCCTCAACTTTTTTGCCACCTGTCCCAGCTTTTTTGGAACGTGTTGCAGCCATAAAATTCTAAGTTAATGACTATTTGCTAAAAACAAGTACGTTTATCAGTTTGAACATTAAATATCTTGTCTTTGCAGTGTATTCAATTAAATATAGGTTGAACATGATTTGCAAATCATTGTATTCTGTTTTTATTTATTTTTAACGTCCCAACTTCATTGGAATTGGGGTTGTATGTGCCCTGTGTCTAGCTGGCAATCAGTTCAGGGTGTACCCCGCCTCTTGCCCACAGTTAGCTGGATAGGCTCCAGCATACCCGCGACCCTATTGAGGATAAGCGGTTGTTATTATTTAAAAAGTGTTTCTTTTTATACAGTGTATACAAACATCTGGATTCAACTGTATGAGTGCTGCCAGCATTACTGTTCAGGAGCTCATTGCTAAAGTCAATGCAGAAAAATACTCCCTTCAAGCAGCCGCCAGTTTATGCAATAATATTTACAAGTTTTCCTTCAGGCGGCAACCAGGTGAGGAGCATAAAGACAAGCGCGTCATGCCAACAGTCAAGCATGGTGGTGGGAGTGTCGTGCTCTAGGCCTGGATGAGCGCTGCCGGCAATGGAGAGCTACAGCTCTTTGAGGAAACGACGAATGCCAAAATGTACTGTGACCTATTGAAGCAGAGCATGACTCCCTCTGATCCAATGCCTTGCTAAAGATGCTGAGGGATAAGGTGACAGACGGGCCATTCAGGTCTTCATACCTAAACCCTATTGAGCATATCTGGGGCATCCTCAAATGGAGGGTGGAGGAGCACAAGCTCTCTTAACGTCCACCAGCTCCGTGATGTCATCATGGAGGAGTGGAAGAGGATTTCAGTGGCAACCTGTCCAGCTCTGGTGAACGTCTTGCCCAATACAGTGAAGGTGGTGCAGGCAAATAACGGTAGCCACCCAAAATATTGACACGTTGAGCATAATTTGGATATTTGCACTTTGTAGTGTACTCACTTTTGATGAAAGCGGTTTGGACATTATTGGATGCGTGTTGATAAATTCACACTGCTATACAAGATGACACTGACTACATTGTAGCAAAGTATCATTGTTTCAGTGTCATGAAAAGATATCATAAAATTTTTACAAACATGTGAGGGAGTCAAAACGGGGGTCACTTTTGTGGGCTACTGTAAACCCAAATCAAGGCTTCCTTTTAGACAAATGCCAGTTAATTTTTCCTGATTCACCTGATGCCGCTCTCCTGTTAATCATTATCTGTTAACAAGCAACGTTTTGAGCTATGTAAATACTTTTTCTTCCTTGTAGGATCTGCACCTGTTCCCCCAGCTGGTGCAAAAATACGACATTATTCATCCTTATTTTAGACATATTAATAAAAGTTATGTTGATAGTAGTGGAACAATACTGTACATAACATAACCAGGTTTGGGGGGGGGGGGGGGGTAACAAAATACATGTAATGGGATTCCATAATAAGATTACAAAAACGATTAACTGTATTCCATTACAGTTACAGAAAAAAATTGCAAGTAGATTTATTAAAAATTGGGATTATTTTTGCAGGACTCCAATTTTAATGCATGGAGAGGCCGGTTGTTGATTTTGAGTCCTAAGCTTTTCCAGTGTTAGCAGCGCACCACTGTGTCATAAAGTGGGAGGTGTGTGTGCGTGCGTGCGTGTGTGTGCGTGCGTGTGTGTACACGTCAGCAAGGGGGGGAATAAGGTACCGCCAACTGTGATTTTACTTTGTCCTCTTTTTTCCATTTCACTCAGTCATGTCTAGAGGTTTTAAAAAGGCTGCTATGAAGCTCGGCAGCATGGTGAACATGAGGTTTGCACGTTCGTCTCAGTTTTGAGGTTTCAGATTTGAATCCGAAGTGTTCCTCCTGCTCTCGCATTCCAGAAACATGCATACTGTAGCAAACATTTACAGAACAAGGCATAAAATAGATATTGATATATATTTGAAAAAGTATTTCAGTAAAATAATTCTAAAGTAATCGAATGTAATCACTGTGTGCGTTATGTAATTGTGAGTTTGCAGTCACATCATCAATAAATACGAGCGTGCCCGTTTTATTAGCATAAATGCACACGCATGTCATAATACTGCCACCAGCATAGTTGAGTCACGCTGTAGTATGCTTTGGGTTATAGTGCTCCTTTCCCTCTTCAGTGAAGGTATTTTCTGGCAACCTCTAATCTGGCTTTAATGTTTCGAAGCAGTTACAGTGGCGCCTCGAGACACGGGTGACTCGACTCGCGGGTTTTCGGAGGTATCGGCCAAGTTTATGCTTTGACTTGCGAGTCCAAACTTGAGAACTGTGTGGCGGCAGGTGGCTCCACTCACTTGGCAACAAGCAGCGCTTTCGCTGATATAATTACAGTAAATATTCGATAAAAGGCGGCTTCGAGCTAGGCATTTCCATTACCATTTTGAAAACATAATTCTGGGGTGTGTGAGTGAGATGTTTTTGGATAAGTGTGAGAGGTAAATGTTACGTTTGGCCTATATGACGCCTCACAATTCTACATTTAATTAGCTAGCTCTTATGCTTTACCGTTGTGAGAGTGTCTGTTCTGGTAAGAGTCCAGTATCTCAGTCAGGTGTGTGTGTGTGTTTGTGTGTGTGTGTGTGTGTGTGTGTGTGTGTGTGTGTGTGTGTGTGTGTGTGTGTGGCAATGGGGCAATGGCAATGTTTGATCTCTGACCTAGAGGCAGCAGACGGCCTGGCAGACACACAAATAAGATTCCGCTTCTATTTTATTCTGTCATAACTATATAATAATTGCTAAATTTTCCTCCTCAATTCAGCTTTTTTTTTTTTTTTTTAAATCAAGAATCAGTCAAAATGTCTACAACGGTAGATATTTTTCAATGGCATGTAGTTGGCTTGATGTGTTCTGTCTTTTTCTGTCTCAAAGTCTTTTTTAATTTTTTATTTATATGTTTGTTTACGCTTGTTCTGCCGCATGGCCATGCAGAAATGTTCGTGTTGGTTAGTGATGTTAGGCATTCAGGAAGACATCATGACATGTCAGCTGGCTTGTTGCTGACACGATTTCCGTTGTTCATCTCCGATTGTCGGATAAACAAGGCGAGGCATAAAGGAAGCAGTACTTTAAATCCGCAATACAGAACCTGCAACAAAAATAAAATTCCAGCGAAAGATCAGATGTCAAAGTCTCATTGACACGATCTTGGAAGAATGCTGTCAGTTTGTCACCTTCATTCAATTAAGTCGACGTTGGCTTCGAGGTGTCAAACTCAGATTATCCAAATAATGGCTACCTGTTGAGGCCTTTCATGACATCAACAACAAAACCAAATGTTCCCATCATTGGGTGGAAAGGTTTGCCCTCTGTGTGATCACGTGACTCATAATATAGAAAAACGCTTTAATAGACCGAATTTACACATTCTCAAAGGCTAATATTTGTGTGGGAAAGTCCATTTATCCCTTTGTATGCATCTATTCTACATACACAAATAATGGAAATAGTCTTGTTTTGCCCAAAGTGTTTAAGAGACGTCCTAAAGGACAGGATGGCTACAACCTCACACCCATACATTGACAGACAACACGTCAGAACAAAGACAAGCCAAAGCAAACCAGTTGGGCAGTCCCCCTCGAGTGTTTTTTTTCTTTTTCTTGAAAATATCTTTTACTGTTTTTGTTTTGTTTTAAGATTCATCCAGTTTTGGACGACAATAATTTGTTGGTAACTCTCCAATCAGAAGCAAAATAGCATGCATGTACAAAAGAGCTCCTAATTTTCCATTTGTCAATGTCTCCTTTCAAAAGAGGCACAAAAGAAGCGTCAAAATAAACAAATAAAATGTCGCTGTCTCCATATTGTTAGAGCTCTGAAGAGCCCCTCATACCGTAAAGATGTAATGGACAACGCATTGCATTATTGCATTAGTTGTGTGTGTATGTCAGATGTGCATGATGTTTCTCGTCTGTCACAGTTGTTTCTTGTTGTGCCAGTAAGGCGAATAGAATTGTCATCAGTTCCAGAGCAGTTAAAAGTTGGACAATCACTCAAAATGCATGTGTGTGTGTGTGTGTGTGTGTATGGGGGGTTGGGGGTGGGGGAGGCTGGGGTTAAGTGCTTCCCTTGAATGTTTGCTGAGCAAATCAACCATTTTTAGAAACAAAACTTTAGGGAAATGCAGAACAGAAAAGATGAAAAATGGTTACAAATCAAATTTGTCCTCAACAGCAGGCGGCACGGTGCGCGACTGGTCAGCACATCTGCCTCACAGTTCGTGGACCGGGGTTCAAATCCCAGCCCCGCCTGGGAACGCACGTCGCCTGGGAATGCATGTCAAACTGGTCTTCTTCTGGGACAATAGAGCTCTACTACCGGTCCCCCCCCTTTGGGTTTGGGCTCTCCAGGCACTGAACTGACTTTGGTTATCGGAAAAATACTTCTTAAAGAATGAATCAGACTGAACTTGGGGGAACCACGTGTTATTCCCAATGAATCAAAACCCTAGAAACAACAATAATTCTCCTCATGGAGAAAGAATCACTTGAAGCCAGAAGAGAGATGACAGAAAAGAAAGAGAACCTCATCCATTTGGGATTCCAATTCACAGACCTTCCAACATCCACCAGCAACAGTCATCAGGTTTTCTCAGGTACCGATGTAAATGTTGACTAAGTTACATCAGAGCGTGACCGTCAAATAAAATAAAAATAACGAACTCCAATACGAATGTGCAAATTCAGGTATTGGTGAACAATGTCACTTCATCTAAAATGTCCTAAATAAATGAATAAATCTTTGTAAAATAACAAATTAAGGCAAGTTTTGCTCCAAGAAAAGGTCTTACACTATTTTGATCCGACGTGTCAAACAGCACAATAGGATCCCAGGCAGAGATGACAAAAACAGGAACAAGGCTGCAGTGGATATGCAAAGCATACACACACCTGTTCCAATGCCAGGTTTTTTTTATGTAGATGATTTAGAACAAAATAAATCATTCTATGACTTTTTTCCACCATTAATGTGACCTAGAATTTGCACGACCCATTTTTTTATTTTATCCTTTTGAGGAAGGGAGGTGAAAATAAACAAAAGGCAATAATATTGTATGTGATGGACTTAGATTTGTTTAACTGTAACTCACCGTTGCGATAAAAAAAGATCTTCTGTCTCAACTGGTCTTTTACCTGGTTAACGAAACGTGAAATCAAACTTTCAAAATCAATCTGCTTGTACAAGGATACACTCCCCCTTATAACTGGGATGTGGTTGTGTTAACCAGGACTAACCAATCACATTCAAACTCATGTTCAATGGGAGTCCACACACACACGTGTGCCCAAAAACCAACAACACATGCATAGGGCCTTACACAATATGCTTTATTCACTGAAATGAATGAAAGAAGCTACTTTTTACTGACCAGTGTGTGCATGCAATGACAAACTAGGACTACAACACAAGCGCAGTTATGCTGATTGGGTGGCTGATACTAGTGACAGAAGAAGCACAAGTGTCACAATCGTCCTATTGTTTCATAGAAGACTAGTAAGCAACCTACAGTTGGATTGTACACGTGTGAGGCAAAGTATATGGCTCCAGCAGCGAGTGTTTGTACATAGTACACATATTGGGACACGCCGTCAAATAACATTCTGTGCAACCCGTATTTTTGAGGACAATCGAGGCCAGCATAGCACGTTAATGGTGGGAAAATACCGTACCGCGCAACAGACCAGACGCTGACAGATGATTGAACAAAACCGATTTGAAAAAAGATTTAAGTCGAATGCATTTGCTAAGTTCATGTTTGGGGAAATATGTTCATATGCGCAAGGTACAAATGGCAAAGTTGTTTTTTTTCCCCCAAATGTGTGTGTTTTGTGTTGTCAAGACAACAATAGGGGGTAGGGGGGGGGGGGGTTAGTGGATTAGATCAGTGAGTAAGAAGTGAAACGCTTTACGTCAGCCTAAAAAAGCGAAAACTGCAATTACTTGTCACCAAAATGTTTGCGAACACCTGAACTCATGCCCAATTCAAACTCTGAAATTCTTCTTATTATTACCCTTTGAAATGTATTTATCTATCTATTTATGTCATCGCACATCAATGCACATATTGCCTGGGTTTCTCAATGTTTGTTTTGTTTTGCTGGCCTTCCCCAATATCTGAGCATGACAATTGGCATCTTGTATTTTACGAAAACTATTGTCCCAAAAAGCTCGGAGAAAACAAATAGGGGGGGGGGCGGTGGGGGAAAAAAAAAATGTTACCACCCCCACTTTTGAAATCCTAGCTACGCCCATTGGTGGTTTAAATAGGGAATTACAACGCATTGCGTTCTTCTTCAACACAGGAACATCTCTAATTCGTTTTGACGATCACCCCACAATCTCGGACTTCAAATTCTACGGCAACTCGTTTGGTCTGCGAACAACATGCCTTTAACGTTTGAGCTGTGCCCTGATAGGATGATCGGAGGGGATCGCCCATGTTTTATTATCGCTGAAATTGGACAAAACCACCAGGGAGACATTGAGATAGCCAAGAAAATGATCAAAATGGCAAAGGTAATAAGCGACTAATTTACAGGTTTTTTTTTTTATTATTATTTTACCATAAACGATTCACTGTTGATTGCAACAAGCCACATTGTTGTCAGTGTATTATTTTATAATTATGTCTGCGTGCGCGTGTAATTTTCGCACGTGTTTACGGTTACATTTCATAATGAACATCTCTGCTACTATATGACCAGTGACAAGGCCTGCTGAGCAAAATTCAAATACGAAAAAGAAATAATGAAATACTGTAAAAATTATAAGCATTGCGGATGTCAACAACAACAAACACGTCTCTTGTCTATTCCAAATGTACTTACTTTTGACAGGACTGCGGTGCTGATTGTGCCAAGTTCCAGAAGAGTGAGCTGGAGTACAAGTTTAACAAACGTGCTTTAGAGCGTCCTTACAAGACCAAAAACTCGTGGGGGGGAACATATGGTGAACACAAGCGCCACCTGGAGTTCAGCCATGAGCAGTACAGGGAGCTGCAGAAGTACGCCAAGGATGTGGGGATCTTCTTCACTGCCTCAGGAATGGATGAGGTAGCTCACTTACTGTCATTTATTTGCAGGTCTTATGACACTTGTTTTCAAGTTCCTAAGTTACCTCTACAATTGTATACATTGAATAAAGTTTATTATAAAAATAGAATTTGGAATTTGTACCAGTAAAGACATATGGGGCTGAACAATAGTACATCATTTTGACATTGTATTTTTTGTTGTTCAATTAAAAATTGTCCATCCATCCATTTTCGACCGCTTATCAGAGGTCGGGTCGCGGGGGCAGTAGCTTTAGCAGGGACGCCCAGACTTCCCTCTCCCCAGCCACTTCATTCAGCTCTTCCGGGGGGATCCCGAGGCGTTCCCAGGCCAGCCGAAGGACGTAGTCTCTCCGGCGTGTCCTGGGTCGTCCCCGGGGTCTCCTCCCGGTGGGACGTGCCCGGAACACCTCACCGGGGAGGCGCCCGGTAGGCATCCGAATCAGATGCCCCAGCCACCTCATCTGGCTCCTCTCAATGTGTAGGAGCAGTGGCTCTACTCTAAGCTCCTCCCGGATGACCGAGCTTCTCACCCTCTCTCTAAGGGAGAGTCCGGACTCCCTGCGGAGGAAACTCATTTCGGCCGCTTGTATCCGGGATCCCGTTCTTTCGGTCACGACCCGCAGCTCGTGACCATAGGTGAGGGTAGGAACGTAGATCGACCGGTAAAGCGAGAGCTTCGCCTTTCGGCTTAGCCCCTTCTTCACCACAACGAACCGATACAAAGTCCGCATCACTGCAGACGTACCGATCCGCCTGTCGATCTCCCGTTCCATTCTTCCCTCACTCGTGAACAAGACCCCAAGATACTTGAACTCCTCCACTTGGGGCAGGAACTCATCCCCGACCCGGAGAGGGCACGCCACCCTTTTCCGACTGAGGACCGTGGTCTCAGATTTGGAGGTGCTGATTCTCATCCCAGCCGCTTCACACTCGGCTGCGAACCGCTCCAGCGAGAGTTGGAGGTCACGGCTTGATGAAGCCAACAGAACCACATCATCTGCAAAAAGCAGAGATGCAATACTGAGACCACCAAACCGGACCACCTCTACGCCTCGGCTCTGCCTTGAAATTCTGTCCATAAAAGTTATGAACACAATCGGTGACAAAGGGCAGCCTTGGCGGAGTCCAACCCTCAGCGAAAACGAGTCCAACGTACCGCCGGCAATGCGGACCAAGCTCCGACAATTGTTTGTCATCATAGGGGTTTTTGGAGCTGTGCTTTGTCTGGTCCCTCACCGAGGACCTGTTTGCCACGGGTGACCCTGCCAGGGGCATAAAGCCCCAGACAACTTAACTCCTAGGATCATTGGGACACACAAACCACTCCACAACGATAAGGTGACAGCTCAAGGAGGGGATTGTATTTTGTATATAGTATACAGCATGTTTGATTTAGATTGTGTGCGGCCCTTATGAAATTGCATGTGTTTTTGTTTGCATGTTTTTTCATATGCTTACTAGTCATTTCTCCGTGGGAAATATTTTATACTTGCAACATTTGTATTCCTTCAAAAGAGAGGTTATTATACGCTATGCTTCCTCCTGTCCTTCCTCATGCACAATTGAGGTAAACACAAACCAACGGAGGTATTTTTTAAAAGAACCAGCAGCTTTGAATAAGAAGTTTCACCTGAACTATTGCACTTATAGAATCAATATATTTCACCTTAAATATTTGCACCTTTTAGATGGCGGTAGAGTTCCTCCATGAGTTAAATGTGCCTTTCTTCAAAGTGGGCTCAGGAGACACCAACAACTTCCCTTATCTGGAAATGGCTGCCAAGAAAGGTGATTGCTTTGCTTGGATTTTGAGGCGCCATCGTTTACTTTTGCAACGCTGGCTGTAGGAGAAGGTTTTGTACCGTTTTTAAACTGTCACAACTTGAGTTCACATATCAATGCACATGAGTACATTTACGAATCGGCACCTCTGGCGAGTATGGCGTGTGTTCTATTTCAAATTTTAAAAAAATTGGCATGTTATTAAATAAATATGGATTCTGAACTGATCCAGATGATGCACGTAGCACAGTTTCGTGCTTCATATTTTGCTTTTGTAGCGTATTTATTGTTTCTATACCTGTGAAATGATGGTGGTATATTAAGAGGTGGATTCAATCTGGTCAGTCTCCACTGAAGGCCTGGGTACCCAAAAAAAAAAAAAAAGGCTCAACACTAAAACGACACAATGTTCTTTGCATGTTAGACATTAAGCTTCTCTTTTGTGTGTGTCAGGACGTCCCATGGTGGTGTCCAGTGGGATGCAGTCCATAGAGACGATGCGTCGTGTGTACAAGACAGTGAAAAAGCACAACCAAAACTTTGTCATCCTGCAGTGTACCAGCACCTACCCTCTTGATCCTAAGGATGTCAACCTCAGAGTGATCACAGTAAATACAGCAACAACAACAACAACAAAGACTATACTATGATGAAATGATGCGGTAGAAGCATGCTTTATCTTATGACCACTTGTTTTAACAGGAATTCCAGAAGGAATTTCCCGATATCCCAATCGGGTATTCTGGCCACGAGTCTGGAATCAGTATTTCAGTGGCGGCTGTTGCTCTTGGGGCAAAGGTCATAGAGCGTCACGTCACACTGGATAAGACTTGGAGGGGAAGTGACCACGCAGGGTCTCTGGAGCCCCCTGAACTGATTGAGATGGTTCGCTCCATCCGACTGGTGGAGACGGCGCTGGGAAGTGGCCTCAAGAAGAGGCTGTGCTGCGAGGAGCCATTCCATAGAAAGGTGAGATATTGTTACCCCAATTAACTGTTATTTATTATATATATATATATAAATATATAATATATATATATATTATATATAGTCCCAACTCACAACAGAAGTGATATCTAGGCACTTGACGAACGGGCATGTCTACAACCATATGAGCAAGCAGTAAGGGGTGGAGGCGAGGAAAACTCATTCCAAGAAAAAAAAAAAAAACTCGAACAGACCCTAGTAGGGAGGGAGGGAGAGACTGTGTGTTGGATTTATCTTACCAAACATTATAATGAATAAACACAAAAGGAATGAAGACGTTGGTCATTTTACTCATGAGGAGGGCGCATGGGAGATTGTTCAGGTTACAGCCTCTCAACACGCTCTAAACAATCTCCCCCGTCGCTCCTACATTTATTTGAAAATAGGAGGGTTCTACAAGACATAATGTTCTAAGCATTAAGACACAACACAAAACATAGGACCAGACGACACCTGTCCCGTCCCCGACCACATCCGATCACGTCCTTGGTCAAGGCGCCCTTCCATCAAATGTTGCTGAGTCATCTTCTTGAAGGCGAGACATCTTTCTATCTAAATATTGTCCATAATACTAATGCAAGCTACTAATGCAAAATACTAATGCAAGCTAAGCAAATAAATGATAACTACTAAAATATATCTAACACTGTGCGAGAGAGAGAGAGAGAGAGAGAGAGAGAGAGAGAGAGAGAATGACTGCAGATGGGATAAGGAAGCAATGTGTACTATATTAATGGAATTATCAATAGAACTGAATTAGCCGTTTAGTGACATATCACAAAGACAGAAATTAGAACAAAAATAAATAAGTAACATGCAGCAATTACAACTGTCTCAACAGTTCAACTGGAAACAGTGTAGAAGTAAGAGGCAACCAACAAACCTGAAGGGGAATAAAATACAGATGAATTGGAAAGGAGTAAATAGCTACAGTAAGCACAATGTGAGTGAGTCCAACACCCATACGAGCAGTAAAATGAGAAAATGTCCATCCAATGTCCGACACCGAGAACAACAGTAGGTTACACAAGTAATTCAGAAAGACATCACAATGGCCTGAGGTGTATGGGGATGCAACCACAAAGGGCACTGTTTACATATGCTTAGGATCGATACCGCCTAAGAAATGGGGTTTGACCTGGTAACATTCTTTGACAAGGCTCACTCTGGGAGATTTGGCCCACTCATGCAACCATGACAGCCTGTGCCAACACAAAAATCCACTTGACACCTTGGCTCCACACTCACAAAAAGGGTAACACTAATGAAGTCACAGTTACACCCCAATTGTATCTGTCTGGAGTGTGCAGCACCTCCTTGTGGTTACGCCCACTACTCTTGGTTACCTTTCTCCTCTTGGGTACGCCCCCACGTGCCTACGAGGCGGCCATGTTGGGAAGGAAAACATTTCCGAGTTTGAAGTGACAGATTGTACGTCAGTGGCTGAATAATTGCTTCAAAAACCTTTTTGATCGGTGCCATTGACTTTGGATTTCTGGATCTGAGAATGTTTCAATTATTCAAAATTCTATAATTACATGTATTTAATCAAGGCAGCTAACGTGCTGTCCATATTAAGCCCGCAAATAGTATTATTTTTTTGTAATCGAAACTGGGCTGTTTTTGTAGGAAGTATTTCATTGTAAATTGTACTGTTCCTACACAAACACCGTTTTTATACGATAACCGTGCAGCTTATATGGAATGTACATGCTTATGTAACTTTAGATATTCACACAAAAACATGAATCAAAAGCAAATGTATTTATTTTTTAATCAGTCCCCCCCAGAAACCAAAAAAAACAGTCCATAGAGCAGCATCCTTCCAGATTGTCGCCGTCGGACTGAAAACTGAGAAGTTCTCCTCTCTTTCCCCGTCCCCGAAAACCTTTTGTGTCTTTTTAATCAGTATAACATTGGACACGGGTGGCAATGACATAGGGGATTCTGAATTTGTTCCTAAATTCAGGGGAGTAGAGACTCCAGGTCACAACACCTGTTAACAAAAAAAAAAACCTAAATATTCAAATACAATACAGATATATTGTATATATGTTGTATACTGTATTTTATCACTCACTAAGTCTAGCCAGTGAAGGTGTGCTGCCTTGCGGAACGTCTCGAGTCAGACTATAACCCAAAAACGGGTGCAGGTCAGAGCCAGCGCACGGATCACACAGTCCCCATCCTGAAGAAGAGTTTCAATGAAGACAGTCCTCAAAATGTAATCCATCAGCTGTGAACATACATCGTCAATTATAAATTAGCTAATGTCCAATATTATCGTATTTGAAGAAGGATAGTATCATAAAACAATGATTTCTCAACATTTAGTAGCTTTCAGATTCATTTTTGTTGTTTTCGGATTGTACAAATGTTGTTACAGCCACATGATGCTCAGATAAAGAAGTGTCAAGTGGGCGCTCCATGTAGATTTGTCTGATGACTAACCAGTGAGTGTTTGTCGTCAGCTCATAAATGTGCTTCACTTCCATAACTTTAAGACAATGAAACATTGATGCGTGCCTGAAAGATGGGACTGACCACTCCCCCGGGAGAGGACTTGACCGCACATTTACTGGCCTGGATCAAAGAGGTCTGAGGTTCCTTAAAGTGAATGGATGCAGATTACATTTTGGACATGTATGTACAACAATGACAATTTTCCAGGCCCAGACAAATTTAATTAGGGTCTGTGAAATATTATACATAACTCTTACCATGTCAATCTCAAATTTCCTCTTCCTGGAGATGCGGAAGATTGGTTGCAGAGATCCGCTGGCCATCTGGTCGCCTTCGTTGGTATAATGCGCAAATCTGGGACCATAACTGCAAAGATTAATTTAAAACATTTACAAAACATGTTGCCCCATAGTCCTAATACAACCCCAATTCCAATGAAGTTGGGACGTTGTGTTAAACATAAATAAAAACAGAATACAATGATTTGCAAATCATGTTCAACCTATATTTATTTGAATACACTACACAGGAAAGATATTTAATGCTCAAACTGATAAACTTAGTTTTGTTTAGCAAATAATCATTAACTTAGAATTGTATGGCTGCAACACGTTCCAAAAAAGCTGGGACAGGGTCATGTTTACCACTGTGTTACATCACCTTTTATTTTAACAACATTCAATAAACGTTTGGGGACTGAGGACACTAATTGGTGAAGCTTTGTCGGTGGAATTCTTTCCCAATCTTGTTTGATGTACAGCTTCAGCTGTTCAACAGTCCGGGGTCTCCGTCGTCGTATTTTACGCTTCATAATGCGCCACACATTTTCAATGGGAGACAGGTCTGGACTGCAGGCAGGCCAGTCTAGTACCTGCACTCTTTTACTACGAAGCCACGTTGTTGTAACACGTGCAGAATGTGGTTTGGCATTGTCTTGCTGAAATAAGCAGTGGCGTCCATGAAAAAGACGTTGCTTGGATGACAACATATGTTTCTCCAAAACCTGTATGTACCTTTCAGCATTAATGGTGCCTTCACAGACGTGTAAGTTACCCATGCCATTGGCACTAACACAGCCCCATACTATCACAATCTGGATGGTTCTTTTCCTCTTTGGCCCGGAGGACACGTCCACAATTTCCAAAAACAATTTGAAATATGGACTCGTCGGACCACAGAAAACTTTTCCACTTTGCATCAGTCCATCCTAGATGAGTTCGGGCCTAGAGAACCCGGCGGCGTTTCTCTGTGTTGTTGTAAATGGCTTTTGCTTTGCATAGTAGAGTTTCAAGTTGCACTTACGGATGTAGCGCCGAACTGTATTTACTGACATTGATTTTCTGAAGTGTTCCTGAGCCCACTTGGTGATATCCTTTACACATTGATGTCGGTTTTTGATGCAGTACCGCCTGAGGGATCGAAGGTCACGGGCATTCAATGTTGGTTTTCGGCCTTGCCGCTTACATGCAGTGATTTCTCCAGATTCTCTGAACCTTTTGATAATATTATGGACCGTAGATGATGAAATCCCTAAATTTCTTACAATTGTACGTTGAGGAATATTGTCCTTAAACGTTTCGACTATTTTCTCACGCACTTGTTCACAAAGAGGTGAACCTCGCCCCATCTTTGCTTGTGAATGAAGCTCCTTTTATACCCAATCATGGCACCCACCTGTTCCCAATTAGCCTGTTCACCTGTGGGATGTTCCAAACAGGTGTTTGATGAGCATTCCTCAACTTTCTCAGTCTTTTTTGTCACCTGTCCCAGCTTTTTTGTCACGTGTTGCAGCCATAAAATTCTAAGTTAATGATTATTTGCAAAAAAAAAACTAAGTTTATCAGTTTGAACATCAAGTATCTTGTCTTTGTAGTGGATTCAATTAAATATAGGTTGAACATGATTTACAAATCATTGTATTCAGTTTTTATTCATGTTTAACACAACATCCCAACTTCATTGGAATTGGGGTTGTATATCTTCAATGTTTCAGAGACCTGGGGCCTCATGTACAAAAGGTGCCTATGCACAAAAACGTGGCGTCCGTTCTTTTTCACGGCAGGTTGATATCTCCTGGAAGTGTGATTGACTTTAAAATTACACTGTGAATATGTGCATATTTTGTGCTCCTCTTCTCTTTTTCAGTATAGCTAATTATAATAATAAGGAGACAAAACTGTGCAAGCAATGGGACATCCTTAACCTTGAATATCAATGTTTTCTTGTAAGGACACAGTGAACACCATTGATAAAACCCTAAGAGCAACAAGAAAATTGCATCTGTAATTATTGTTCTATGTCTCCACAGTCTTTTACTTGATGAATACAAGGTTGTTAAAAGAGTAACATTCGTTCGCCTACAAAAGTAAACTATTATGACCTGCTCCTTTTCTCCAGCTGGGGAAGTCTGTGGTGGCCAAGGTGAAGATCCCCAAAGGAACTGTCTTGAGTCTGGACATGTTGGCAGTGAAGGTGGCCGAGCCCATGGGTGTCCCGGCCGAAGACATCTTCCAGCTGGTTGGCAAGTCTGTAAATCATGATGTGGGTGAAGATGAGAGCGTCACCCCAGAGGTAGTGGACGGCCTGTAGCTATTTTCTAAAATGTGCTTCAGAGTAACACGACTCAGTTGTTGCATTGATTGCCCAGGAGTCAAAAGTTAGCTCCGAATGTCACAAAATTGTGAATGGAATAAACAACTTTGCTTCATAATCATCGCTCACTATACAAAATCATTGTTGATTTTCTCATTTGTATGTATCAAATGAAGATTAAAAAAAATAAAAAGTCTGCTATCAGTGTGCTCTTCTTTCTCTCAAGACAGATGTTTGTAATTACATAAGTACATATGTGAATAGATGGACTTCTTCTATACCCCGTTACCTTGAACAGGATAAGGGGTAATGAGAATGGATGGATGAATAGACTTCATATCACAGGTGTCAAACTCAAGGGCACAATCATTTCATGTGGTCCGAGTAAGCAAATCGTGCATCAACTTTATGTTATTTTGGACCAAAATTTCTAATTATCTTCACTTTTAATAACACAATTAGAAAGGTGGGAATGATGGAGGCAGGCGGATACGCTAAGTGTTTGGACTGTGTTCAACTGTGCGAAAACCATGCAGCTGTACAAAAACTGGGACACAATTTTGGCGAAAGTAATGTTGAAAACAGAATCCTAAGAAAACTAGGGCATACGAAAACCGAGGTTCCACTGTATACGTTATGATATGATGAGCCAATTATACGTTTCTATGGTTCCCCACTCATAACGGCCCTCTGAGGGGATCCATAACTACAATGTGGCTCGTGACAAAGATGAGTTTGACACCCTTGTTTTATGCATTTATGTGAACGGACACATACATATTTGGATTACATGTGGAAGTTAATGGACTGACTGAATGGACTTCATTATGTGAGTGAGTGAGTGAGTGAGTGAGTGAGTGAGTGAGTGAGTGAATGGAGAGACATATTTATATCAGAATCAGAATCATCTTTATTTATTTGCCATTTATATCATGTATGTTTGTGAATAGGCAAACTATGTCTATATAGGGGTCAATTATGTATGATTATTGCTGAAATTGGATCGGACCGGTATCGGCCAAAATGTAAGGCTACAATATCTGTATTTGGGTCAGAAGTGAAAGAGTTGAATCGGGACATTCACTATGTGAATATACAATGATGCTGTATACTGTGTTTACATTATACTGCACACTAATGGACAGATGTTTGTACATTATTCATATACGTGAACAGAATGAGTTTCATGGTGTGACAAACAAATGTGACATGCTTGCACCAGTCCCCGCAACAGAACATATTTCATTCAGCTTCTAATATACATGACTCTGCTGTTTCACGGCTTCACACTTTGATTTTACTACAGCTTTGCATGAAACCGGTAGCAGTATACATTAATTGAGCGATTGGCGAAAAATCTGCATTCAAGAATTGTCCCCTTAGAAAGCCTCAAGGGGGGAAAACTACCACACTCTGCACTTCAGACTTGCTCTTATATACATTTGTTTAAGGTAGTGTCATAAAGACGGAGCAGCTGTTCAAATTATGCTATTTCAATAAACAAGCCTTGCCCTGTGTGTTTGTTTTTCCACCAGAGTTTAACGAATGGCCACGGAGACCTGTTAGACTGGAACCCGCAACTCGTCTAATCCAACACGGGCCCCCTCCCGATTTTAGCTGAATGTCTCAGTAATCTGAGACAGAAAGAACATGAGGAGGAAGATCCAGATCTTGTGGTATGATTAGCAGCAGCCGGCTTCCCTGTCTGGCGTGTGTAGGGCTGGTTCCCACATTCCAAAACATGCACGCTATTTTAAGTGTCCATTGCTGCGAATGTGAGTGTTGACGGTTGGTTGTCTATAGTGCCCCGCGTTTGGCCGGCGGCCATTCGAGAGTGTACTCACCTCTCGGCCAAGTGAGTCAGATGGGATGATCGCCAGCTCACCGCACATTCCGGAAGTCCGACACTTCCGGGATGTGCATCACAGTCACTGTTCCGGGTCGGCCTTCCTGATTTCATGGGAGCAACAACTCATCGCTCCTCTCCGATCAGTTCCATTCACATATACTTGAATACCTCTCTATTCTGTCAGCAACATGCCTTTAAAATTCGAACTTTGCCCTGGTAGGATGATCGGAGCCAACCACCCGTGCTTCATTATCGCTGAAATTGGACAAAACCATCAGGGAGACATCGAGCTCGCTAAGAAAATGATCAAAATGGCAAAGGTAATGAATGTTACGCGGATATGCCACCCAAATAAGCTGTGTGGTAAACAAAGAATGGGCTTTGACAAGCTGAGAATGTGTAACAATCAACGTGAGGTTGGTTGTAGTACTTGTAGATGTTACGCCTAGCTTGATTCATATCATTCATGTAAATATAAACGATATTTTACACTTGGACCTCACTTTGATGCACTTTGACAGGACTGCGGTGCTGATTGTGCCAAGTTCCAGAAGAGTGAGCTGGAGTACAAGTTTAACAAACGTGCTTTAGAGCGTCCTTACAAGACCAAAAACTCGTGGGGGGGAACATATGGTGAACACAAGCGCCACCTGGAGTTCAGCCATGAGCAGTACAGGGAGCTGCAGAAGTACGCCAAGGATGTGGGGATCGTCTTCACTGCCTCAGGAATGGATGAGGTAGCTCACTTAATTTAATTGCAGGTTACACGCTTTGAACAACTATAGAATAAATATATTTGCACCTTTTAGATGGCGGTAGAGTTCCTCCATGAGTTAAATGTGCCTTTCTTCAAAGTGGGCTCAGGAGACACCAACAACTTCCCTTACCTGGAAAAGACTGCCAAGAAAGGTGGGAAAAACAGTAGTTCCAAATTACAGTATTTCCTCAACTAGTGGCTGTGGGGAATTGTTTATTTATTTTTTACTCAATTGTAGAATTTATTTTTACACATTTGAAATGAAAAGTGCCATTTCAAGTGAATTTGTAGTTTGGGAGTGGGCTGCGTAGCTCCCTGAATGTAGACGAGACGTGCACAACATTGCGGTGCGATCACATGTCAGAGCCTACTGGAACGCTAATTGGCATTGCAGGCGTTGTCATGTCACCAATGCTGAGAACTAGTTGACCACACAGGTCCACACTCTTTAATTCATCTGATAGACTGTTAAAGTGGTTCAGTAGGTGCTGCTGTTTTGGTTAGCAATATTCAAATGTGCTCAGAAGTTAACTCTTAAATCTCCTCGTGTGAACAAGAGGTACAATAATTCTATGTAGTTCTTCAAAATTGCAGTTATTTTTTGGGAGGGAAAATGAAGGCATCTATTTGAGGGAGACGTTTATTTTATTCAGTGAGCCCCAATTATTTTATTATTTACCAAATCGTATCATTTTTCGTCTATGTATGCCAGTGACAGACGGAACCATTAAATGCTCTTCCACTAGATGGCAGAAGTCATCTATTCATACAACAGAATAATTCAAGGCACATACATAGCAAGTTAATTTGTGAGTAAATTTAGACGAGATCATCATTATTTCAATATTTATACTTGTTCTGACATTTTTGTTTTGTTTGTTTTCTGTGAGATATTTCCAAAGTCACATATGTGTCTTGGCTCAATAGCGTTTGAGAAACATTTTAGGGGATGACGCAACTCAGCATCAGCGTCTCAACTCAGCATCAGCGTCTTTCTAATTGATGAGACAGCCACGATCTGAAGAAATCCATTAAATAACTACTTTCATATGAATTGACATCATGTTTATCCACTTCTTGTGCGTGTGTCAGGGCGTCCCATGGTGGTGTCCAGTGGGATGCAGTCCATAGAGACGATGCGTCGTGTGTACAAGACTGTGAAGGAACACAACCACAATTTTGCCATCCTGCAGTGTACTAGTGCCTACCCGCTTGAGCCTGAGGATGTTAACCTCAGAGTGATCACAGTAAATAGAACAGAAATGACTATAACCCGATTAAATGATATGGTAGATGCATAGTTTATCTCATGACCACTTGTCATCAACAGGAATACCAGAAAGAATTCCCCGATATCCCAATCGGGTATTCTGGCCACGAGTCTGGAATCAGTATTTCAGTGGCGGCTGTTGCTCTTGGGGCAAAGGTCATAGAGCGTCACGTCACACTGGACAAGACTTGGAAGGGAAGTGACCATGCAGCGTCTCTGGAGCCCTCTGAGTTGTCCGAGCTGGTTCGCTCCATCCGACTGGTGGAGAGGGCGCTGGGAAGTGGCCTCAAGAAGATGCTACCTTGTGAGAAGCCGTGCCGTGACAAGGTGCGATATTTCTACTCGGCAAGACACGGCTGCTTGATGAGATTAAAAGAGAAAATACATTAGTGTAACGACTGTACATGAGTAAAATATTCCAGTCAAAAATTAGGACATATTTTGTCATCCAATAACATTAGAAAATTTCGTTTTGATTGGTGCTATATTTATAGTTGAATTGGTACATAATTGGATGTTATGATGTGGACTACGGATGGGCGTAATAGTTGATTTGGTTGTAGAATTCTTTTGATGTGTACAGAATTGAGTGTTGATTGATTACATCTTGAAACAATTGAGGACAAATGGAGAGCAAAATAAATCAATCAATACTTTATTTGTATAGCATCTTTTATACTTAAAATAGATATTACTAAAAACGAAATGCAAATCATCAGCTGCTTATTTTCCTCAGGTAGTGTTATTCAGCTTAATAGAACCCTGGCAGCAAAACTTAAATTATTCAGACAAAGATTCTCCTTTATATTTAAAAAAAATTCACTGTTTGAATTGGTGATGTCATGATACCAAAATTCTGATTTCAATACGATGCAAGCATAAAATACCTCGATACGCGTACTGTAACGATCCCATGGCAAATATCTATGACATTCGTAAAAACAGTGGAAAGAAAACTGACGAAACAACTTAAAATACTTGTGTGTATTAAAATATTGGAATAGTCTTGAATAATATAATAATTAGACAATTTTTGTCATTTTCTAAAAAAAACCAAAAAAAAAAACGACATCGATGCCTGCATTATCATATCTATTATAGAACAAACGTGTGTAGGTATGTGTGTTAATTTGTATATCTATATACAGTATATATATATATGAGGTATACAGTTGTGAAAATTATTAGACTAGCCTTGTTTCATCAATTTCTTATTCATTTGAATAGAATGCACGAGTTTACGTGTATTATTAAAGATGATTTTGGTTATTATAAAGAAAACCATGGAAAATGGCAAGATAACGGCTCTTAAACTCTCATGAGCTATTTTCCTTGTCCTCATTATATTTGTCCAAACAAATATACCTTTAGTTGTACCAAGCATTAAAAATGAACAAGAAACGATGACTATATTAATCTATTTATATACTACTTATACATGCTGTTAGAATGCAATATTCTTGCATTTGACCGCATTTGATTTCTTCCATCAGCAAACAATCCATTTGTAACCACTCGGTGGCTGCTGTTGCTATTGTTGCTTGCGTACAGAGCTGAGACGCTCAAACAGTGGACCTCTTTGCACCACTTGGATTTTAAGTGGTTTACTCTTTTGCATTCGGGTGGATATTAATTCTTCTCCATCTCCCCGAATTCCAGATTGGTCGTCTAACACGTGCTAATGCTTACGCATGCTAGCGCTCAGAGGAAACTGATTAGCACGCCGCTAAGAGCTAGTAATAGTGAATAGTTCCAAATGATGCGTCTTGTCTTTTGTTTCTCCATGAGGAAGTGGAGTCTGCACTCTGAAGGGGCTCGGCAGTTTGCCATTTACCCCTCCCGCCGGCTTGCGCGTAGTCTGTAGACGTAGAATTCCTTTTTCAGAAGAATATTCCTTTATATTGACGAAATAATATCGATGTTAAATGAAAACACATTTGTCATTAAAACATGATAAAAAATGTTTCTGTTGACGTTGTTTGACAACTATTGCACATCAGAGTAAACGCATAGCATTCGTAAGGCAAACAGTCATTACAGGATTCCTTTTCTCCAGCTGGGGAAGTCGGTGGTGGCCAAGATGAAGATCACCAAAGGAACTGTTCTCAGTCTGGACATGTTGGCAGTGAAGGTGGCCGAGCCCATGGGCGTAGCGGCTGAGGACATCTTCCAGCTGGTTGGCAAGTCTATCACAGCGGATGTAAGTGAAGATGAGAGCGTCTTACCGGAGGTGGTGGACAGCTATGGCAAGAAGGCCAAGTGCTGTGGATAGATGAGAGATTTGCAATGGGAATAGAAGCACTTGAATGGTGAGGACCTTAATCATGGGGACCTAATTCGGTGGGTGATTTGCTTTCAGATAGTTTCAGTAATCAGGAAGAAGAGGCGCTAAATGTCTTCTGGCACAACCCCAGCTTGGGTCCTTTCCACAATTAGACTGAAGAAAAACTAATCAATAATTGTAATAAATTAGAAGCCAATGTCACAGAGAGTGACGGATGCTGCTAATTATCAACAAGACGCACTAAAATGTCACATTCTGCTTTGCCTTTCTGTATAATGCAATATCTGTTTGCTTGTGCCAAATAAAAATGAAAAGATGCACATGCCAGAAGTCACTGAGTTTTTGGGTGTCTGCCAAGATAAACCTCCTTCCCAAGAACCTGACCTCCCACCACTGCCTGTTACTAAATTTGAGGAACACTTGTTTAAGGTCAAGGCCAGCAAGGCCTTCTGCAGGCGTAAACACGAAAGCACTGACCTGTATTAACAACTTACTATAAATTCAAATATTTAACTGAGCTCTCAATCTCATATCACACTTAAAAAGAATCTGTCCTGACAAAATCAAGTCAGACAAAAGATCTAAAAAAAAAGCTGCAATAAAACGACATGATCCAAAGAAACAGTACATAACAGTCGAGAAATAAAGTAATTGACATCAGTCGGAAAAGGGTTACAAAAGCCATTTAAAGCTTTAGGATTCCAGTGAACCATAGGGAGAGCCATTATCCTCACATGGAGAAAACATGGAATGGTGGTTAACCTTCCCAGGAGTGCCCGGCCTACAAAGATTACCCCAAGAGAGCAGCAATGACTCACCCGGGAGGCCACAAAGGAACTCGGGACAACTTCTAAAGAACTGCAGGCCTCCTTGTTCATGACACAAGAAAGAAAGACACTGGGCAAAAATGGCATCCATGGCAGATTTCCAAGGCAAAAACCACTGCTGACCAAAAAGAACATAAAGGATCATCTTTTGGGAAAAGAAAAAAACAAAAACATCTGAATGACTCCCAGGACTTTTGGGAGAAAATTATATGGACTGACGAGATGAAAGTTGAGCTTTTTAGATCTTGGTGCTCAGCATTTCAGAAAAAACATACCAAAACAACAAAATGAAGGTTTTGAGCGGCCTTGTCAAGGTCCAGTCTTGAATCCGATTGAAATGCAGTGGCATTACCTTTAAAAAAAACGCTGTTCATGCTCAAAAACCATAATTTTTGGCTGAATTCAAACAATTCTGCAAGGGAGAGTAGGCCAAAATAACTCCACAGTGCGGTCACATGACCACGCAGGTAGCCTTCGCGAGCCAATCAAAATGACTCATTTTTCACTATTCAGACGACACAAGGCAGTCACATGACCGCGCACATAGCCTTTGCAAGCCAAACAAAATGACTCATTTTTGGGGGGGAAAAACAGCCGCACGACTTTGTTTATTTTACAGACTCCAAAGAAACAACAGCTTTATCATGCAGCTATTCAATTATGACTGCCCAAACTTGGATATTTCAGCCCACTTCTAACTTGAGAAAACACGCGGTAAGTTGCAGATGTTTCGATTGTTGTTTTGGCAGTGGATATGGCAAAAATTAGCACTATCCCTATGGTGTCCACATGCACACAACAACAATAAGTCTGGTCAATAAACAGCTTCTTTATGAAGTCATTTAAGCGAATAAAGCAAATAATGTTTCTGTAGGGCCCAATGCATGTGTTGTTGGGTTTGGGGCAATTAAAAATTGAAATGGTGGCAGGTGTGTGTTGACTCCCATATATTATTTTTTTTTTTTATTTTATTGGATGTTCATGCTGTGATTTAAAAAAAAAAAAATAATATTACAAAAATCTGAAGTTACTCACAAATTACTTTTTACTTGTAGTTTTTTTCATTGAGTTCTTTCTTACGCAAGTAAACATTTGGATGACTGCTTTTTACTTTTACTTGAGTCATATTCTAAAGTAACAGCACTCTTACTTGAGTACAATATTTGGCTATTATCCCCACCTCTGCATTTTGAGTACATGATATGATATATTAAGAAGCCCACAAGTTAGCAAAAATTAGGGAAATGTCCAAATTATGAGCCAGAAGACACGACCACAACTTCCACGAAAAAGAAAATTGCAATTAAGAGACAATATCGACAGTACTTGTTAAAACATCAAAAATATGGCTTAATGTGAAACTGGGCTGTGGTGTGAAAAAAAAAACACATTGGGAACTGCCATTTAAGACCAATTCATAAGTAAAGATATAAAGTGAGAGTTAGCTAGAGTGGCCATTCAGTGTCATTACACTTTCGGAATCTGTCAGGTAATAAAAAAAAGTTTATGATGTATGTGATGGCTACATTCACTTATTTATACAGTTAATAGTACTGCAGTTATTTCAGGTGCAGGCTATGGTCAGTAAACCTCAGCTGACCCCCAACGACCCTCTCACATCTCACCAACCAAAGTGAGCACCCTCTCATCCTAAAATTGTGTCAACGATGCAATGAATTAATTGTCTTGTGCTTGTGTTGTCTGATGGTTTCCAGATTAATCCTTTATTATTTACAGTAATTAAATGAAGACGTTTTAAAGGTGACTCCAGCAACAACAGATCTATTTGAACAGAAGAAATGTTTAACTCTTTGTTATATTGCAGCCATTTGTTAAACATCATTTTAGTTCATTTTTTTCCTCATTAATGTACACACAGCACCCCATATTGACAGGGGAAAATACGTAATTGTTGAGATTTTTGCTGATTTATTAAAAAAGAAAAACTGAAATGTCACATGGCCATAAGTATTCAGACCCTTTGCCGTGACACTCATATATTTAACTCGGGTGCTGTCCATTTCTTCTGATCATCCTTGTGATGGTTCTACACCTTCATTGGAGTCCAGCTGTGTTTGATTATACTGACTGGACTTGATTAGGAAAGCCACACCCCTGGCTATATAAGACCTTACAGATCACAGTGCATGTCCGACCAGAGGTCAGAGAATCTGCCTGAAGAGCTCAGAGACAGAATTGTGGCAACGCACAGATCTGGCCAAGGTTACAAAAAAAGTTATCCTGCACTTAAGGTTCCTAAGAGCACAGTGGCTTCCATAATCCTGAAATGGAAGACGTTTGGGACGATCAGAACCCTTCCTAGAGCTGGCCGTCCAGCCAAACTGAGCAATTGGGGGAGAAGAGCCTTGGTGAGAGATGTAAAGAGGAACCCAAAGATCACTGTGGCCAAGCTCCAGAGATGCCGTTGGGAGATTGGAGAAAGTTCGAGAAAGTCAACCATCACTGCAGCCCTCCACCAGTCGCGGCTTTGTGGCAGAGTGGCCTGACGGAAGCCTCTCCTCAGTGCAAGACACATGAAAGCCCGCATGGAGTTTGCTAAAAAAAAAAAAAACACCTGAAGGACTCCAAGATGGTGAGAAATAAGATTCTCTGGTCTGATGAGACCAAGATAGAAATTGTTGGCCTTAATTCTAAGCAGTATGTGTGGAGAAAACCAGGCACTGCTCATCACCTGTCCAATATAGTCTCAACAGTGAAGCTTGGTGGTGGCAGTATCATGCTATGGCTGTGTTTTTCAGCTGCAGGGACAGGGAGACTGGTTGCAATCGAAGAAAAGATGAATGCGGCCAAGTACAGGGATATCCTGGACGAAAACCTTCTCCAGAGTGCTCAGAACCTCAGACTGGGTTCACCTTAAAAAAAGACAATGACCCTAAGCACAGAGCTAAAATACAGAAGGAGTGGCTTCAGAACAACTCCGTGACTGTTCTTGAATGGCCCAGCCAGAGCCCTGACTTAAAACCAATTGAGCATCTCTGTGAAAATGGCTGCCCACCAACGTTCACCATCCAACCTGACAGCACTGGAGAGGATCTGCAAGGAGGAAGGGCAGATGATCCCCAAATCCAGGTGTGAAACACTTGTTGCATCATTCCCAAAAAGACTCATGCTCAAAAGGGTGCTTCTACTAAATACTGAGCAAAGGTTCTGAATACCTATGCCTGGGTGATATTTCAGTTTTTCTTTTTTAATAAATCTGCAAAAATTTCAACAATTCCATTTTTTTCTGTCAATATGGGGTGCTGTGTGTACATTAATGAGGAAAAAATGAACTTAAATGATTTTAGCAAATGGCTGCAATGCAAAAAAAAAAGTGACAAATTTAAGGGGGTCTGAATACTTTCCATACCCACTGTATTTTTATATCAGGTCACGCAGGTGATCCACTATAACGCAGGCTTCTTTGAAGAAAGGTTGGCTTAGTTTGCTGGGTTATGTAACCTGTTGAGCCCTGACAGGACATTGCATAGGTCTTCAAACATCGTTAATCAAACAAAAAGTCACCGCAGACCGTGACATCATATTCTCATATATATACACACAGTGGTGAGGTGAGGTGAGGTGAGGATAAATAGTTGTTTGTTCCTCCCCTACTTACTGTAAAGGTGTTCCCAAATGGTAGAGGGTTTTTACAGCAGTCGCGACAGGCTAAGGTAGAGCCAATCTTTCTCTAAGCCCTCCACATCAACATTTGCTGGTGAGTGAAAGTGAGAGGCTAGGGCCACACCATTAAGTATGCTCCTGTTTAATCGGATAGGAACAGTAGAAGATAAAACAAAAGGCCAGATTATTTAAATCCAACTGTACTCTGGGGTTTGGGGAGAAAAGCATACATCATTCAATTCCATACAAATTTGTCACAGCCCTTTTTTTTTTTTAATTTACTGCGTTTTTATTTTTAAATTGTACCCATCATTTGTCATCTATTGTGTTCAGCTGCACAATAATTTTTCTCTTCTATTTAGGTTTTACTTATTTTTTAATTTCTTACACTCCAACTTTCAACTGCACCATAGCTTTCAAGATCTGCATCATCTTATTTGAATTTTGCTCTAAATCAGGGGTCACCAACAAGGTGGGGAACCAGGGCGGCCCCAAGGACCACATGAGTAGCCCTTGAAAATGTTCTAAAAAAAAATATATATAGCTCCCCAGTAATGGGACATTGCGATTTCCTAGGAATGTTGGTGAAGTGATCATTTGAAGGTAATTTGAGCAAAAGTATGTATCAAAGTGGTAGCCTTTTGCATTAATCCGTACCCAAGAAGTAGCTCTCAGTTTCCAAAAGGTTGATGACCCCTGCTCTAAATAAAATAGTGCATCGTCCTAGTTCAACTTTGCTGTTACATCATAGTACAGTACTTGGGATAGTTTTCCAGGGCTTTGCCTGTGATCTGATGGCATGATAGGCCACAGCTTTATCGCACCGTAAGCTCGTTGAGGGTGACAACACCCATTGACTTGGGTGTGAGGATGAAGAGAAGGGGCGGTGGTGGTGGGAGGAGGTGGGAAGTGTTGGCGGGTGGAGAGACAAGACCAACGTTGGACTTCACTTGAATGTAGAATGGGAGGAAGAGGAAGGGGGAGGAACTGGGAGATGCAGAAAGGAGAAAGGCAGCATCTACGGGGGAGGAACAGAGAAGGAGGGAGGGAGGAGCACTTGGGATTCAGCATTTGGCTTGCTTGTTTTGAAACTTCTTGTCAGGGAGGAAGATCTCACGGACAATTTACCATTGACATCTATGGATGAGAAATCCAATAGGAACTGTTTTCTTGGGGATTGAATTGAGTGGAATATTATTACATCTTCAGGCGAGCTGGCCGAGCAACCTCCAACTCAGGTGATGATTTCCACTTAGGTGCGGTTTCTTATGTGCATATTTGTGTGCTCTTTATTTTTAGTTATTGTATTTTCTGTTGCTCTGACGTACTTCCAAGGTTCCCAGGCGAGAGTTTCTTCTAATTGAAAAGGTTGGTTATATGGTAAAATGATGACTGATGAATAATTCAAGGGGGTTAAAACATTTCCCACCTTGTTACCCTTGTATGTTATTTTTAGTTTTGCCCCTAAAATTGACCTCTGATTTGTGTCGATTGTGTCTGATTTTTACTTTAGTGCGGCAGCAGCAGTGTGCTGGCTCTGTGGCTTATCTAAGTATATCTTATCAGGGATTAGAGAGCCTCCTAATAAGCTTTCACTAATGTCAGAAGATGCTCACAGGTTCTCAGCACAATGTTAAGAAGGCTGCTGCAGTCACAGAATATGGTAATTTTAACACCCCTGGTTGCAAGCAGGTCAAAAATAAACACTCAGTGCCTAAAATTGGCATTGCAAATGCGCTGTCAATTTACCTCCATTTTATCATGTTTGGGAGAATAAACCTATTACCTTCTTTTCCATGGAAGCTTTATCATTTTGTTGTCTGTCAATGACGAAGCTCTGATGTTTAATTTGATACTCATGCAATCTTTAAAAATTTAGTGCCACCGTTAAATAACTTTAACGCAAATGTAGTTGTTCCCCTTGTTCTTTTTACCACTAAAGCGGATGAAACGTACGTTGAAGTACAGTAGTATTCACAATTCACAATAACCCTTTATAATTTAGTAATTGTATTTAATTGAACAATTTATGCAATATTTTAGTTTTTTTTTTAACCCCCTATTGTATATGCAAAAGGTGGCCTACAGCACACCAAGCGCCACAAGATTGCTCTTATATCTAATCTTAAATCTAATAATAATGCTCAGATTTGACACTGTCAAAGAGGTATTACAATAACTTACTAATATGTTTATTATTGTGAAAATGTAGTTCCCTTGTTGGCCAACTACATACATACGAAGAAGTCTTTCTAATATTTTGGTCATCTCACATCTCGCTCCATGCTAATAAAAATAATTAGCTACAGCACTCATTATGATGCAGTGCACATATTAATAAACTTGTGGCTAATTCGATTCAAAACTGAGCATTGGAATCTTTGCAAAGGCAGAATTGCGGTACAGCGCTTGTATTGAATCTCATTAAATTGTGCAAGATGCTTGTCTTTTTCTAAGTAAATGTACTGTTGAAACTAGATTTTTACATATGCTATATAAAAATACACATACTGTAGGCTTTTTCCCACTGTCTGACATGAATTCAAATTACAGTTTTTTCCATTTCCATCAATTACGATTATCAAATTATGTATGTTTTCTAAATGCCAGAATAATGAGTTTTATGCGTTTTTTTGTTTTTTTTTAGGCACTTTTTGTATTACTTTCATCAAAGTCAAAGTTTACATACAGTAATATTACTATGCAATGAAACAGTTTACGGAAACCCAGATAATGGTGTCATTTCTTTGGAAGCTTCTGATATTTACAACATTTGAGTTAATTAGAGACACACTTGTGGATGTAACAACGGGTTTTATGTCCCAGAGATTATCGTGCATTGGTTCGATATGTGCATATCATCCCAAGAACAAAAGCAAAAGACCTTGGGAAGATGCTCAGAGTGTGTCATTATCCACAGTGAAACGAGAACTGTACCGAGAAAAAAGATGTACAGTTCTGGAGACATATCCTGTGGTCTGATGAAACTAAAATTGAACTGTTTGGCCATAATGAACATCGTTATGTTTGGAGGAGAGCTTGCAAGACTGACAACAACATCCCAACTTTGAGCATCATGTTGTGGGCTTGTTTTGCTACAGGAGAACTGGTGCACTTTACAAAATAGATGACATCATGAGGAAAGAACAATCTGGGTATTCTAATGTCAAGACATCATCATCATCTCAAGACATCAGCTAGGAAGTTAAAGCTTGTGCACAAATGGACCTTCAAATGGACAAGGACGCAAAGCATGCTGCAAAACTGGTTACAAAGTGACTTGAACATAACAAAGTCAATGTATTGGAGTGGCCATCACAAAGTATTGTTCTCAATCCTCTTGAAAATGTGCATGTGTGAGGAGCAAGGTGGCCTACAAACTTGGCTCAGTTACACCAGTTCTGTCAGGTGGAATGGGGCAAAATTCCTGCCAAATATTTTAAGAACCTTGTAGAAAGATATACAAAACCTTTGACCCGAGTCATACAGTTTCAAGGAAATGGTATCAAATACTAATGAAATGAATGTAAATTTCTGCTTTTGAAGAAAGTAATTAAAAATTGTCTAAAAAAACATCCTTCTCTCATTATTCTGGCACTTAGCAAATAGAAATAATTTTGGTGATTATTATTGACTTAGAGAAGGAAAGGTTTAGTCTGATTCATGTCAGACAGTGAGGAAAAAAAGTGTATCTGTCTTTTTATATGGTGCATGTAAACATCTGGTTTCAACTGTATATAGTATTGGGAACATTCTTGACTACTGAATTAAAATGTTTTGTTTGTGTGTGTGTGTGTCTAGGGATTAATATGAGGAAGCCGTTAAATGGGCTGGACCCTGGAATCCGACTGAAGGGCCTCCATTGGATTTAAAGGGAGACACAACATGCAAACCAATTGGTGAACCAGTGTGGCCTATCAGACCCCCGCCCTTGTAGCCAACACACCACCAACACATCTTTGGGTGGGGGGGATTGTAGATACTTGCTCTCTGCCTGAGAAGAAAAGAGGATGGAGTCCTTCCTGCCAAGAAGAAGTCACAACATCATGAATTCATCCAGCTCTGTTCTCCGCCTCGGACCTCCTCGCAGCTGCCTGAGGCACCACTACCAGGGTGTAAAGCAAAAATTGCGGCCTGGGCGAATTCTTGGCTTTATCTTCAGCCTGGCGGTGGTATGCACAGTGTGTTCAATGAGTGCCTTGTCTCTTGTGACCACGGGGGCGCCCAGTGAACCCCAATCTGAGGGTTCAAGAGATGCAGAGGTGCCCCAAAGAACTCTCCTGGAGCACCAGAATGTCTCCGACCCCGGGGACCAGCAAACATCAGAAATTGAGATGAATCACGGGGACTACCCAACAGACTACTTTAGCGTGGAGGACAGACGCCAAGGCTTTGTGGGGTTTCATATGTTTGGCATGTTGTACATGTTTATAGCCTTAGCCATTGTGTGTGATGAATTCTTTGTCCCGGCCCTGACTGTCATTACTGAGAAGCTGGAGATCTCTGATGATGTAGCAGGAGCCACCTTCATGGCAGCAGGTGGCTCGGCTCCAGAGCTGTTCACCTCCGTCATAGGAGTCTTCATTTCCCACAGTAACGTGGGCATTGGCACCATCGTTGGCTCGGCCGTCTTTAACATCCTGTTTGTGATCGGGATGTGCGCCCTCTTCTCCAAAGAGGTGCTGAACCTCACCTGGTGGCCTCTATTCAGAGACGTCTCCTTCTACATTATCGGCTTGCTCATGCTCATCTACTTCTTTCTGGATAATCAAATCACACTGACGGAAAGTATTGGCCTGCTCATGTGCTACGTCACCTATGTGACATTCATGAAGTTCAACGCCAAAGTAGAGCTGCTCATCAAAAGACAACTGGGCAGCAACCAGGTGGACATAATGGAGACTACATCCAAGGTATGTCCATTCCTTCAACCATCCACCCACCCATTAATTGAGCCCCACTAGCAATCTGTACAACTAACTGTCCAACCATTAATCCCTCCACCTACATCTGTTTGATTGACATGAATCAGTTCATCACTCCATCCATTGGCCCAGCCGACTATCTGTCCATCAGTTCTCTCAACCAGTCTTCTGTATGTCCATCGATCCAGCCACCGATCCATCCATCCATTCATCTATCCAACTATCCATCCATTCCATCGCTTGTCCATCCATCCTTCCACCCATTAAACTCCACTTTCATTGAACTACCTGTTCTAAATCAATCTGTCACTCCCTTCACCCATCCATCTCTCTTCATCCATCCATTCATTATCCATCCATCATCTCTTCATTTTTCGAACCACTTGTCCCTAAATCCACCTGTCTATCCCTTTAGCCCACCATCTACCTTTCCTTCTGTTCACCCATTCATCTATCCTGTCCCTAATTCTATTTATCCATCTTTGCATCTCTGCATCCATACCAATTTTTGGTTATCCTGAATGCAATCCTTTCAACCATTCGTTTGTCTCTGGATCCGTCACTCCCTGTATACAACAGACTGTCCGTAAATCCATGTCATCATTTCCTTTCACTCCTCCAATTATCCATCAGTTTAGTCATCCCTAAATCCATCTATCCATCCCTGCATTTATCTAACATCCATCTGTTTATCCATCCTATAAATCTTTCTGGCTGTCCTGAAATCCATCCATCCCTCCATCCATACATGTTAGCAAGTAACATGGTTGCCAATCCATGACAGGAATGACATGAATTGGTTTCTAGTATAAATCTACATTTTTACTTTAAAGTGCCACGAAACAGGCCAAAATTACGTCTTGTAAATTCGATACACCACAGAAAAGAGTAATGTTCCAAATGGTCAAGAATTGAGACATTGTTGCGCCTCCAGACGCTGTGGGCATGTCGCTGGGTGCTCTGAAAATCCCGCCTCAAGCTGTCTATCAAATACTGCTATCTCAGATATGCTGCTCCTCTGCCTGCACACGCTACATGCTTTCACGGGCTGCAGAGTCATTGTGCCTCTTTGTTTTCTGAGAAATTCGGCAGGCCATTATTTGCCAGAGGGACTTGTTAACCGTGTTGCGTCGGGAGGGGTGGGGCTGGGGGTCTTCCATAGTGCACGCAATGCTGTGGGCCTGTGGCCTCCGAGTTGCAGCCTTCGGTGGCCACAGCCGGAAATAATTTCTTCCTCCTCGCCCGCGATGCGAGTGACTTGTGGGCATTCGCCGTGTACTCTAACCACTGCCTGTCTGGCGTGGGGCCGCGGCCTGGTGGATCCTGTGCGCTTCGCCGCATGCCTTGCTACGCAACGCAATGTGAGGGCAGACGGCAGAGACGTAGCTCAAATAGCACAAAACGCAGTGCAAGATGTTATTTTGAGTTGTGGGCATACTGGCTAAATGCACGCTACTGGTAGAAGTGGGTGCATTATGAATGAAGAAATGGCAATTCCGCCAAATGGCCACTGCATGGAATAAGGCCATTTGATGTTTAAAAAGTTGGGGACGGAAAGTATACGCCCACACCTCTTAATGTCACGAGGAGAGTTTTAAACCATATCTCAACAATTCTGTACTGCATTGTTCTCAGTCTTTGCACATGTTTTCAGCGCTTATCTTCAAACGTATTTTATGTATTTGGGAATTTAGGTTTTGGGGCACTTTTGTTTCATAAAACAATCAAATACAACTAAAAGTCATGAACAGAAATTGCGGATCGCTAATTTTTTTCCATGTGCACCTGGGAGACAAACAGAGACAAGCCACGGCCTCTTCGTGCTGACTTAAGAACAGGCTTCATCTTTGTGTCTACTTTTAGAAACCAGGTCCAGACTCAAAACCAGTCAGCTCTTAGAACGGGAGTGATGTAACAGCAAAATAACCCCACTTGGGTTCAACTAATCAGCAGACATTGTGTTAAAAGTATTCTAAATGATGTTGCATTTCTTTAACTTTAATTCTGCTTTGCAATTTAAAATGTAAGAAAATGTCACAAGAGACCATTTTAAGTATCTCTCTCTCATCAACACATCTTTTCTTCTCGATGACATTGCGAAGACGCTTCTTCACTCTCGTTCCTCTGTGGCGATAATGGCTGGCTCTGTTCTCCACGTGGTTTATGCTGTCTGTGGATTGACCTTGTAATAACACACTCAGAGGGGCAATCACTTGACATCCACTTTTCCAATCATTTCACATTGAAAGTCCAAATTATGTAGTGTGTGCTATGTGACGTGGCACAAGGTCAAACAAACACTGACACAACCCCAAATTGATATAAACGTCATCATGGTTGTGATTAATGCCTGTTGATGTTTTGAGCTGATGGTTTGCAGCATTACGCTGCAAGCCCCTCCCCCTCCCCTGGTGATCATCTACCAGTGGCCAATTAAAAAAAAACTGCCCCCAAGAAACATGACTTGCTTTTTTTGGGGCCTTTTTTTTTTGTTTTTTTTTTTGCTTTATTGTTCTACAAATAATAATAACGGTTGTCTTGTTTTTCATGATTTTTGTGGTGATATCATATCGTAATATTGTCTCACTTAACAAATATCTTCATCAGTGTTATTGTCCTAAATACTCTTATACTGTATTGTATCTGCCTTCTGGGAATCAGCTGTACATTGGGTTACATAACATCACCCCCAAGAAGAGCTTTTCCATTTTTGTTGCAAGGCACTTGATGTCCAGCAGTCCTCATGTAATGGTCGCTGCTAAATAATCCCAAAGGTTAATCCTCTTGAATCCCATTAGAGCCGCTAATAATAGTCAGATGCTCTCTAAGGGTAGAGGGAGTGAGAGCAGAACACAGAGGGGGGAGAACAAGAAGACCTCTCTTCAATTCCAATTACAACATCCTGAAGTCATGCCCTTTGGAGATATTGTTAGGAGATTGAACCAAACATTTACTTCAGTTTCTGTGTCAAAAAAAAAAAAAAAGCGAGAATCTGCTGATTTCCTTCCCGATAGCACGGAAGACACCAATCCTCTCTGATCCTTTTAACATCTTCTTACCTGCAGTGACGACAGCAAACAAGCATCCCGGCGCTCTCTCAGTCACTCCCACCAAATGTGCAACACAGACATTATCCACATAAATCATCATTGCACTTGGGCACACACAAATATTAACACTTTAGGTTTTGTGCACCCTCTCTCTATTACAGTGTTTTCTATCCTTTATAGAGCCAAGGCACCCATTTTACATTGGAAAAATCTCATGGCACACCAGCAAACAAAACTGTCACAAAAAGTTTGAATAATGATGATATCATCTTAATTTACTCGCAAATGGACTTTCTCAGTGTGGAATACAGAACACCGAGGTGATTACACTTAAAGGAAGCCATGACCTTTTCTGTTGCATGAATGGCAGCAGGTACTGTAGATACACAGGTTTATTTGACCTTCTGCCAGCTAATGGACAAGGATTTAATTGTACTGCCTGTCACGATATACAAGTTTAAAGGGAAGTAACTCAGCGGGTGCACAGCTTACAACAGAGTTCTGTTCTGACGACACCAACGTAACCCGATGTTTTACCTCAGTCGGAACATACCTACATAGACTCTATCACTAACCGACGCAAACGCGGTTGTTAAGTCCTCGTTACAGTAAATACTTGGAAAGAAAATATTTATAGGGCATTAATATTAGAAAATCAAATGAAAGAAAGCAACAATAAAGGAGAACAATTCCCTACCTTCACCTCTGTGGTTGGCTTGCTCACTGGAAGGGGTTCAAATGAATTCATTGTGCACCGTTCGTAACCACAAAGCAGCCATAGTTCAGGACCATGGTAAAACCAAGGATCCTGTAAAATAAAACGGAAATAAAGCAAAAGGACTCACCCTTTGACACAAGGAGTGAAACAGTATTGTGTTTGTGGAGCGATACCGTCGTGTAGTTTTATAGGTATTGCTGAAATTATTGCGTTCGTAGAATATAATGAGAACATTTAAGCATCTGCTTGGTCCAATTTAATTAAATGTATTGCTCCTATTGTATGGAGCAGTCAATTCCTTTTCTAGAGTACGTCTTGGTAAGAATTAGGAGTATAGAAAATGTTGATTGTATTTTACGTGCAATGCGCGAGTACCGATACCAGGTATTGGTATACCGGCTTTATTTCAAGGTCTCGGCTCGTGAAGGCTGCCGATACCAGTCACCGATATTTAAGGCAAAAAAAATCTGACATTTTGTAGGGCCTCCTTGCCAGTAGTTGGCGCTACACTGTGGCAGTTTGACACATTGGCCAACCATCATGTGCACCAGAAAGAAAGATACTTCTTTATTCACAATTATTAGTGTTAATTGAATTTGTATGTGGTAGCACAGTGGACGACTGAGTAGCACATGTGCCTCACAGTTCTGAGGACCGGGGTTCAAATCTGGCCTCGCCTGTGTGGAGTTTGCATGTTGTCCCCGTGAACTGCGTGCGTTTTCTCAGGGTACTCCGGTTTCCTCCCACATCCCAAAAACATGCGTGGTAGGTTAATTGACGACTCTAAATTGCCCGTAGGTGTGAATGTGAGTGCGAATGGCTGTCTGTTTCTATGTGCCCTGCCATTGGCTGGCGACCAGTTCAGGGTGCACCCCGCCTCTCCCCCGAAGATAGCTGGGACAGACTCCAGCACGGCCGCGACCCTTGTGAGGATAAGCAGTACGGAGAATGAATGGATGGATGAAATTTTATGTATCAAAAGTATTAGTGGTATCGGAGTAGTGAGTACCGATATTGGTCTGAAAAAAAAAGTGATATTGAACATCTCTAGTATTTACTTTGTAAAAAGACCTTCCCACTAAATTGGTGCCTTTTGCTTGTAGCGCTCAAAAGAAACTTACATTTTTGTCTTTTTTTTTTTTTTCCAACTCTAAATCACATAATGCACATATTGAACTGCTTAGAATGTTTTTTGTTATGTTTTAATTATTTTGGTCATGTTTTATTTCTTTTGTTTTAAAATGTTTTCATTGTTTTATTGTACTGAAACCCCTCATTTGAGTAAGACGACTGAAATTAACGGAAGGGAGTTTTTAGCATGGAATTAGCAAATACATTAAATAGATCCACATGGCGTTAATTCTAAGACAATACACTAAGAATATAACAGGGATTCAACAAAAACATACATTTAAAAAATGAACAAACAACATTTAAAAATTGTAGGTAACAGGACTGTGCTAAGATTTTAACCTCCCCACCCAGTCGTAGTTGAACTATTATCAAATATACAGAAAAATACATGAATAAACTTACTTTTGGCCTACCCGTGGCCTGTAGAGAATCTAAAAGATGCAACTTCCTGTGGACCGTGTGACTTGTGGAATATTCAAAGTTTTCTGATGTAGTAATGTGGGTTTTTTTTCATTGAGAAAGGAATTTAAAATAGTTGTGATGAGTAATACCAGAAATATGTAAAAAAAAACGAAAAAAAAAAACTAAGACTAACTTTTCAGAAGAATTTAAATTATATTTCATGATAAAATAAAATTTTGGGGGGCGGGGACAGGCAACAAATCCTATTTTTGCAGTGTTCAATGTATAAATGTATCTTTTAAAATGTTTTTATTAAATATGCAATCAGATCAATGCACAGGACACTTAGTAAAAAAAAAAACAACAACAACAACAAACATTTTACAGTTAATTTTATCATGCCTTCATACATTTTATTTCTTGGGGGTGCAAATGACACTGATTAGGTGGAATGGCCCAAAAGCGGTTTATTTTGGAAAGCAACTATTTCTTCTCTAATTGAGTAAACCATCCATCAATACACCCCACCCCAAGCCCCAAACAACTACTACTTTTCCCCCCAGACCCTAGATTTGATCCCCAAACCCTTCTCACGCGTAACGTTTTTTGTATCTAAATTGAAGTGAAATCGTACAGCATATTACTTGGAATGTTTGCACTTACCCAATAGTTTATTGTTTAGTGGTCATTCTTTCTTGCTTATTTAATTGTTTTGATTGCGTCACTAGCTGCTCTGTTGCAGTTCAATGACCATAATTAAAACATTGCAAGGGTTGAAATGTAGTTTGCACTCGAGGGCAATTTCAGTTCAATTCAATTTCGCACACATTGTCGCCATCACACCCTAAAATTGCCAGTAGGGGCACGAGGTGGTGACGATTGTCAAGGCCTAGACAAATTAGTTTCAATTTGTGGATTTAAAGTGTTGCTTTTCTACCACGGGGCCCCAAATCTGTTGTTTTGCCACTGTGTGGTACTGTCTATAAAAGATGTCTATAACACAGATTGTCTATAAAAGATGATACTAGAAATTATGAAAATATTTTTGGGGGAAAAACAGAAACATTGTTTCCACTCTGTGTTTCTTTTGGCAGGTCAACACCCCACCTGCAGAGGATGAGAACAAACTCGTGGTGAGTCTGCTTTGGTGTGTGCAAAGTTTTGTTTCGTTTTTTTTTCCCCCCAAAAGAATATTATGAATGGTAGCATGTTTATATTTTTACAGGCCAAACCAAGGTTACAGAGGGAAGGGAGCTGTGCTTCACTGCACAACTCATTGATGAGAAACAGCATCTTCCAGCTCATGATTCACACACTGGACCCCCTGAGCAATGAAGGTGTGTATAAGCAAATCACACTCATTGATACTTGCGCTCGGACATTTGAACAAGACAAACTCCAGGTTTTGAAAAGTGTTTATGTTAGTACATGGAGACACTTACAAGCCACAGCATTAGGTACACTCCCTCACATGATGTTCTTGAGCGGCTGCAAAAATTCTGCCTTGACAAAGATACTATTGCTCGTTCGAAGAGATTAATTCGAGCAAATACTTATCGGAAGGAATGGCATGTGCAGAAGGCATAACAAAATGTTGCAAAATGCCTTATATTTGTTATTGGCTGCCTGTCATATGGTTGCAAACAGAAGGAAACATCAAATACCACAGACATAATAGTGTATATGAGTTATTTCTACACTGCAGAAATTGGAAACAACTCTCAGTCTGATCCAATGTACTTTTCCACCAGCGCAAATAAAACCTCAATAATATGTTGTCAATTCAATGCCTCTCTGCCAATCAAAATTCTACATTATTATAACTATAAGGACAGAATTTTCTCCAAGTTCTATTGGATTAGTTGAAATATAGCACTGTAATGAAGTGGCTGAGCCAGTTGTTTCCTTATTACTCCCCCCCCGCCCCCAAACAAAATAAAATAATTCTCTTTCCAATAATGCACAAATGGAATCACAAAACAACACTCTTGTAACGGTTTCAGGACAATTCAAGGAGAAGGCATCAATCCTTCACAAAATGGCAAAACAAAAGTGTAAAGACGATCAGGCTGTCAGTGCCAACGGTGTTGGTAAGTTGCAGTGATATCTTCAATTTCCAGCCATCCATTTTGTGTACTATTTTTTTGGATCTTATACCAGCTGACTTTGGGTGGGAGGTGGGGTACACCCTGGACTGGTCACCAGCCAATCGCAGGGCACATCAGAAGACATCAGACATCAGAATCATCTGATGTCTGACAGCATTCGCACTACCTTCAAAATACGGACAATTTAAAGTCTTAAATTGAATAATAAAAGTTCACTTTATTTTGGGTGGTTATATTGACATGGGCACAGTCGGACTTATTGTAGTGGATAATGTGAGCGCTTTGACCTGATCCATTATTCTGACATTTAACTATTATATTGTATTTATCTCAATATGACACTTCTTCCAGACTTACGATGATTTAATTCATGTGTTCTATTACATAATGTCTCTCTGTGTGTTCTTTTGTCAAGTAATTAAAAACATTCCCGCGAGTACAAAGGTCGCAGTGGAAGTCACACCTCCCATGAATGGTGTCGCAGGAGACGAGGTATGGCGTTTGCTCCTCACTGCGGTTTGGCTCTTAAAATGAATAATAGCAGCTCTGAAATGTGTACAGAAAATATACAGTAAATGAGCTCTCCATCAGGGTGGCGAGGAGGAGGAAGATGAAGATCAGCCTCTGAGCCTGGCCTGGCCTGACACCACCAGGAAACGTCTCACCTACCTCGTCATCCTACCTATTGTCTTTCCTCTCTGGCTCACACTGCCTGATGTCAGGAGAGAGGTGACCATACACTCACACAAACACACACAAACTCTATATCTAGATGGATAGATAGATTGATAGATACTGTAGATAGATTGTGTAAGACAAATGAAAACAGAATACAATTATTTTGGAAGTACACTACAAAGATATTTGATGTTCAAAATTTGATGTTGTTTTGTTTTTTGTTCTTGTTTGCTTTTTTGCAAATATTCTCTCATTTTAAATTTGAGGCCTGCAACACGTTCCAAAAATGTTGGGACAGGGATAGCAACAAAAAACAGGGAAAGTTGAGGACTGCTCAAACAACACCTGTTTGGAACTTTCAGCAGGTGAACATGTTAATTGCAAACAGGTGAGTGTCATGATTGGGTAGGAAAGGAGCATCCCCAAAAGGCCTTGGGCAACGTTCACCACTTTGTGAACAACTGCGTGAGGAAATTGTCCAACAGTTTTAGAACAACATACATTTGCAAGTAATTTAGGGATTTCATCATCTACAGTCCATAATATAATCAAAAGATTCAGATTTAGTGCCCCATACCATCACAGATGCTGGCTTTTGAACTTGGCGTCCATAACTGTCTGGATGGTTTTTTTTCCTCTTTGGCCCATAGGACACGGTGTCCACAATTTCCAAAAACAATTTGGAATGTAGACTCGTTGAACCACAGAACACTTTTCCACTTTGCATCAGTCCATCTTAGATGAGCTCGGGCCCAGAGAAGCCGGCGGCTTTTCTGGGTTTTGTTGATAAATGGCCTTTGCTTTGCATAGTAGAGTTTTAAGTTGCACTTACAGATATAGCGCCGAACTGTATTTACTGACATTGGTTTTCTGAAGTGTTCCTGAGCCCATGCGGTGATATCCTTTACACATCGATGTCAGTTTTTGATGCAGTGCCGCCTGAGGGATCGAAGGTCACGGGCATTCAATGTTGGTTTTCGGCCTTGCCGCTTACATGCAGTGGTTTGTCCAGATTCTATGAACCTTTTGATGATATTATGGACCGTAGATGATGAAATCCCTAAATTCCTTGCAATTGTACGTTGAGGAACATTGTCCTTAAACTTTTCGACTATTTTCTCACGCACTTGTTGACAAAGAGGTGAACCTCGCCCCATCTGTGCTTGTGAATGACTGAGCAATTCAGGGAAGCTCCTTTTATACCCAATCATGGCACCCACCTGTTCCCAATTTGCCTGTTCACCTGTGGCATGTTCCAAACGGGTGTTTGATGAGCATTCCTCAACTTTCTCAGTCTTTTTGTCACCTGTGCCAGCTTTTTTGAAACGTGTTGCAGCCATAACATTCTAAGTGAATGATTATTTGCTAAAAACAATAAAGTTTATCACTTTGAAAATTAAATATCTTGTCTTTGTAGTGGATTCAATTAAATATAGGTTGAACATGATTTGCAAATCATTGTATTCTGTTTGTATTTATGTTAAACACAACGTCCCAACTTCATTGGAATTGGGTTGTACCTTATTATATACAAGTCCTAAAGTACTAAAGCTGGACAATAATATCCTCTATGGTTGTTTCAGTCCTCAGAAAGGTTCTTCCCCGTCACCTTCCTTGGCTCTATCTCTTGGATTGCTTTCTTCTCCTACTTGATGGTGTGGTGGGCTCATCAGGTAACTGATACACACACACACACACGCACACACACACACACACACACACACACAAACACACAGATACACAGATACACGTTTCCCTGTTCTATCCTGCCTATTTTTGAGCTGCACACAGAATGCAGCAGTCAGAGTGTTAAATAGATGACCTCTGCCGCTAAACCCTGGCTAATCTGCCTTGAGCCATAGCCAGATCAACCTGCAGCACTCTATTTTAATGGTGCAAATGCAAAAGACAGACATGAAGCAAGAGATCCTGCGTGCAAGGTCTATACCACGGGGTGCATCCTCAACTGGTCGCCAGCCAATCGCAGGGCATAGAGCTGTTTACGTAAAAAGTAAATTACATTTAATCGTAGCATCGTGACCACACTCATCTACGTTAATATTCCGCCCCTGAGCAGTCATTTTGTATATCAGTGTAGTCATAGTTCATCTCCCATTAGTGAATTACAAATACCTCGTTCTTTGTCATTGTTGTCAGTTAAACCACTACTACCACCGGTGATGAAAACACTTAACTACTTGAGCAGGCATTCGCGCAAAGCCAAGCAAAGTCTACTGCATCTGGAGGGCTGCACTAGAACTCAGCATCAACAAACGCTTGATTCAGTGCATGCGTCACAGCGTGATGAAGCTTAACCTATCAAATTCAGGTTGTTCAAAGGCTTCAAGCGAAAGATTATGATGCTCAACAACCTGAAGTCAGTTCAGACAAAGCTTCATTTCATCAACGCTTTGAAGCATCCGCCGAATCAAGCTTTCTTCGGGTGCGACCCTCCACATAGACTTTCCTTTGCTTTGCGCAGATGCCTGCTCTAGAAGTTAAAGTCCCTGTAAAGTGGAAAAAGTAGAAATAGCTTATAATTTCGTTTAGATTCATTGATCAAAATTTGACACACGAAAGAAAAGAGTGTTGTTAACAAGCGACACCAAGCTGTTCTGTATAAATTGTGGGAAGATGGATTTTTGGGCGCAGGTATAGCTAGCGAGCTAACTGCACGCTGTAGCGGTGGAAATGGGCAAAGTAATTATAACTGAGTAACTTGCAATTGCGCAGGATAGCCACTGATGTGGACAAAGGTGCTCAGTCCTTATATATAGTAGTAGGAGAGGGGCGACTCATCCTCGGCACCCAAGTGTGCCATTTTAGCCGGACTCCAAAAAAATCAGGAAAACTGAAATAGTGAAAAACAGTTAAACACTATGGGCTCTATTCTCAAAGATGGCGCATCTGTGGAGTATCCTGATTTTTGTGCAAGCGCAATGCTGTGCATGTTTGCCAACTTGGCGGACCAGTCTACGCCAAGCTGGGCGTTCCGACGCAGCGAGGGTGTGACCTTGAAGATGTGCCCGGCAGAGTGACAATTCGGTGACAGACAGTCGGTCTAACCTCACACCTGCTCAGACCACATCTAAATCTTGGCGCAAGGTTGACCGCTGGTCTAACACGATTTTGGTGAATTTGATCGGGGCACAGGTAGACAGATACCGAGGTTCACGGCCATATTTAACTTGCCAGCGGTTACCACAAGCTCATTCTATATTTAATAAGAGTCTTTTGCAAATCCCAGCCTCGGCTGTGCAGAGTTTGCATGTTCTCCCCGTGCCTGCGTGGGTTTTCTCCGGCCACATCCCAAATTTCCTCCCACATCCCAAAACATGCATGGTAGGTTAATTGAAGACTCTAAATTGCCCGTAGGTGTGAATGTGCGTGCCAATGGTTGTTTGTTTCAATGTGCCCTGCAATTGGCTGGCGACCGGTTCAGGGTGTACCCCGCCTCTCGCCCGAAGATAGCTGGGATAGGCTGTAGCACGCCCGCGACCCTACTGAGGATGAGCGGTATCGAAAATGGATAATCCTTCATACTGTATGTTTGCAGTTCTGGAAAAAAAAATCGAATCATCTGTGACTATAAAAAATAAATATGATTTGCTTTAGTATGCCGAATAATTAATTATGAATTTGTAATTGGTTATTACTGACATTCTTGTTTTGTATATGGCAATTTGTCTGCATGTTTCTGGCTCCGGTTAAATAATGAATGACTGAAACTTTTTTTGTTGTTGTTGTTTGTTTTCTATAGGTTGGAGAGACTTTCTGGATCACAGAGGAGATCATGGGTCTAACTATTCTAGCAGCGGGCACTTCCATTCCTGATCTCATCACCAGTGTGATTGTGGCCCGAAAAGGCCTCGGTGACATGGCTGTGTCCAGCTCAGTGGGCTCTAACATATTTGACATCACTGTGGGGTAGGTGGAAGGTTTACATGAGTTAAGATATGACCGACGCCCCCCAGCTCATTATTATACTTTCTTTCTAGACTGCCCTTCCCCTGGCTCCTCTACAGCATCATCAATGACTTCAAGCAGGTGGAGGTGAGCAGCAATGGCCTTTTCTGTGCCATCGTCCTCCTCTTCATCATGCTTCTTTTCGTCATCATCTCCATTGCAGCCTGTAAATGGAGGATGAGCAAGCTACTTGGCTTCTTCATGTTCCTGCTCTATTTTGTTTTCCTCGTCATCAGCGTCATGCTGGAGGACAAAATTATAATCTGCCCCGTAACCGTCTGAGAGAGGAGCCTATTTGGCGGCATTGATGCCACTTAATAACATTTAGTAGGTTGATACCTACTTGAAGAGACAGATGGAACAGTTACATAAACACTGACTGACATGGACAAGTCAAGCAAGGTTCAGCAGAGACGGCGATGTGTTCAAAACACAACAATACTACCCATGGAAGCAGTGGGGTTACTTTTATGATTGATAAGAGGATTGTTTGTGTTCTGCTCTGGAAGGGATTCTCCTTATCATGGGGAGCGGAAGAGAGGCAAATGGACTTCATACGTGTGAAGACTAGATGTTTAGATTTTAAAAGTTTTATTTCACACACTGCATCACTGTACATTGTCATTTAATGTGATTCGTCAGAATAATTTGTACTGTTACGGTTCATTCACTTCATGAATAACAAAGATAGGCTATTAAAACTTCTCAGTGCAGTACACAGAATTGTAATTGACTGAGGTGCCCATAATCTCTGCCAATATCAGTATGTGATGATGTGTTTTTCATACAGTATGATTATGATCACACCATGTTTCTGATTGGTATGCCTTTTAGTACAATCACGTGCTGATGTCGTCCCCATCCTGTTTGGCTGCAGGCCCTCGAAATGTTGCGTTCACCTGCTGTTAGTCATGGTTCAATGCAGTAACAGAGAAAATCTCTATTCATCTCGAATCACTGTTGGTACGCAATATGGACAACTTTACACTTATGAGTGAAAATGTAAGAAAAAAAAATTGGTAGTTATAACTCCATTTTTTTAACCAGGTATAATAGTATCCACTCTTCTGGGAAGACTTTTCCCAAACTGTTGGAATATGTCTGTGGGAATGTCTCACACTGTAATTTTGGAGTTCATCCGAGAAAAATGGGGCGGCACGGTGGTCGACTGGTTAGCACATCTGCCTCACAGTTCTGAGGACTCACCGTGCCTGCGTGGGTTTTCTCCGGCTACTTTGGTTTCCTCCCACATCCCATAAACATGCACGGTAGGTTCATTGAAGACTCCAAATTGACCTAGGTGTGCATGTGAATGATAGTTTGTCCGTTTGTGTCCGGCGATTGGTTGGCGACCAGTTCAGGGTGTACTCCACCTCTTGCTCAGCTGAGATAGGCGCCAGCACACCCGCAACCCAAGTGAGGATAAGCGGTACGGAAAATGGATGGATGGATGGATGGATCCTACAAAAACAAATGATTCAACCATGGCTTTCTGGAATTTACTTAGCTGAATAATTAAGATTCATGGGGACCTAAGAGGTGTAGCCTAACCTTCATTCATCAGTTCATTCACCAATTCATTAAATGGTGTGTCTCAATACTTTTGTCCGTATAGGTTACAGAATTTTAGAGAACTTTTCCTTTCTATTCATGATCTCGTCATTGTAATGAAGAGAATGCAAAAAGCATTTTGTTTGCTTATACTTAAAAGTAAATAAGGTACCAATTTCTTCAAACAAATCACTTCCTCACGTTACTTGAATTGACTGAAAATACAGTATGTATTAAAAGTGATGCAGATATGGTGACAAGGTGTCAGCATGTCACAGCGAAATGAAAGGCACAGTCATTATTCCTGAATAATACCATCCACTGCATTTTTGTCTTATCATCCAAACTGTTCTGTGACTTTTTCAGTGCAATTTTAGCAGCACATCATTCATGTACTGTATAGTCAATGTGTAAGGTGGTGGGTGAGGTGCTGCAAACAGGTTTTTTCTTCTAGACTTTTATAACCCCCGAGCACTTCTTTCATATTCATCTGTATATTTACTTGTGTGTTGCACATTTCTCTCTGGTATACAAGTTTTTCCAGTTTAGACAAAGAAATTATCCAGGTGAAAAATATAACAACGCAGAAACACACTTGATCTCTGAGTCAGTTTTTTATTTTTCCCTTCCATAAGTATATAAATCGAACTCACCTAATATTGTTGTCAGAATATGTTTTATTTTGCATTTGTGTGTATAACTGTAAAAAAAAAAAAAAAAAAAAGAAAACTATTACAAGACTGTATATACTGTAAACTCCTGTATGTAATTACTTCTTGTCAATTCAACGTCTATTCTCAGAAGTCAGCTTTAGGGCGCTCATGCAGTAACATTTTGAAACTGTTGCTTTGATGATTGTCTGTGAGTTGTGTGCATGTATGTGTCCATTGCAAAGATATCTACAATAGTCCATTGGATATCATGACTCCATCTCATGTTATGCAAACATGAAATCATTCTCATTTATTACTTGAATCACATAACAATGTAAAAGAAAAAGAAAAAAAATACTGTCTTGCTCAACTCATTGTATGAAATTCTATTATGAAATAAATTAAAACTGAATTAAAATAAACAACAGTATCTCATCTCATGCTAGTCCTATAAAACTGAGGTCATCTGGTCACAAATCATGACACAAAAAAAAGGATTCACATTGTATAAAAGTTTAATGGAAAACAACTGAGATTATGATTGATTGATTTTTTTTACACTGAATTGTTTTAACGTTTTATTTCAAATTCAATTGAACTCAACTTTATTTTTGAGCAAACTATGTTGTGTACTTTGTGGTGACAACCTTGTAATGCCGACACTATTAAGCAGAAGCCAAGACTGGCACATCACTGTACAATATTTCCAGTAGACGGGAAAAGTCTACACACCCCTATTAAAGTGCCAGGTTTTTGTGATGTAAAAACTACCATTAATGCTTACCATAAACCAGCCGACCCCTAGGTACGTTACTTAGCTACTTAACGTTCACAATCCCATCATTTTTATTTTTAATCGTCCCAAACCAGTTTATGAAACTTAATGTTTGACCAGCTAGCTAAACTGTTCAATTATCTTACCAGTTTAGGGCCGTTTTGTAGTGACAGATGAAGTTCGACGTAGTTGTTGTTGCGTCTTTAATGCTAGAGTTGCAAACCATGCAGAGGACGGCAACCTGCAGACTTCAGTGACAACATAATCGTTGAATCCAAATTTCATTATCACTGAAGCTCGATCCTTCCATCATTGTTCAGGTGGCTACTTCACACTGGCAAACCATTTCTTTTTTTTTCTTTCTTTTTTAAAAAAAAAAAAAAAAAGGCAAACTGTCTTAATTAAAACGCAAATATCCAACTCTAAATAAGATGACTTATTATATATATATATATATATATATATATATATATATATATATATATATATATATATATATATATATATATATAGACTCCAGCTCGCAATCCTAACAAGGATCAACAGTATACAGAATGAATAATATTGACGTTTTTTTTTCAATGACCCTACTACGGACTCAATATTACTCAAATTGTCATCTGTGCACAGTGCTAAAATGTCCATGTATGTCAGCATATATTTTATTAACGTTGGATTTTTCCATTGCGGGATAATAATCGGTATTTTATTTATTTTTTTAATACACACAGTTGAAAATAATTACAAGATTATGTACTGTACCCGTCTATATACAGTACCCATTTGTACCGCACGATGGCGGCAGTGACTACAGCACAAAAGCGAGAGAGAGAAAAGAAGACGTCTCCGGAAGTAACGCTGTCACTTTTGCCTAACACTTGACCACAGATATGAAACGAACACTATAGATGTCCCAGTGCACTGGAGCACCGTGCCTATTAGGCGGCCATTTTGGCAGGGGCCATGTTCCCAACAAAGGCAATCCGTGAACGTTGAAATGAAGTTGTAAATTGCTAAATTTTCAACCTGTTTTCATGAGGTTTGCTTTTTCGTTGTCAATACCAGATGGTATTATCTTAATAAAGAAGATTTCGGGGGAAAAAATAAAAGCAGAAAAATATTTTTCCCTGTGAAACGTTATTCCTTGTTCCCTTACCACAGCTGTACGGCGTTTTGCGCAACTGTAGGCAGCACAATGTGCCAGGATCTTTGTTCTTTCGTATTTCTTTCCGTCCACACACATGGAATGAGACCGGAAGACTTTGACCCTTCTATCTTAGCGTCGCCGTAGGCACAAAGCTCAAAGAGGGCGGATCAGATCTACCTATGTCATATCTATGGTCTGGACGGTGGACAAAGCAGCAGGCCAATCTTTGTTTATACTTTTGATCTTTATTATTGTTGATATTGTTTCAGTCGTTTTGGTTCCAACGAGCGATATGGACCCTTCCTGGTCAGCGGCGGTGGTTGTTAGCGATAGACCCGTTGTTGAACCATGTCCCAAACCCGAACTTTCTGCTGCCGTGCGGGCAAAAATCGAGAGGAATCGACAGCGGGCGTTGATGCTCCGACAAGCCCGGATAGCGAGCCGCCCTTTGGCCCCTGTGCAGGGTGCGACCTCGGCCAAAGTCTGCAAAACCATCGACTCCGGTGCGGGCTTTTTCATTGAGGAAGAGGAGGGTGTCGAGGAGGAGCAGAAGACCAGTAAGGTGGTGCACCAGCCAGGTAGGTGCGCGAGGTGCATTTGGGGCAATGTGCGTTGATTTCGTATTCTCATGTACGGTATCGTTTCGCAGCCCCAGTCATTGAGCCAGACTACCTGTTTTGCGATGATTGTCAAAAGCCCTTTATGGACTCCTACCTCAGCAACAGCTTTGACCTGTCTGTGTGTGACAAGTGCAGGTACATGTGTACACAAAACGCATTTGGGCTGTACAATGCATTTACCATGTGTTTCCCAAGCTTTGGTGAACGAAGGCACATAAACAATTGTACTCAAAAAGTTTGGGGCATTTGGCTTTCGGGTGAAATTTCATGATCAACCTGCTACTGCTGCTAAACTAATTAGACCTTCAAGGTCCTATATTTTTTCACGAAACCAACTTTTTCTAGCATTTGGGATGTTATATTGGCCCCGTGGTGCCTAAGTAAACGTGAAATATGAACTAAAATCGTCCACGCATTCCGGAGTTACCGATGTTTTTCTGCCGAGAGGCCTGAAATCAGGCCGTTCAAATTTCTCGAGCTTATCTACGTCGCTAGAGAAGGTCTCCACCCACCCACCTCTCCGCGCCGAGCCAGCGCTGTCAACAGAACAAACACGTGTGCTTTCACAAGTAGTGATGGTTGGAAAAGGGGTGTAACGATTCATTCATTATATCGACGTATCGATTTATGTTCCTACAATCCAGTTGGATCGCTCTGCCCTTGGCTAGTTGGCCTTATATCAATATTAACTCGTTTTAAAAGGTAATCAATCGATTGTACCGATACTAGGACATAACATATTGGATTCACGCATGGTAGACTCTATGGATGCGCATGTGTGTTTTTTAGACTTTTAATGATAAAGATGTGAAACGTTACACGACTTAAGATTTCCTGTTCGTGAGCGTAGCAGGCAGGTGTTCATCAAAAACGAGAGAGGTTTTATTACTAAAAGTATTTGATAAACAGTATATCATTTGTTATTGTAAGCCACTGTAAAATTATTACACTGTACTTAAATATAGGAACATTTAATGATTCAATTAAAATGTTGCACATATTCTGTTTTTATTTATGTTTAATACAACGTCCCAACTTCATTGGAATTGGAGTTGTATTTTCAGTGCTCGTGGGCACCACTTATGTACCCTTATAACACTGGGGAACAAAAATTCCGAGTTAGAATTTTATGCTGATAAAAATTGCAGTCTGTTTTTTTGTTTTTTTTTCCTAGCATGTCGAGTTTTTTTCTCCACAGCTGACCCTCCAGATAAACACAATTTCAGTGATTAGCTGTAGTGAGACTTGCCAGCTGATTTTGATTGGACTCGTCTACAGCTATGTGGCAACTTGTTTGTGCAGCTCCCAATAGGTCAGTACTATCAATATCTGCAAAGTGAAAGAGGATTTGTGCCATGTCCTTTGTAAAACACAAGAGTGTTAAATAAACATTGCAGTCATGCCTGTTTCTTTCGTATTTCATTGTACGTCAATATTTGAAAAGTTTTCTAAAACAAGCACATATCTGTTATGCACAGTATTTTTCAGATTTTTTTTAAGAAAACGTGGATCTACAGTTCAAAAACTAGACGTGATAGAGAAAAACTGAGATCAGTTTTGGATTCTGCACCCAAAGATTTGTTAAAAACAGCTGTCGGACCTAACGCAACAAAAATTGTGTTCCCCAGTGTAATGTGTGTACTATATTGGTCCAGCTTGGCGGTGGCCGGCCGAATCTCGCTTCATCCCCGGAAATGTAATTCTTGTGCAAGCTCATGTTATACGACATGGCATTTTTGATAGTCCATTAGATTGCCGTTGCTGTGATGCCATTTGGCCATATTGCTTGTTGTGCGGTGGGCCTAATGTGCCTCGGCACTGTACTTAGGAAACACTACCTTGCCATTTCTTTTTAAAATTCAAATAAGTTGAAGTTGACCATCTTTCCCATTCAGAGACACTGAAGAGAAACACAAGTTGATCTCCAGAACTGAGGCCAAGCAGAACTACCTGCTGAAGGACTGTGACCTGGACAAGAGAGAGCCTCCGCTCAAGTTCATATTGAGGAAAAACCCTCACAACCCACACTGGGGGGACATGAAGCTCTACCTTAAAGTACATGTAGAGAAGCGATGTATGGAGGTGTGGGGTTCGGAGGCGGCGCTGGAAGAAGCCAAGGAGACGAGGGAAGAAAACAGAGAAGTACAGAAGCAAAAACGTTTCAATAAGAAAGTCAAAGGTTAGTTAATGCTTGAGCATAGAATCAGCTTGGAGCACCTTGGCGTGCAGGCTGAATGCCTTTGTTGTGTGTTTGCCAGAGCTGCGTCGGGCAGTGAGGAGCAGCATGTGGACCAAAGACACCAGCGCTCACCATCATCAGTATGGACCAGAGGTGGTGGTGGATCTGGAAGAGGACCTCTACAAGAAAACCTGCAGGACATGCGGGCATGAACTTACCTACGAAAAGATGTAAATGGACAGCACAGTTTGATGCCTCTGCTAGAAGCCGCATGTTCACATTCTCCCTCATCACTTTTAGGATTACATTTTCAAATAAAACACTTGACTCAATCCATGCAAATGTTTGCCATTCTCTTGAGGAAACCTTTGAGTGATGATGTTAGTTTTCCTAGTTAAAACTGTTAATAGACCACAAGCGCCACAAAGTGGAGCTTTTCAAACTTTCATAATTTAAACATTTGTAATGTGAAGAACATTACTATAAACATCTTTAGAGGACACATGGAATTAACTTGGAGCAAGTTTTAATCTGCAGAACAGTGGCGGCTGGGCAATGAGTCAGCTGAGTCACTACCTTGAAGAAAAAAAGAAGTTAATTCAAAATTAAATATTAAAGCTTCACAAGTTATATGTAGTTTTAGTTGGCCGGGATACATTGTATACGGTTAATGAAGCGTAAAAAGTATTTGTTTATTGCTACTGTCTCGTTCTATGACGTAATTTCCATTCTTCTAATTTCTATTCTTCACATATCCAAAAAGTGAGTAATTTCTTCTCAGACCTGGCCTGAGCTTTTCAAGCTCTCCAAAGAGAACTGGTGTGCTTGATAGCGTGGTGGCCCACAGACTCCTAAGATCAAGGCACAGTGAGGTGGACCTTCCACAGCTGAGCTGTGAACACTGTTTTTGAGCACAAAGACCTGCTCCAGTGTTTTGAAACCATCAGGGACTTTGAGGTAGGGAGTTTGAAGTTGGAGGGTTTGTGAGACTAATGGAGGAAGACAGTTTCAGCTTCTTCTTGAAACTGTTCCATCTCATCATGCCTCATGTAGACATTCTCTACAGACAGCTACAGAAGCGGACCATTGACTCGGTCTTTGCTCAGGGAATTGGCCAAAGTACGGGCCATGCTCTCTGTTGAGAAGAAACACCCCTGACTTTAAAGAGAGTCATTGAGCAAGTTGCCTCTCAAGGACAGAAGGGCAAAATGTGTGTACAAAAAAAAAATAGAACACTGCACAACACCATCAGACTCCTGAACAAGTGACATCACAGTCTGTGAACCATCTGCAATTTTTTTTCTTTTGTAATGCTGCTCACCTGAATGTGCAATACTTCTGCAGCCCGCATTACTTGAATAGTCGACTCAAATGCCTCCATCTTTGCACTTGTGTGTGTTTTGCACTAGCTAAACTCTTGCTACTTCCAAAGTCTAATAATACTTGTTGAAATTGGTTCATATGTCCGGCATTTTCCATACATTCATTTTATGTACTGCTTATCCTCACTAGGGTCACGGGTGTGCTGGAGCCTATCCCAGCTGACTCTGGGTGAGAGACGGAGAACACCCTAAACTGGTCACCAGCCAATCGCAGGGCACATATGAAAACCATTCGCACACTTACCGGCAATTTAGAGTCCTTAGTTAACCTACCCTGTATGTTTCTGGGAAAGTGGGAGGAAACCCAAAGGGAGAACATGCAAACTCCACACAGGCGAGGCCAGATTTGAACCCGGGTCCTCAGAACTGGGGGGTGGTGGTGCTTTGCCCGTGCCCCTCCCTTTAGGACTGGTCAGGGCGCTTCAGTTGTGCTAGGGCCCTCGCTGGGTGGCGTCACCCTGGTTGGGTCCCCTACTGGACGGGCTCGCTGGCTTGACCCCGCTTGCGGGTGGAGGGGACTAGGCCCACCCTCCCTCAGCAACTCCATACGCCGGTTGACTAACATGCATGTGATATGGTGTTCATTCACCAATACGTTCAATAGACACACTATAAGCTTTAATTGCTTGTGATGTGACCTCTAAGAACAACACAGATTATACTAACATAACTCAGGTTCTTCCAGGTGTTCAGACCGAATAAATAAATCCCACTGCACCACTCGTCAGTAGCACTGCCTTGCTCATTTCCCCACATCCTATCCTGTTCACTCTCATCTTGTTCTCTTGGTTAGTTATTGCACTGGATGCCCTCCCATCCACAAATAAGAACACAATTTGAATGCATTACTTGTGCCCAATTATCTAGACGAGTGGTTCTTAACCTTGTTGGAGGGCCAGAACCCCGCAAGTTGCATACGGAGTGCACGGAACCCTTCCTAATTTGAAAAATAAAACTGTTTATTTCAAATTCAAAACAGGTATACATTTTGTCTGTGTAGATTCTCAATCATCCAGGTCATGCACAAAATGAACCACGTGTCAGTTGCACACAAAATCAGTTAAATCCACTCCGTCTGTCCCCTAAAACCTTTTTTGGTACTGCTGCATTCTCAAACAAACAAAATAAGCAGTACTTCAAACTCCCGTTGCACAGCAAAACAGTGCCAGCACAAAAGGCATACAGAGCCACCATTCTGCAAGGCCACGCACCTGCACAGGACAGGTTATTGAAATCAAATTTTTAAAAAAAAATATATATATATATATATAAAATAATTTTTTTGCAAGCGGAGGGAGACGATTTATTTTTTTTCTCCCTGTCATCTATGGATATTCCTTGGCATTACATGCCATCTAGTTGTGACAATGAATAGCACAATCTAACGTTTTCAAGTTTATGAAGGGATTATTTGGAGCATGTTTGACAAAAATACAATAGGAGTAGACAGAGAGCGAGAGCCCTGGAGAAAACTCCACCAGCCGTCACTGCTGCAAAACACACCTTAATATTGTCAATAGAAATGGTTCATCATGGAGGTTTTGTGAACATGATAGCGGTACAAGGTGCTCGTGACGCCGGGAAGCCCTGCATATTTGCCGACTTTTATTTTTTATTGTTTACCCTATCCATTATTTGCTGGAGAAAATGTACCTTTTGGGTGCTCAGGGTAAAGCAATGCTGCCATCTTGTGTCAATGAAGCATGTTGAAGTTAGTCAGGTAGTGTACTGCTGCCATCTATAGGCAGGAACCGCTGCAGTAGTATTGAAGAGCAACTCTATAGAATGTTTGTTGACCATAGGTGCTCAAGGTCACCAGGTTTCAAGCTTGCGTGCCACATTTGTATGCAACATCCAAATCGCCAATGTCCTTGATTTTCTGCTTCAGCCACTACATGCAATGCGGTTCTTTGGCTCTGAAAATGTCAGGGCTGCTTATGTTCATTAGCCCCACTGTTTCACAACAGCGGGGCTGACTTGGAGAACCGCTCACTCACCGACACTTCAAAAATTGGCAGACCACTAAAGATTTACTTGGGTGTTCAATTTCCCCCACTTTGTGGGGGTACAGGTGCACACTTTTTTTTTTAAAATAAATACTAAGTGCATTCTCAAATATGCCACCTTTTAAACATTTCAAAACTAAATTGCATACAATTTTTTTTATTTTCATAGTTGAACAGTTTAAAATTCAAATGTTTTGCAAGGGTCTGGGCTCTCGATGACAAAAATATCTTCTGTGGTTGTGGAGTCGAGCTTCAACCCCTCCATCTCACCCTGTCAAGAGAAGTAAACTTGAGCTGTAAATTGCTTGACAGACACCAAGGCAGTCTATTCTTTCCAATCAATCACTAAGCACCAACTGCTTTGAATCAATTTCTCCTATGAACAGAATAATATGTCACTATTCCAGCTGTTCACAGACTAATGATTGTGCCATTGCCTCTGTAGCATATTTTATCCATACTTTAAGGTCCCCTTCCATCATTTTAGATATCCTTATACCAGGTTTGCAAGAAATGCGTTTTAAAATGCCCAGAATGTCCCTTTAAGCTATTCTTGTTGGCCTTTTTCACCCGGTAGTTGAAACGGCCAGATTTCTCATTAATATGCAACAGGTAAACAAGCGTTGCTCTGATTGGATCGCTCATAATCTCCAAATTTAAATATTGAAAATTCATCGCTTGTAATTATAGTAAGTATTGTTGTAAACCACAGCACCTATTCTTTTATCCACTGCCCAGCGAGGTCGCTCTGCACTCGCTCCAAACCCGGAAATACACTTAGTATGTGAAAGCTTATGTTCACAAAGTCACCCCCCTAGAAATGGGCCCAAACGGCACAATTCTGGTTCAGAGCTATGACGTAGCCATGTTTACTTACATCCGCAAAGTACTTCTCAATGAGGTTGCAGGCTGCCTGGTACACCATCTCGTTTTCATGATTCTGTAGACTTTCAATGCAGTCCAGTCCTCCCAGCTCTTCAACTAGAAGACAGAGTTTCTCTATCTCGCCGAGCTTCTCTGCTGCCTAAAGAGTAATCGATCAGATTCAAACTGATCATGTTTTAGCTCAAGTGCAGTGAGAAACACTTGCCACCCTAGCTGCCCCCTCACCATGAAAATATTGTTGATGGCATCCAATATGACCAGAACGATTTTGGCATCTTTTACTTGGAGAAGGTTGATTATTGCCTCGAGTGCCCCACTATGCACCAACTGGACTACCTGCTCCACAGTGCCCCCGCTGGTGAAGTTGGTCACTGCCCACACAGCTTCCCTTTGAGTCTTGAAATCTCCCTTTATGAAACAAAACTATTACAATTCTGCCAAATTATGACAATCATTTGAAGTGCTGATTCTGTGACATTTTACCACTTGCATTTCTAAGTAGTTCGACGAGAGGAGGGAGTAGGCCGCATGTGAGCAACTGTTGGATTTGCTCACATGGCCCAGCTGCGATGTTTGACAACGCCCATGCCGCTTCCTTCTTTACGTTGGCCTTTGGGTGCCTCATGAGTCGAGGAAGTATGCCGAGAACACCAGCATCAATGGCTGCCTGAGTCTGCTGGTCTGAGCCACTCACTATATTCCCAATGGCACGAAGGGCAGGTATCTGAAGTATACGCGTCCAAAATGACAGTTAACCAACTACTGGGTTAGATTGAAAATCAGGCTAAGCTGTGAAAAGAAGTTTGTTACCATGACGCTCAGCTCCTTGTGGCTCATGAGCTCTACCAGTCGCTGGACAATACCCGTTCTTACCACAATGGCAATACGATCATTGTCACCGTCTGTCAGGTAGGAGATTGCCCAGCATGCGTCTGACAAGATGTCCTTGTCCCCAAGATGGAGAAACTGGATCAATGTTGCAAGCATCTGTAAGAGTTGAACACCAATCACAATTTCTGTAGTTTTAACCACACATCCCAACTTTCATTGTCCATGCAAAGTTTAATATTGGGAGACGCAACGGAGCATCTATGGGCAAAAGAAGAAAAAAAACCAAAAAAAAACATTCCAAATGCCATCACAATCCTGAATTCTAAAGTAACCAATCCACATGATCTGAACTGCTCCACACTGGTGTCATTTTATTAGATCTTATTGTACTTTTACTCTTATTCTCAACACATCTTACTTCCATTTTTAGTGCCGTCGAGCCAATTTTCCATCTCAGTGGACAAATGATTGTTTTCAATTAAACCTTTACACAAAAATTAATAATTCACTTACCTGTTGGACTGCAGACAAGGGTGGAAATGGGTTTTTATTTCTGCACAAGTTTGACATTGTCCACGTGAGGTTGCGTAGATATCCAACCTGAAAAGGATGAGAAATTTTTCACACCCCCGCCCTCTCGCTCCAAAAAAAACCACACCAAACAAAATCCTAGCCTGCAAGTTGCAGGCTAACAATTGTGTAGGTCAGTCTCGCCCAGTTCACTACAGCAACAACTTTGATGACCAGAAATGGTGAACTACGTGCATCTACAATCTTGGAAGAGAAAAGGAAAAAAACAAAACAAAAAACAAAACTTACTGGAGTTTCTGGGGAGGCCCGTGCCAGTAAGGCAGGGATCACATTACATTCAATGAGAACATCTCTATAGAGTGGGCCATCACCTGTGAGTTTTGATAAGAAAGGCAAAATGGAAGCACTGAAAACTTTGTGGGAGAGCACAAGCATAACCATTTTTTAACCAACATATTTTAGAATGCTAAACTTCTTAAACGATAAACCACAAGTCACCTCGAATCCTTATTACATACACAAGCTGTATAAACATGTTCAACTAAAATCAGCGCATCACCTGCAATGTTTCCAAGGGCCCATACTGCTTGCTCACTGATGTGCAACTGTGGAGACGCCAGCAAAGCAATCAAGTGTGGTACCGCACCATGTTCTACCACCTGTGCACAGAAATGGATTTTTCTCCCCGTCCGTAAATCGAGAAAAGTGTGATATTTTTGTTGCTCTTGCCCTTGCCGTTTCTGCAGTGCCCTCACCTGCTGTGTATGCCAAGACGTTCCAGAGGCAATGTTGGTCAGAGCCCAAGCTGCTTCAAACTGCAGATTGGGCTCATCGTCCATCCCCAAGAAGAACACAAAGCGGGCCAGGAGACCAGAGTCTATGATCTCCTTCAAAGGAGGGTTACGCTCTTGAGAAAGAAGTTTTCTGATGAGGGGAGTATCAAAAAGTTAATCACTTAAAATACATTTCAAGAACTAACGTGATTGCCTCAAATCACTATAGCACTCTTTGCTGTTATTCCCAACCACTGTGCTGCAGCGGCACAGTGTGTTGTGAGAGATCATTAGGTTTGCCACGAAAATTGACCAAATTTCACTTCATCTTCCATACCGCTCATCCTCACTATGGTCACGGGCATGCTGGAGCCCATCCCAGCTGACTGTGGGCGAGAGGCGGGGTACACCCTGAACTGGTCGCCAGCCAATCACAGGGCCCATACAAAACAACCAACCATTCGCACTCAGGGGCAATTTAGAATCATCAAACTTTCCATGCATGTTTTTGGGATGTGGGAGGAAACCCACAGGTACAGGGAGAACATGCAAACTCCACACAGGCAAGGCCGGATTTGAACCCGGTTCTTCAGAACTGTGAGGCGGACGTGCTAAGCAGTAGATCACCGTGCCGCAAATTTCACTTCAGTGGTATGAAAATTTACTACAAATATTGCATTTGTTCATCTATGCCAGCAATGTATAGTGACAGGCAGAACAATTAAACACTTGATGAGATGGCAGAAGGTACAATTAACCTGTGTATCCACCTAATGCCGTTTATGAAATACAATTTGTGAGTCAATGACAAGGGCAGTCATTTCAGTAGACAGCATATACTTTGGAATTTTGTTTGGCGGCGCCCCATGAGATTTTTCTCATCCAAAATATGAGACCAATTCTGATTGATCCAAAACTAAGTCAATTCCAGGATCAAACACTGAAACCTTTCGAGAATAGCAAGTTGTGCATAAAGTGCTGAAACATTTACCAGTCAGACGTGTCAAAGTTTAGATAAGGTCAAATTAAGTTACACAGCCCGTGAAGGTTATAGTTCAGTTAGGCTCATCCCCCCAAAAAATAAATAATCATAAGAGTCACCCAGAAGCCAAATATCCCCAACTTTGTGAGCAATTCATGAATTTAGTCCGAGAAAGTTGCTCACCTGGCAGCCTGACAGCCACGAGTTTGAGCGTCCTTGCAGGCGGAGTTAATGTCTTTAATAATTTCCTCAATGCTTAAAGTTCGAGCCTACAAGACAGCCACGTTAGGTTAGGAAGACACACGAACGCCAACGCTGGCCTCCAAACCATCAAGCTGACCTTGTCCGCAGAGATGTAAGTAGGCGAGAGCGGGTCATCGTCGGGAAGAGAGGACAGCGTTATGTGTCTTCTCTTCATGAGGTTCTCATTCTTTTGAGCTTTGCGCAACTCCACGCATTCCAAAAACCTATTTTCTCGAAGTTTCTGGACAAAAACAAAGACAACATGTGAGCCCATTGTTGTTACCGTTAAACTAACCCACCCCATAATAAATTCCAGCTTACGGTCAGATCCTTCCCCTTGTTCTTGAACCGATTGATGCGCTCCTTCGGGGTATTCTTGGTGGGCATGGTGGTGGGTTAGAATGCCGCAGTCTGCGCTTCGTTGACGTCTTCTGTAGTCTTAACGAGAGAAATTGAAGCATTGGGAGCCACTGGGCACCTTTTCAGCGAGAAAGCGGGAGCAGGTGTACTCAACCAACTAATTAGCGCGCTGCCTGATTGGCCACGTACGTAGCCAATCAAATTTACTCTCAGGAGCTAGTTCCCAACCTAAAGTACGTACTAACGTCATCTGGACGATAGATGGCAGCATAATACAACCTAGGGGTGGGCAAACTAATGGAGATTTTCATTTGATTTTTAAAACAGACAAATGGGCCAGTTCATTTGTAGATGAGGTTGAAAAAAAGTTAAAATAAAATATAATATTCATTCTCATGTATGAATTGTATAAGTTAAAATTAATTCAATTATAATGAGTTAAATGCAGCACTGTGGCTTAATGATTATGCATGTCTGCTTCACAATTCTGAGGTTCAGAATTCCAATCGCTTCTTCATTCTGTGTGAAGTTTGCATGTTTCCCCCAGTGCTTGCGTGGGGTTCCACCTTCATCCCACCTTCCAAAAAAAAAAAACATGCATCTTATGTCCATTGGAGACTACATTTTCCAGTGTGAAGTGTGAATGACTGTCGACATGTGCCCTTCGATTGAGTGCCGACGAGTCCAGGGTGCACCCCGCCTTGGATAGGCTCCAACTCATCCGCGACCCTAATTTTATGAGGACAAGCAGTGTGGAAAAAGCATGGATTAATGGATGGATAAATAGTAAAGTAATTATTTAATAAAATGAATACAAAAAAATAAATGTATAATGTAAGTAAAAGAGTTTATTTTAGTCATTTTGTATTTTTATTATTTCTAATCAATTAGCCAATTATTTGTATATACACTAACACTAAATAATAAATTAATCGTCATGAACCAATTTTAGGAGAAAACAGCTCAACTAATGCAACAAATGTGGCAGGTCTCTTGATAATGCAAATGCTCGAGGCTGGGGACCAGAGTGGGGCATATGTGGCCCGCAGGCCATACTTTGCCCACCCCTGACCTACACCCACTGGAGCATGCTTGTGCATGAATGACAGTGACGGAAGTCTCTCCTCTTCCCCTGTACTCAGGAAATCCTGAACAAAGGGAACTGTTGTGCTTTTTCCTACAAACTAATTTGCTAATACATGCACAAACACAGGTCATCTGAGTGCATATCACAGAAGGGTCAGGCTGAAGGTGCATCGCTCACAATATAAAATCCATTGAGATAAATAGATTTTAAATTGACTTTATACACACCTGGAAAAATAAATACTGAGTCAGGGCCATTCGTATGTAATCACCAAAATATGTACATTTTGACTGGTTGTAGATACGATAGTCTGTCTTTCTAAAGAATATTTCTGAAGAGTGGTACAAAAATAAAGCAGTGGAAATATTTACATGTGACTGTAATGTTTTCTGCAGGCATTCTTTACTGCGGTTCCAGCTCCGCGTGTGCACTGTGTCAACGTACTAAGCTATTAATAATAGCTTGCAGAAAATACATTATGGTCATGTAAATGTCACCATTATTTTGGGTCTTGAATTGAACGCCCCCAGTCCACATATTTGTCCCCTAACCCGTCACAGTAACCTCCCAAAATCGTTTGGTATTTGACAGTCATGGAGTATGGTGGTCGTATTAGGTACCTTCCAGGTGTTAAACAGTGTCAGCGTCATCTGGATGCTCCCTTTTTTAACCCCGCTGTTTCCCCTGCTTTATATTTTTTTCATTTCCTAAATGAAAGCAATTTCCTTTCATCAGAGGTGGGAAACCTGCTGGGGGATATACGCAAATGTGTTTCATTGCTGTCGTTCCCTTTCTACCATTGCTTCTTCATTCAGTGCAGAGGTGGACAGTAATGGGCAACATTTACCCCATTAAGTTTACTCAAGCCGGCACGGTGGACGACTGGTTAGCACATCTGCCTCACAGTTCTGGGGATCGGGGTTCAAATCTCACCCCCGCCTGTGTGGAGTGTGCATGTTCTCCCCGTGCCTGGGTGGGTTTTCTCCGGACACTCCTGTTTCCTCCCACAGGATGGCTGGATGGATGGATTTATTGCTTGTGAGATCTTTTCGAGTTTGTCAGAGAGACTTGTGTCACATGACTGTGTTTCACCAATCAAATGGAGCCAGGCAGTCACATGGTTGCACAGTCTCCACAGCCCCATACAGAAGCAACATGACTTATTTGCATGAAACATGGTATGCATCTTGACTACTAGAGGAAAGATATGCAGTATATGAAATAGATGGATCATTGTATTCTGTTTTTATTTATGTTTAACACAACGTCCCAACTTCATTGGAATTGGGGTTGTCTATAATTAATCAATAATCTTTTCCTGGTGACCCTGAGACACCCTGTGACATGTTGTTTCATGTGCCAATATGACCCTAGCTGTCACAAGCATCTATGGTTTGAATATGATTCAAATTCATAAAAACTCATCCTCTGACAGAGAAATAAACCCTGAGAGCTTGACAAAGCTCAGTAAAAATGTTCTTTTGGATCAAGGAAAAGGTGCTGGCAAACTTGGATTTTTACCTCAGCATCCGTATTTAATTTTATTTCCTTTGTTTAATGAGGTACGGCACTGAAAAACAGTTTCTATTTTACAATGCCAACCTGGAGGGACTTTAGCGTTTAGTGTCTTGCCAAGTCTTTCACTCCTCGGTCCTCTCAGTGTCCCACTTCTTCTTAGCTAACCTCTTTCCTTGTATGATTTCCTGTACTGTGAGGTCCCACCACCAAGTCTCCTTCTCCCCTTTCCTACCAGAAGATACACTAACTACTCCTACTCCTGCCTGCCTCTCTAATCACCTTGGCTGCAGTGGTCCAGTCTTCTGGAAGCTCCTCCTGTCCACCGAGAGCCTGTCCAATTTCTTCTCGAAAAGCCACACAACACTGTTCCTTTCTCAGATTCCACCACATGGTTCTCTGCTCTGCCTTTGTCCTCTTAATCTTCCTCCCCACCACCAGAGTCATCTTACACACCACCATCCTATGCTGTCTAGCCACAATCTCCCCTACCACTACTTTAGAGTCGGTAACCTCCTTCAGATTACATCGTCTACACAAGATGTAATCCACCTGCGTGCTTCTACCTCCGCTCTTGTAGGTCACCCTTTGTTCGTGCCTCTTCCCGAAAGAAAGTGTTCACTACAGCCATTTCCATCCTTTTGGCAAAGTCTACCACCATCTGTCCCTCCAAGTTCCTTTCCTGGATGCCGAACTTACACATCACTTCTTCATCATCGCTGTTTCCTTCACCAACATGTCCATTAAAATCTGCACCAATCACGACTCTCTCTCGGTCTGGGATGCTCAGAACTACTTCGTCTGTGATTGGCTTGCGATCAGTTCAGGATGTATCCCGCCTCCCACCCAGAGCCAGCTTGGATAAGCTCCAGCACGCCCGCAACTCTAGTGAGGATAAGCGGTATGGAAAATGGATGGATGGATGGATGGATGGATGAATTTTCAGATTTGGCATTGAAGACTAACGCGGGAAATGTATAACGTTCTAATGATACTCTAATTATTAATTACAATATACTCCGTTCTTTAGTTTGCTGTCATTATTTTCCCACCCCTTTCCTCCGTGGTTCCCAGATCAACTTGAGGTGTGTATGGGAAATCATTACTGTACGTAGATCGCGCTGCATCAATACATACTGCATGCACGCATACAGAAACCAGCACGTAATAGGCCGACTCTGCATCACACATGAAATGTTAAACTCACTTCGCAGTTCAAAGTAATATATGGAGGAAAAATATTGGCCAAATTATTACAATGTGTTTGTCATTTACTTTGTATAAAAAGTTCACTCTTTCCTCAAAAGCTACATTTCGACCTATAAAAATACTCAAATATATAAAAAAATGTGGGATGTTTACAGAAAGAAATTAGAAAATTAAAACAATGAAACAGATATGAGCCTCTGTGAATTTGCAAATGTTGAATTGAATACTTTGCTGATATTCTTTGTGATTTACAGTATTAATTTGAGGCATTTAATTTGAGACTTCAGACAAAATCTGCCCACTGATAAAGACAAATTTGAAAGCTGTCAAAATGTAAGGGTACAGCCCCCTGGTCACCCCATCGTGTTTGAATGAATGTAAATTATTTGCAATCTTTCTGAAGTCTTTTTCATTTTATTATTTTCTTTCTCAATACCGCATTTGTTTATTTTTCAACAGCATTGTATACATACACTGTGTTGGCTGTAAACACTTTCACTCTTGGTTTAAGTATTTGCAGATTTAGCCTTTTTAAACATTTGCCCTTGTTTCACTGTGATTCTTCACCATAGATTTGTGTGTGTGTGTGTGTGTGTGTGTGTGTGTGTGTGTAGGTTTGTAGGTATAAACAGGTTGCAGCCATTTATCATTTATCATTTCTCAATTCACATTCACACTAACATACACACAGGACACAAACGACATGCAAGATTTGACAAAAATAAAATTTGCACCAACTGATAGGGATCATTGAGATGACTCAAAGTATTTGAAGTGTTGGCCCCCTTTGTGGTGACTTTCCATCTTATAAAAATCAGAATATGCCCAAACGTCTGCTCTTGACTTCTCTGGAGGTATAAAAATCCTTTGACATCTGAATGAAGTTCATTTCTCACGTTAACATGTTGATGGTTTTTTTTTAATGTAAATTTTTGTCAGTTTCAAACTGTATGATCTTTGTAGTGTCCGAGTCTTGAGGTACCACTGTGTACCCATGAATATCCCTGTAAAGTAAACAGGAAGGAGAATTATATTGCCATTTTAACGCCCAGCAGATGTGTAGTGCACAGGCGTTACACTTACTGCTGTTTGTGAATGTAGTAAAAAGCCATGAACAGGTTTCCCTCCATTGTCATTCAAGTTGCTAAGTCAAACTATCATCAGCATGCAAGTGGAAATCTTGTTATTCTACACGTGGGCTTTCAAAGCAACTCGGCTATTTCATCACATTGGTGACGTGCAGTAAAATGAGAGAGGCAACACTGCGGTGGGCTTTAGTTCTGGTGTTTATTTTTGTGCAAATAAGGAGATTCACAAACAAGAAGATGGCTGGACTGACACTTTATACTGATGCTGCTGAGTTCTACTTTGCGGAGATGACATACTGTATACCATTTGGACTAAACATTGAAACACATTTCTCCTTAAAGGCACACACGCATGCATTTTGTGTGGAAGAAATTGAGTGTCTGGACCTCAAACATAAACACAATAAAAACATCTTTAGGTGGAACTAGAACAGAGACCAGTGGCTCTCTGTGACTTTAGGAAAATAAATATTTATTTTAGATCTGTTTTTTTTTGTTTTTAGTTTGTTTGTTTTTCAAATTAATTATACATATAAAGATTATAGTGCTCTTGTAATATTAAAATACACTTTTTTTGTTGTTGTTGCTCAAAATATGCGTCACAAGCGCCGATGCTCGACACCTGGCACAAAGATTTATTGAGCTATATGACCCCCAGTAGGCAAACCATTAATAAATACAATAAAAGAACAGTTTCGGAAGAATACAGAATGTTTAATGATTTACTACAATAACTACATTAAAAACAAACATCGCTCCCGTAGCCTGACAGATGACAGTTTATAATTGAGCGTGCAAATGAAGATGACGTCGACAGCCCTGATGTGCTGTACGCTGAGGTTCAAGAGCAAAAATCACATGAAAAAGGTCAAATAAATAGTCTAATTGGCTATTTCGCAAATATATATTTTACATTGACCGACTGTTTCGCACCCGTGTTCAAATCCGGCCTCGCCGGTATGGATTTTCATGTGGGTTTTCTCCGGGTACTCCGGTTTCCTCCCACATCCCAAAAGCATGCATGGTAGGTTGATTAAAGACTCTAAATTGCCCGTAAGTGTGGACGTGAGTAGGAAGGGTTGTTGTTGCTCTGTGCCGTGCGATTGGCTGGAGACCAGTTCAGTGTGTACCCCGCATCTCGCTCTGAGTCTGAGCCCGCCACCCTAGTGAGGCTAAGCGGCATGGAAAATGGATGGAAGGACATTGTTAATGAAACAGTCCTTTTTAATCCAAGTGCACAACTGACTGCATGCTCCACGTGCTATAAAATGAGGACGAAACACGGAAGCAGACGGCGTTTTTGGTTTACTGCGGGTGGATAGTTTAGGCTCGACTTTAATTTCATATGTGAGGAGGAGGAATATGAGGATGACTCATATAGACACTGACTATTTTATTTAAAAGTAAGCTTCAAACAAGTGTCTTTTTTCAAAATGTTTTTGTTATACGCAGACATACAGTAAATTTCCATGTTCTCTGTAGCAGTTCATTGCTTTCATGCATGCAACATGCTACAGTTTTTTTTATACATCGGCCTACAGATGAAAAAAAATGGTTATTGTTATATTACTGTGTTCATGTTAAAATACAATGTTATTCTCACTGTAGATTTCAAAAGGGGTTTGTGGCTCCTGGGTTTTTTTTTTTTTTTTTTTCTGTGGGAGACAATCCAAACAGCTCATTGAGTGTTTAAGGTTCCTGAACCCTGACAGAGACTGTGAACCAACGTCCGTAACCGATGAGCTCACAAATCCCATGATGTGCCTCCAACAGCTATAGTCTTTCCTGAAGAGTGGATAGTTGCTGCGAAGGGAGTAGCCAGGTGTCTCAATAGTTTTGTCTCCTATGTTCACACTGACAGGAAAGGGAATCAAAGCAAGTGAAAAGGTCAAGAATGGAGGAGGTGGCGGGGGGGGCTTCAAAGGTGAATGTGTAGTTCAAATAGATATAGTGCTCATACAGGGACCACCACATAGACAGTGATGGGCTCCATAGACAGAGAGAAAATATACATAACACACACACCAGGGGGGTGCGTGGGGGTGCTGATGACAACAATAACATCCTTTATTGCTGTTGTGAGTCCACGAGTAAGGCAGCCAGCTGGCTTCCAGGCAAGAAGAGGCGTCAGGGGCTTTTAGGGTGACTTGGAGGGTGGAGTGATTGTTGTAGAAATGCTAGCATGTATCAGGTGGATCTGTGCTGAGAGTCTCCTCCATCCCCCACATGGGCATCCTATTTACCTGCTGCCCAGGCCTGGAAAAAAAAAAAAAAAGGAGGTCATGACAGCATACAGATGAAGGAAATATGGTTTGAAAGATGCAAAAATGATGCGTTATCCTGAGTAGATGACCTGGATATCCTTCTCAGAACCACGTTGCTTACCGCCACCAAGCATACGAGGTACTGTTTTGATTTCCATTTGTTGGTTTGTTAAAAACGAATACAAAATAAAAAAAACTCCACAAGCTTGATTACAGTATGTCTTCATGCAATTAGTACTGATTCTAACAGCTAGATGATAACATACATCTAAATACATTGAATCTGGAAAAGTAGACCATCAAAAGATAGATTAAAATGTACTTTTATGTGTCCAACAAGCTAAGACCTCTGAAAAAAATGGCATATAATCCAAAATGAATCCTTGTCAATCAGAAACCCTTTTCACACTTTGATTTATAACTCAACTCTCCTTTACAAAATACAGTACATGTTTCATTAAGCTGAGTGTGAAAGGCTTTTGTGGATATGTAAGGTATGTCAACCCCTTGTTTTAATGCCAACTAAAATACGCCTCATAGAATAGCAGACAAGGATACTTCAGAACTCACAAATTTTGCAGTGGACAGGTGAACGTATTGCAGAAGACTGACTAGAAGCAATAAATAGAATACTTCACTGACATACATATAAAGAGGCAGGTGTGTGTGTGTGTGTGCGATCGCGCGTGCGTTCGTGCATGTGAGTGTACGCGTGTGTGTATGTTAAGTGCAAGAAAGATAGACAAGGAGATTGCAAGTTCTGAGGATAGAATGGCAAAGTACAGACATCAAAGAGTAGTGGAAGAGAGAAACAGCTGGTCAGCATGCGTGTGTGTGTGTGTGTGTGTGTGTGTGTGTGTGTGGTTCTTGTGTTATGCATAAACACAACCTTCAAAGAGGATACTAATGTGGCAGCCCACCTGACTTCAAGCATCAGTATGAGAACACTATTACACACTGCATAAAGCAACTGATCTCTGTGCCGTATGCAAAACACACCTGTCACTGTGTCTATGTGGTTTGTGTGTGTGTGTGGGAAAATGTGTAAATGTGGTGATAAAAATCACAGGTTGTGTGGATGTTCATGTCTTAACATGTGCAGGCTCTTTGCAACACAGCTGGGCAGAGACAGAGGGTCAAAATAAGAGTTTAAAATAACAGGTGCATTTGTTATATAGATGTTCTGTAGTCATGTTGCGCTTGGAATTTGGAGCAAATACTTCTAAAATGCTGTCGTTTTCCTCCTCACCTTTACTGTGGATGTTCTGAAATGTTAGCTTCCTTTTTTTTTCTCACCTTTTACCGGACATGCATGTGATATTTCATCCACTTACAGTCTCCTCCGTATACCACGAGGGCCTGTGTGACCATTCAATAATGACACGTTGTCATTTACACATCTTTTACATAACATGATGAGTTATGGTTTCAACACAGTGCATGCCAGGCTTCTTGCTGCGCAAAGAACCCTAAAACAAAAAACAACAAAAACAACAAAATAAACAAGTCATGGGACCAAAAAGATGAGATTCACATGTATTTTGCATTTCTTAGCTCATGCCATTTAAAATGAGTATTCGCGTGTGCTCTTGAGTAGAATTGGAGGAAGAGCAGCATGGCATGTCATGACATACAGTAATATTGCAACTGCAAATAGTAAGTTTATTTTGCCTGCATGGCACCCCTATTTCTCCGTGGCTTGCCACAATCTGTAGGTCAATCAATGAAAGCAATGCTGATTAATAGAAAGAAAAAAAACTCCACTCCTTGAAGTAAAAAAAAAAAAAAGTAGACTCAAATGTATTACGTAATAAGGAAAACATATTTGTTAAATCAATGATATACAATTCACGACCTTGGTGAGGATAAGCGGTACTGAACTTTGAGGTGGATCTACTAACCAGTCAAACACAGAGTTGCCACCATCTAAACTTTTTTCAATAATCACCACTTGATAAAAAATACTGGTGAGGTATTTTTAACTATTACTCACAAGTTGGAATAAAATATGTTTCTCCTTTTTCCATGATGTGCAAACAAATGTTATGCAAACGATTTCAATTTCACGGGCAACAATGATCACATGACAAGTCATGAAAATAGGCGTAGACCTCTCAAAAATAATTTCTATACATGAATTTACGAATTATGATCCTCGTTTTCAAATTGACACTGTAATAAAAATGCAAAATAATACATACATGGATAATATCTGTAACATATATGCACACACTATATTCATCGTGCAAATATTACAATTATTTTCTTATTTTCTGGCCCATTCAATCCTGGCAAAACGTGTGTGATGATTAATCCCCTGTTTACATTCAAAGCGACACATATTTCATGCTCGCAGCAGATCAAAGTGCTGTGAAGTTGATGTACTTGCAAGGTCACACCTAGTTCTAAGAATATGACATACCGGTACACAAAAACACACTTCCATAAAGTTGCTCATGATTGACCGTAGGAAAAAAGGGTAATAAAACTTCCTTGTCAGTCTTTCAGGTGTGAGACTTGAGCTGTCACACTCACAGGAGGAAACCAACATGCTTTGATAGGATCTGCATTTTGCACAATCTGCACACAACATGTAGTGACATGTGTGAGTATGTGCACGTGAACTATTTGTTTTCTGTGGTATCTTCGGAAAGCTGCAATGTTATACTTTATTTGATATCATATAGTCACTTTGCTTTTGACATCTGAGCAATCCAATTGAACCTTTAGTATTTCTTGTGATTTGCTATGGTATTGCTTCTATGCTCATAATCTCACACTTATATTCTTGTAGAAGAAGTTCAATAGGGGAATCTGGCTTTATTGTTCATCCCAGCTGTGGACATGTGAGCACTCTTGCTTGTTTTAAGTTCAGGCTGGTGTCAGGAGGTTGTTTGTTTCTATAGATTTCACTTCTATCCCTTAATACAATCCAGTAACATCACACATTGGTCCTCCATCCATCCACTTTATGGTTGCAGGGAGCGGAAGCAGACGACACTCTGGACTGGTTGCCAGTCAATCACAGGGCACATATAAAGACACACAACTATTCAGTCTCTGAGTAGGAAGTGAAACACACTGCCTGCACGGCGAGTGAACCGCTACAGATGACTTTAAAGCTCAAATATTAGTGCCATTATTCATTTCTCTTTTTTTTATGTCAAACCTATCTCACAAAAGAGTAGAGTAGAGTCACACTAAGAAGAAATGATTGTTTTTTTTTTTTTGGAGGGGGGGGGGGGGAGTCTTTTGAACAAGTGATTGTCAAAATCAGGTAATCAGATCATCAAATACGATGTGAATAGCTTTTTTTCAAAAACTCTTTTAATCCATTTTGATTATTCTGAGAAAAATGACCTGACCAGACCTGCGATATTAACAACAAAAATAAAAGTAACCTAATTCAAAAATCGAGTCTGTATACAATGAATGGCAAACCAAGATTCATTTAATTTGGTATTTGTTTAGGTTTGGAAAAGAGCTCTTTATTTGTCAGAAATCTGAGTGGGAACACAAAAGCACAAATAAAAGAGGTAATTTTAGTCCGTGTGGTGTGCACCTATGTAAACTGTTCTTGCTATCGATAATGGAGTTGATGTGCCAAGACATTCCATTGTTTGTGAAAGCTATATTACCATGTAACTTGACAAGATCCTCAACAGTCCTCATCTAAACACAGGTACAACATGTAGTAATGATTGTAAATTTAGGAAGAAGAAAAAAAATGTGGCTTTTATTTTTTTGCAGAGTGGCACTAAGAATCCTTAGTGACGTTTGAATTAACATAACATTTAGAGTAGAAAAAGGGCCAATGGTTCTGAGTCAAATCAGTGGAGGATCTGACTCAGCACACCCGGTTAGTATTGATCCCAAAAGGGACATAATCAATTCAACTCCAATTGAATTCACATCAAATCAAAGAAAACGGCATTTCAACAGCAACACATGAGTTCTTCTCCTTTGCCATTGATGGTATGTTGGATGCCCATTTGTCATGTCGACACCTTCAGGGGAATTCCTGATGAATATTCAATAATAATCTATTCTTTCTTTCTCCTCTGCTGATTCCACTGCACCGCAGCTCTCATGTTTGTTCTTGTTGAGCATCAGTAAACGGTTGGTGCAGTGCAGAGTCACCTGGGGTGTCACTGGGTATTTATGATGACGGCATGATCTACAGTATATGAATTGTGCAGGCACACAGATGACCACACAAATGCTGTTCTATCGAGCCGTTAATCTAGTGGCGTGTGGAAGTGCAAGGCTTTAGGTTTCGGAAAATCATTACCCCTCCCACAAGAAAAAGACATTTAGCGAGCAAGGAGAAACGATGGGAGACAGAGGCATCTTTATCCCTCTTTATCGCTCACTTGTGCGCACACCGCAGAGAGGAGCGTGATGCAGTCAGTCAGGCTGAGGTCGATATAGCTTGGCGAGTGATCTATTGACAGAGTGGGAGCGTGTGAGAGATGAGTTCAATGCACTTCAATTTAGCTCCACTTGGTTTAATTACTTCCACCCAGTTTGAGAGGCTGAGAATGAGAGAGAGAGCGAGAGAGAGAGAGAGAGAGAGAGATCTAATATATTAGGGCGTGATCACAGAACCATCAAACGTTTTGTCACGAATAGCATAAATGAGGGGACTCTAGTTGCCAGTTTTATGACTTGCCAAATACTGAAGACTTGATTTTAGACATGGTAGACTTCACTTGAGTTTGACTTGAACTACATGACTTCACAAGTCATCTTGTTTAGAGTTGGAAATCTGCATTTTAATTAAGACAGTTTGTCTTTTTTTTTTTCCTTTGAAAGACAGAAACGTTTTTTGGGGGGGGTCATTCCTGCCAACCTGGCAACACGTTCTGGATTAGTACACAATGTTGCCAGTGTGACTTAGCCAACAACATGCGCAACGATGGAAGGAGCTCCAAAGATAATTAATTTGGATTCAATGATTACGTTGTTGATGAAGTCTGCAACAGAGGATGGCAACCTCCATGGTTTGCTACTCGTGCATTAAAGACACAACAACAACTACGTCGAACTTCATCCGCCACTACAAATTTAAGCTAATTTAAAAGTTTAGCTAGCAGGTCAAACATTAAGCTTCGTAGACTAGTTTGGGAGGATTAAAAATAAAAATCATGTGATTGTGAACGCTTTATTATAGTTAACTAACGTACCTAGGGGTGGGACAGTTTATGTTAATTGTCTGAACCTTTGGTTTCAGTTCATAGACATGTAAAACTCTCTTTTTTTTCTCGCTTTCATTTACTAATGAGGCTAAGCAGTGTGCACTCTCGAGCAGAAAGTAGCATCTAAAATATAATGCTACCCACTGAATGCAGAAGAACACCAAATGAGAACTTGTGGGCCGTTTTTAAAGGGAAGATATACAGTGAAGGAAAAGAGTACACCTCTCAAAACAATGTCTGGGAGGTTGTGTTTTCTGCTGCACAAAAACTTGATCGACTACAAATCAAGAAACGGACAGAATCCATGGATGGAAGGCTTATCACCGTTATTGAAAAATAAGTCACTTTTTTATCTATATCAGTTTCTATTGGAAAGTTTTGAGTTGTTTGTTTATAATTCTCACTTAAACAAATGAAAATGAAAAAGTGAGATGCGAAAATGTGTCTTTTTCAATTTAATTGCATAATAATTCTGTACACTCAGTAGTTGCCTAGTAATTGTCCACATATTGATATTCTCCTAGGAAAGCCTAAACTTCACTTTTACTTTCTAAAACACTCTTGTTCGAGGTTTGTTAACATTTTGGAGTAACCTAAAGCACTTCATGACTTAATAGTACGAGCAATCCTGAGTAATTTCTTTTCTCATGAGACCCATTGTCAGAGCAAAATCAAGGGGAGAGCCATGTGTACAAAAACATGCCAAGTCACCTTTGCAAATGTTCATTTGGACATCCCAGAACAAGAGAAACAACACAGCCAATAAATTTTCAATTAAAGCCATTTTTAAAGTGGGAGGAAAAAGTACAGCGGCTGAAATAAGTATTTAACACGTCACCATTTTTATCACTAAATATACTTCCAAAGGTGCTATTGACCTGCAAATGTCTCCAGATTTTGGGAACAACCCAAGTAATCCATACATACAAAGAAAGTAGAACAAATAAGATCAGAATTTAAGTAAATAGGGTAATATACTACTCTAGTACTCGTGCACTAGTACACAATAGGAAAAGTAATTGTGTAAAAAGGTGACACAGGGAAAAAGTATTGAACACATGAAGAAAGGGAGATGCAAAAAGGCATGGAAAGCCAAGACAACAACTAAAATCTATCAATAATCAAACATCAATCCTGCCCCTTGTCAGTGAAAATTAATATCAGCTGGTTCAGTACTAATTGATGGCCTACAAAAAGGTCTCATTGCCAAGGTGAGAGTCAAGACACATCTCACGATGGGTAAGAGCAAAGAGCTGTCGCAAGACCATCGCAAACTAATTGCTGCAAAACATAACAATGGCATTGGTCACAGGCACATATCTAAGCTTCTGAATGTTCCAGTGAGCACGGTTGGGGCCATAATACGTAAGTGGAAAGCCAATGATACCACCATAAATTTGCCTCCATCTACTCCGGTTTCCTCCAAGATCCCAAAAACATGCATGGTAGGTTAATTGAAGACCAATTGTCCGTATGTATGAATGTGAGTGTGAATGGTTGTTTGTTTATGTGCCCTGCGATTGGCTGGCAACCAGTTCAGGGTTTACCTCACCTCCTGCCCGCAGTTAGCTGGGTTATGCTCCAGGACACTCGCGACCCTAGTGAGGATAAGCGGTGTAGAAAATGAATGGATGTTGTCACAAGGAAAAGTAATGCACTACGCCGCCAGGGCCTTTGTGTATGCTCACCATGCAAGACCACATTGCTAAAAAAAAAAAAAAAAAAACATGTCAAAGCTCATTTAAAGTTTGATGAACAACATTTGGACAAACATGTTAAATACTAGGAGAATATAGTCTGGTCGGATGAGAGCAAAATTGAACTGTTTGGATGCCATAATGCACACCACGTTTAGATGAGAAATGGCACTGCACATCACCCTAAAAACAACATACCAACCGTGAAGTTCGGAGGTGGGAACATGATGGTGTGGGGCTGCTTTTCAGAAAATGGTACTGGTAAACTTCTCATTATTGAAGGAAGGATGGGCAAATGTACCGAGACATTCTTGACAAAAATCTGCTGCCATCTACGAGGATGATGAAAATGAAACGAGGGTGGACATTTCAGCAGGATAATGATCCAAAACATACTGCCAAGGAAACTCTCAATTGGTTTCAAAGAAAAAATAAAAATTCTGCTAGAATGGCCCAGCCAATCACCTGACTTGAATCCAATCGAAAAAATATGGAAAGAATTGAAACTCAAGGTCCATAAAAGAAGGAGGAATGTGTGGAGGAATGGGTCAAAATCACACCAGAGATGTGACTAGTTTCGCCATACAAGAGGCGTCTTGAAGCTGTAATTGCAAACAAAGGGTTTTGTACAAAGTGTTAAATAAATACCAGTTGGCGTGTTAAATACGTTTTTCCTGTGTCATTTCACATTATTACATACAAATTAATTTCTGAGTTTATTTGTTCTACTTTCTTTGTATGTATGGATTTTCATTTGCACCTTTGGAAATGAGAAAAATGGTGACGTGTTAAATACTTATTTCAGCTGCTATATGTGAACCCTTTGGAATTTCTAATATTTCTATATACATTGGTCATAAAATGTAGTCTGATCTTCATCTAAATCACACGAATCAACAGTCTGCATAAACTAATACCACACAACATCCATCCATTTTCTGAGCCGCTTCTCCTCACTAGGGTCGTGGGCGTGCTGGAGCCCATCCCAGCCACCATTGGGCAGGAGGCGGGGTACACCCTGAACTGGTTGCCAGCCAATCGTAGGGCACATACAAACAAACAACCATTCACACCTACGGGCAATTTAAAGTCTCCAATTAATGCATGTTTTTGGGATGTGGGAGGAAACCGGAGTGCCCGGAGAAAACCCACGCAGGCACGGGGAGAACATGCAAACTCCACACAGGCGGGGCCGGGGATTGAACCCGGGTCCTCAGAACTGTGAGGCTGACGCTCTAACCAGTCGACCACCGTGCCGCCTACCCCACAACAATTTTTCATATATTTTTTAAAAATAACAAAACCATTCACACCTAAGGTAGAAAAATGTAACCGACCCCTTGGATTTGGTTCACCCTTCTTTTGCAGCAAAAAATAACCTCAACCAAACATTTCCTTGCTGCATATGGACAAACGTATTGGGACACATGGTCAGTGCACCAGCAGCAAGTCCATTTGGAGGACAGTATGGTGCTCAGCGGCACGGTGGTGGACTGGTTAGGACAGATGTCCTAACCGGTCCTCAGAACTGTGAGGCATCTGCCTCACAGTTCAAATCCAGCCTCGCCTGTGTGGAGTTTGCATGTTCTCCCTGTCCCTGCATGGGTTTTCTCCAGGTACTCCGGTTTTCTCCCACATCCCAAAAACATGCATGGTAGGTTAATTGACGAATCTAAATTGAGGTGTCCCTGCAGCTTGAGGTGTGAATGTGAGTGCAAATGGTTGTTTGTCTATATGTGCCCTGCGATTGGCTGGCGACCAGTTCAGGGTGTACCCCGCCTTGCGCCCGAAGATAGCTGGGATAGGCTCCAGCACGCACGCAACCTTAGTGAGGATAAGCGGTACAGAAAATGGATGGATGAATATGGTGCTCATTTTGCAGCCGTCATACATTTGGTCCTTTTCTTTTGAAATTTTCAAAAGGAACTAGCATTAAAATTTTACATACACTATCTACTAAACATTCGATATAACAAACATAAGGAATGACAATTATGTTGACATTATAGTAAAATAGTCATAGATTTATTTGGAAGCAAAATTCATGTGACAAACTTTTAAAACATTTTAAATCAAATTACAGCAGTCATCCACCCACAGACTGCATGCATGACGTTTACCTCACCAATTTGAGCCTGCTTCCTTGAATTAGTCGATCATCTTTTATGTGTACTAATTTAAATCAAACACAGTGCAATAGTTTCTACCTTACAGAACTGCACACTGTATCGTCACTCAATCAAATTTTTAAAATTTTAAGATTATTTATCTCACTATTTTTCCTTTAGGGCAACATGGTGGAGACTGGTTAGCACATCTGCCTCATGGTTCTGAGGTTGTGGGTTTAAATCTGGCCTTCCTTGTGTGAAGTTGGCATGTTCTCCCCGTGCTTGCGTGGGTGTTTGCCGGATACTCCGGTTTCAACCCACATTCCAAAAACATGCAAGGTAGGTAAACTGAAGATTCTAAATTGACCATAGGTGAGGATGTAAGCGTGAATAGTTGTGTATGTAGTAAGTGACCTGTGATTGGCTGATGACCATTCCAGGGTGTATCAGCATAGGTATGAATAATAGGCAGATAAAAACCTAATGAGGAAATGCGCTACAGAAAATGGATTGAGTTTTTGGGAGAATTCTTTGCAATGTCTATTACGATTTCATCTATAGGGCATTTGATTTGGGGGGTGGGGGGGGGGGCGTGCACACAGGGCAAGATTATGATTATTCCGAGGTTATCTTTCAAATGTACAGTATGTGGGGAGTGTATAGAAAGGTGTGGGTAACAATCAGTCTTGGGTCTCTCAGTCGTGAGAGGTCAAATAATTTGTTAGTCAAAACCTGCATACCTGTTGTGAGCATTGGGCAAAGGTTTGTTTTGTCTGAATTCACCGCAGCTGAGTCACTTGCAGCAGTAATCTCACGCACAGAGGCGATGAATGACACCGCGCGTGTGATGTTGCATGTGTGCGCACGTGTGTTGTTGACCGCAGGAAGATGGCCTGTATGGGCATTGCCTGCTGGAGATACGTACCAGCAGGGATCACTTACACACCTGCCAGCCTTTTGACAAAAACAAAACCCATCACCCATCTCATACACACAAGCACACGCTCTTTCATACACACCTCTTGTCATTGATGGGATAGTGTCGGAAATGTGTTGAAAGCTTTGAAAAAAATAAAAAACATATTACCTCATATCTGGGTGGTCTGGGAGGGAGGGGGAGATTAATTTTTACTCAACGAAGTACAGAAGAGGTTTGGGATATCAAGGTAGGATGTGTTACATGGAGGCCTTTTTTTGTTCAAACCCATGTTTATAATAATAATAATTAGTATTATTTATATATACATATATATAGATATATATTACTAATTTAAATGATAGACAGAAGCAGAAATTAAACACTGTAGAGTGAGCACACAGTTATGGCTGGAAAAACAGAGGAGGTGCTTATTTGTCTCTAAGTGGATGTCCCCTTTAAATATTAATGGGGACAAATTATGGAAAAGTTACTTTTTAATTGGCTGTATGCCCCAAAAAAAAAAAAAAAAAAAAGAGTCTCTGGAGTGCCTACCCAACCACCAACTGTCTAATTACACAACCAATTAAATATGTTGTGAGAGGCCTATTTCTATAAATGTGTCTGTGCGTGAACAGTTTGGAATTTTGTCGGATTGTCTTTCTCCGCCCATGACCTGGCATGACTCACTGCTGATATCTTTTTTCTTCACACCTGCCGCGCCACACTGTCGTTCAACAAGATCACTCAAATTTCTTGCTTTGCCAGTTGTTGCTAGGCAGAATTTACAGGGCAGCCCTGTAGACCAATAAAAATTTGGGCATATCCCGGTCTCACCCATCCATCTATTTAAATGGCAAATTAGAGGCTGATGGTGATGTGCCCGTGTACAGTGACCCTACAAAAACATGACATCTGGCAGGCAAGCATTGAGGAAATTAAACCAAATGTCATGACCTGTGTTTTGTTGTATTGTATTCAGTTTTGTTTCATGTTAAGTCTTCTTTTCCTGTGTCCCATGATCATGTCTTGTCTTCCGCTTTCATTTCCACCTGTTCTCTCGTCAGCTCTGTTCCTTGTGTATACTAATCAGCTCCCTCCAGCTACTCTTGTCTTGTCCAGGTGTGCCTCGTTGTCTCGTCAGTTCGCTTGTTTTGCATTTAGTTCCCTGGTTTCTGTCAGTCTGTCTGTTCATTGATGTTGCTGTCATGTGTCACGTATCCCTAGTTTTGTCATGTATCCTGCAGTGGTGAGTATTTTGTTTCTTGTTTTTTCTTTGTTGCTTTAATTCTTGACTTTCTGGGACTTTGTTAAATTCATATTTTTATTTTTTATTTTAAAATATTAGATTTTTCCATGATCCTTATTTGTTTATTTTGTTTTTGTAAAAAAATACTTTTTGGAGCCTATTGTACTCCTCCCCTTCCTCCCTGCTTCCCTACACTTGCCACCAACTCCACCATGCAAACCTGCAACTCTGACACCAAAAATTGGACTACAGTGAACCCCCGTTCATTGTGAGGATACCTTCCAGACCTGCCCACGATAGGTGAAAATCGGCAAGGGATAGCCTAAATAATAATAATAATAATAATCTTATTTCGATACATTTTAAATATATTTGAACATCATCCATCCATTTTCTTCTGCTTATCCGAGGTTGGGTCGCGGGGGCAGTAGCTTTAATAGGGAAGCCCAGGCTTCCCTCTCCCCAGCCACTTCCTCCTGCTCTTCCGAGGGGATCCCGAGGCATTCCATGGCAAAGCCGAGAGACGTAGTCTCTCCAGCGTGTACTGGGTCGACCCCGGGGTCTCCTCCCGGTGGGACGTGCCTGGAATCCCTCACCAGAGAGGCGTCCAGCAGGCATCCTAAACAGATGCCCGAGCCACCTCATCTGGCTCCTTTCAATGCGGAGGAGCAGCAGCTCTACTCTGAGCCCCTCCCGGATGATTGAGCTTCGCACCCTATCTCTAAGGGAGACCCTGGGCACCCTGCGGAGGAAACTTTTTTCGGCCGCTTGTATCCGGGATCTTGTTCTTTGGGTCACGGCCCACAGCTCGTGACCATAGGTGAGGGTAGGAACGTAGACGACTGGCAAATTGAGAGCTTTGCCTTTTGGCTTACAGTGGGTACGGAAAGTATTCAGATCCCCTTAAATGTTTCACTCTTTTTTTTTTTTATATTGCAGCCATTTGTTCAAATAATTGAAGTTATTTTTTTTCCTCATGAATGTACGTAAAGAACCCCGTATTGACAGAAAAAAAAATTATTGTTGAAATCTTTGCAAAGTTATTAAAAAAGATAAACTGAAATATCACACAGCCATAAGTATTCAGACCCTTTGCTGTGACACTCTTATATTTAACTCGGGTGCTGTCCATTTCTTCTGATCATCCTTGAGATGGTTCTACACCTTCATTGGAGTCCAGCTGTGTTTGATTATACTGATTGGACTTGATTAGGAAAGCCACACCCCTGTCTAGATAAGACCTTACAGCTCACCGTGCATGTCAGCGCAAATGAGAATCATGAGGTCAAAGGAACTGCCTCAAGAGCTCAGAGACAGAATTGTGACCAGGCACAGATCTGGCCAAGTTTACAAAAAAAGTTTCTGCTGCACTTAAGGTTCCTAAGAGCACAGTGGCCTCCATAATCCTTAAATGGAAGATGTTTAGGGCGACCAGAACCCTTCCTAGAGCTGGCCGTCCTGCCAAACTGAGCAATCGGGGGAGAAGAGCCTTGGTGAGAGAGATAAGGAAGAACCCAAAGATCACTGTGGCTGAGCTCCAGAGATGCAGTCGAGCGATGGGAGAAAGTTCTACAAAGTCAACCACCACTTCAGCCCTCCGCCAGTCGGGCCTTTCTGGCAGAGTGGCCTGACGGAAGCCTCTCCTCAGTGCAAGACACATGAAAGCCCACATGGAGTTTGCTAAAAAAAACACCTGAAGGACTCCAAGATGGTGAGAAATAAGATTCTCTGGTCTGATGAGACCAAGATATAACTTTTTGGCCTTAATTCTAACGTGTAGAGAAAACCTGACACTGATCATCACCTGTCCAATACAGTCCCAACAGTGAAGCATGGTGGTGGCAGCATGATGCTGTGGGGGTGTTTTTTCAGCTGCAGGGACAGGACGACTGGTTGCAATCGAAGGAAAGATGAATACGGCCAATTACAGGGATATCCTGGACGAAAACCTTCTCCAGAGTGCTCAGGACCACAGACTGGGCCAAAGGTTCACCTTCCAACAAGACAATGACCCTAAGGCAGACATGCCCAAAGTCCGGCCCCCGGGCCAAATCCGGCCCGTGTTCATATTTCCACTGGCCCGAAGCCTCTGTCATAAAACCAATAATATGTGGCCCGGCAGTACAAAATACAAGCGCAATTTTATATTTCACCACAGGATGGCAGTAAACTTGTGGCTGAACTCTCGCGGGGCCGTTTTGCGCATGATCTGTTTTTTGCCCATTTCTAAAATGGCAACTGGAAGTAAGAAAAGGAAAGTTGATAGCGAGGGCCGACGTTTCCAGGACAAATGGAAGTCTGAATATTTTTTCACTGAGTTTAGAAACAACTACGTCTGCCTAATTTGCCAAGAGACTGTGGCTGTGTTCAAGGAGTTCAATATAAAGAGGCACGACCAGACGGAACATGCTAATTACGACAAGCTAACTGGGAACGAACGCAGTGAAAAATTGAAGCAACTGAAAGCTGGTTTAACGGCACAGCAACACTTTTTCACAAGAGCCAGTGAGTCTAATGAAAATACAACAAAGGCAAGCTATGAGGTGGCAACGCTGATTGCCAAGCACTGCTGCAAACCTTTTACTGAGGGTGAATTGATTAAAGACTGTGTGATGAAAATGGTGGAGAACATTTGTCCTGAGAAAAAGCAACAGTTCGCCAATGTTTTCCTGGCTCGTAGCACTGTGTCACGAAGGATCGAAGATGTTTCTTCTGATATTAAGAGACAGCTGGACGCAAAAGGAGTGGAGTTTGAATTTTTTTCGTGAGCCTCTGACGAAAGCACGGATCCATCCGACAGCGCTCAGTTACTGATTTTTTTTAGAGGAGTGGGCAGTGAAATGAACGTGCGTGAAGAGCTACTTGACCTCCAGAGCCTTAAGGACCAAACAAGAGGGAAAGATTTATTTGCTTCTGTTTGTTCCGCCGTACATGACATAAAATTAAAGTGGAATAAAATCACGGGGATTATTACGGATGGCGCACCTGCCATGGTTGGCGAGCACAGTGGATTATCAACCCTAGTGTGTAACAAAGTAAGCGAAGAAGGAGGTAAAGATATAAACCTCCATTGTATTATTCACCAACAAGTTTTATGTTTTAAAAAAAAACAAAAAACTATATAACCTATATCCATTGATTTTTTTTCGGCATAGGGGTTTTTGGAGCTGTGCTTTGTCTGGTCCCTCACGTAGGACCTGTTTGCCATGGGTGACCTCACCAGCGGCGTGACGCCCCAGATAACTTTGCTCCTAGGATCATTGGGACACACAAACCGTTCCACCACGATAAGGTGACAGCTCAAGGAGGGCCATATTTGAAAAATATATTTGAAAATTTGCAAGCATAAAATGTACAGAAAATACTGTAATATTTTATAGTATTTATGTGTTCAATACTGTATGTGCCTTTAAAAGGTGGAGGCTGGTGGGGTGGCAAGCGACGGTGAGGTGGAGGGAGGTTGGCTGGTTAGCTCAAGCTATGGCAGTCAGCATGTTTATTTGTTTTACTGTTCTTTTGGCATTCTTCAAGAAATGGCTGAAAAATCAATTGACGCCAGTGGCTTTCCTTTCCCACAGACAAGGGCATTCCCACTGTAAAAAACAAAAACAATCAATGAATTTACAAATGAATCACTTTGTCTCAAATACGTTTGTGCATAGAAAGAATTACCCTGCCACCTCAACCATGCCAAGCACCAACTCCCATGATCAATCTGAATCTTCCTTTTTTAAAAAGGATTTTTCCCTCCTCTTGCTGTCCCTTCGTGACTGCTTGCCTGCTGGATCCAGTATGGCCGATCTAAACATTGGATGGAAAACCCCACAAATGACTGCGCCACAGAAAAGAAATGAGGGGGAGGAGGCGTGGCACTGCACACTCACACACATGTGCACACACACATGCACACAAGCCCTCACACATCAGTCAGACATGCCTCTGGTCAGGAGAACCCCTGGCTCACCTTCACACAGATTCATAGATCACACACTCCGCCGCATGCACGTGCACGCACGCACACACACACACGCGCGCGCATGCTGTCTCTCTCTTTTGCTCTCTCACATACACAGAAGTTGTGCTGACATGAATCTGTGCAGTCACTTTGACTCAAATAAACATGCCTCCCCCATCCCAACAGCACGCACACACTTCAAAGGAAGATTGCAGCATGACAGGCTGCAACACTTCGAACCCACATGCAGTGTTACTGTTGGTAATTCCGTCTCTCACAAAGCCACCTGTTTCTTACAAACCTTCAAGCCATTCCTTCCTCACTCTGTCCTGGTTTGAACAGTAACACACGCATGCACGCACACACACACACACACATGCTGGTACTCAACCTTCCTTCTGAGGTCCTCTCACCCCTATCAGAGGATTCATCCGCTCTGACACTTTTCCTAGACATAATGTTCTCCTTGCTTATCAACCTTGCTTTTACATCAAAGGTGGTCCTTTATTCCTTTTAAATAAAATCTGGTATAAAAGGCCTATGAGGTCAAAGATCAAATTAGCGCACACCATGTCATGATTTTCAACATTTCATGTTTTAACATTCTCTTGGTGTTGTGAGGATATCAGGTTCAGGATAACTAGGTGGGTAGCTGATGTCAAAGGTGAAATGAGTCAGTCGGCAAATATTCTTTGTTGGCACCTATCTTCGGCAACCTTTTGGGGATTACTATCCTCTATCAAGGCAAGACCCTTGCTCGTTTTAAATAGTATCAGACTCATGGTTAACCAAGAAGGTGAAGGTCAAAATTCAAATTGATAGATACATATACTCATGATGCATTTTACCAGAATTATGAAATAAAGTGGAGTAGTACGGTCCCTTGTGGTTAGCACGTTTGCCACCCTAGTTCTGAGATTCGGGGTTCAAATCTCTGCTGAGGCCTTCCTGTGTAGAGTTTGCATGGTCTCCCCATACATGCGTGGGTTTTCCAGCTTCCTCCCATGTTCAAAAACATGCATGTTAGGTTGATTTAACGCTCTAAATTGTCCATACAGGTGTGAATGTGAGCATAAATAACTATTTGTGACCCATGATTGACTGAAGACCAGTTCAGGCTGTACCCTGCCTCTCGGCTGCAGCTCACCTGCGATCCCAATGAGGACAAGCAGTATAGAAGATGGATGGATAGTAGTTGGTGTAATTTTATTCTTATGTGACAGTTTTGTTAAAAAATGCCAAAATTCAAATCTTCACCTCAACATCATTTATTTACAATTTTGAAATGTTTTTTCCAGGGAATGTTCAATGTATTAATTTTCAATGTCCTTTGATCATTCCTAACCTCCAATGCAATGCAAAAAATATGTCAATTCCTTAATTCCAAACTTTAATAGTAGTTAAATAATTCTCAAAAATCAAAAAATAAATTTGGGGCATGCACAGCAGGTTGAAGGATTTTCCAAGTGAACTCTGACATGAACGAATAACACTCCAATAAATTCCACACATGTTCAGGTGCAAACCTTTGATTGGCTTTGGCACCTCATTTACTGACACAATCACTCTTTTGTATGTCTGCCCTCACTCTGCCAGAGTTGTGCATTCATTGTGGGTTGTTCCAAGAAAAGGAGATGACTCACCTTTAGGTAGGCAGGTGAAGAGAGAGATAAAGGGATGATGAAGGAAAGGATGAAAGACTGCTGCACAGCATCCGGCCTACCAGTCACTTGTTAATTGTGGTGAATGTCAATGGAAGTGCAAGTTGTCTCTTCACACCGAATCCCTTTCAGTTTATTTCCTTTTCAATAAAAAAAACATGGTTGCTGTTTAAATGTGTGCGGCATGTTCGTTTTTTGTTACCAGATATTCTCCAGTTGTGTACTGTGCAACCAAATAATAAAAAAGAATAGCACAACATGGAACCTATTGGCTCTGTTTTATTGAACCTCCTTTTCCTAGTGACCTTTATCAAGGCGACGATAGTGTTGGTCCTTGGTCCTTGTGAACATAAATTGACACCTGCCTCTAGGCATTTATGTATGTGAATATGCAGAAATGACACATTAAAACAGCAGACAAAGATGTACTCTTTTTTTATTTTGTCATACCTGTAAAAATATATTCTCAAAATAAATAAATATAGGAAATAAATATAGTGTTTTCCCCAGGATTTTGAGCCTAATAAATAAGAATAAAATCTGTCTCCAGGTCCTTAAACTCCTGGAGTCTAATCTGTGCTCGTTGTTTGACTGCAAGTAGTGAGAAAATGGTACAGTTCCTTCACTGGGTCGTAGTATGACAGTTCGGAGCAGAACACAGCCACCGGAGACAAAGTCCATACAAATTGCCTTCTCTGTTATTCCTTATGCGCATTTTCTACACATCAGTAATCAGGACCCTTCTGATAGGTCCAACTTTCATAGCGCAAACAAGGCTGCTTTCCAGTGCATAAAACTAGCCTTTTCTGTAAGCCAGCCATACTGTGTAGTGGGTTATACATTTTAGGAATTGGTTTGTTTAGCAGCCTCAGTAGTGTATACAATGGTTCCTAACCTCATTGGAGGTACTGAACCCTGTAAGTTTCATACGTGCATTCATCAAACCCTTCGTAATTGGAAAAATTAAATGTGATTTTTTTTTTTAAATTCAAAACAAAGGTCCATATATCATCGCACAAAATGAACCACGCTCAGTTGCACATAAATACAGTGTGTTAGAAGAATAAAAACAACAAATCATGAATTTCAATCAAAAACCTAACTAAATGGATATTTACTGCCAATCAATGTTTCCTGATAGAGCTAAATTCAGCAATGCTCAGCTTCACCCTTGCAAGTGGCACTCTCCTATTTTCGCAACAAAGTCTGTTCCTTTTCTTTGTTTTTATGTTCATCATCCGCAATTAAGATTGTTTGCAAATATACGTTGTAACAAACAATATTTATAATTAACAGTATGAGTATCTCAAGGGCTTTCTCCATTCTCTGACGTCAAAAGGCTTAACAGCGCTGTTGGTCTGAAGAGTTGTCACGAATCAGCGCGGGGTGAACGGACACACAGTGTGCGCGTCTTGACCACCGCTGACTGACTCACTGAACCCCTGGGGTTTGATGGAACCCAGGATAAGAACAACTGGTATAGCATGAAAGAAAAGATCCTGCAATGGGACAGAAAAGACTTTGCAGCCCCAGCAGAAAGAAAAAAAAATAATTTATAGCAGCTACTTGTTAATCTCTACTCGCCTTCGTTCACTTAAACAAGCAGATTTGGACAAGCAGATTGCATGGAGAATAAAGAGATATCCATCTTGGCTGCTCACACCTTTGCATATGCCAATAACGAGATAATATAGAAACAGAATATAATATATAATAATAATCATATATTCTGTTTCTGTTGGATCATCCCATACGTTCCCTGATGCTTTTCTGTTGAACTCCCTTCCAAAGTGGTTCTGAGATGGTCGCCATCCTTCCACCATTCCAGGAATCTGGATCTGGTGCATTTCTTGCCATCCCTTTTGAATCATCCATCTCCCTCAAAATGGGGGCAGTATTAGATGCGCATTGAACACTTTTGAGTTTGGTTTCTGGCCCACGTTGGTTAGGCCTCAGCTCTGGCCAAGTATATCCCTGTACAGTTCTGGTACTCTGTCTGGGTCTACAGGCCTTGGTAGGAAGTGTGTGAACCTCTGATGTCGCCTCGATCTTGTTCCATCCCGCGGCGTACCGTCTTTGTTCAGAGCCACAAAGTAAAATGCTCCTTTTTCTCCATGCCTGTAGATGTTCGATGAGTAGGTATTGTACCAGTTCTCTTCAAATTGCTCCCGAAAAACACTTTCTGCTGATAGCTTCTGCTGCAAAACCAAAGAAAAATAATGTCAACAGTCTAGAATATGACACCAGTTGGCAATGAGTTAACGCTCAAGATTCAGTTATTGGAAAAGTAATCTGAATTTAGATAATACTCACTGATCCATACAGTTCTCCTTTGCTGTTCATGGAGAGGTAAAGGCCACTGTCCACACCTCTGATGCTCACGAGCCCCACTGCCAGACTGATAAACTCCAAAATACCTGTGCACACATTACAGCATATTCAAAAACATAGATATCTTCAACAGTAACAAACATAATAACATCATCTCATGCTCCACATTGCCAACCTGTACTCAACTAATTTCCCAACAAATTGTTCGCTAAAGCAAAGTGAACCTCTCCAAGTTAAGTTACAGAAACTTGAATATGGCTATGAGAAGTGAGGTTAGATATCTGGAATGGCCTTTGGCATGACGTCGCATTTGGATCTCAGGAGGAATGAAGCCAGTGCTAGAAGAGTTACTACCTCAGAGTTGCAAAAGAAATCTTTAAGCGGCCTACTTTGATGTGTATGATAAAGCTTTTGATCATCTTTATAACCAAGGACATAATGAAAAGCTTTCAGTCTACAGTATGTGCAAATAATACCCCCCCGTGTACATTCTCAGAATATAAAGTACATTTTGTACAGTTGACACTTGGCTTTTACAGCTTGAAAAACATGTCTTTTGCCGTAGTCAAACGGTCAGCCTCATGTGATACAAATGGACTCTTATGGAACCCCATTACTGACAGTGCAGCTCAATCAATATATTGCAGCAGCTGTCGCCACAGTGCTAAAATGCGACATTTCGGCCTATTGTTAGTAGTTCAATATGCAAGGGGTGCCATGGATGTCATATGTATCGGTAAAAGCCTGACCGGCTACAACATGACACTTGCAGAATTATAAAAGATTCAATACAAGAACTGGATCAAATTTCTGGCTTTTCAAATATAGCAATGCTATTTTGAGTGACACTGCTAGAGAGCTATTCATTTAATATTGTTATTATTGGGCAGCAAGGTGGATGAGTTGTTAGCAACTCTGCCTCACAGTTCTTGTGTGGAGTTTTGCATGTTCTCCCCATCCTTATGTGGGTCTTCTCCGGTTACTCCAGACTCATTGAAGACTCTAAATTGTCCATAGGTGTAAATTTGAGCATGAATGAGTTTTTATGTGCCCTGCAATTGGCTAGTGACTGGTCCAGGCTGTAACCTGGCTCAGCGCTCTCGCGACTTTATTGAGGATAAGCAGTATGGATGGTTGCATTATTGTAGAACTGCACTGCATCCCACTAAGAGCTGTTTCTAAAATGTTGATTGGCTACCCAGTCAAACTATCAGACCATGATGCAGTGCAGTTCTACACCAAAACAAGGACAAATATATTGATAAATTGCTAAGTCTGTGTGTTATTCAGAATTGAATAGTGTCACGGTTACTCAATAATATCCATCCAGCCGTCCATTTTCTGAGCCGCTTCTCCTCAGTAGGGTCGCGGGCGTGCTGGAGCCTATCCCAGCTGTCATCGGGCAGGAGGCGGGGTACACCCTGAACTGGTTGCCAGCCAATCGTCAATAATATCAATAGATATTGATATCATGGTTATCTACATTTGGAAGTGATGCATTATAAACAATGCTCAAATCAACTGTTCGCATCAATAGTGGTATAGTGTTCATGTGTGTGTGTTACCCTAATGCCAAACTAATGGTGATACTTTGGGGCGGCTCATAAAGAGCTGTAAGATGTATAGGGACTTGGGCTTTAGAACCAGAGGGTGAAGTTTCAAGTCTTCCTGCGGACAAAATACACAATCGAAGATGTTGTAGAGATGCTAATCTGTTTCCTGGCTATTGTTGATGTGCCCTTGAGCCACGCACAATCCCCAGCCCCCCACCCCCCACCCCCCAGCACCCTTTCACTCTGACATCTCTCCTTGCATGCCTGCATGTCAGTGCTTTGGTTCTATGTGTGTGGCGAGTAACACAATACAACACAGTGAAGGTTCATTTTCCTCTTGAGGGACTTAATCAGTATGATCAATTAGAATAATGACAATAACGCCTTCCGCACCGAATCTGCTGTGGTCCGCCCTGGTGCCCCGCACGGTCCCATCGGGGTGGATCTCCAGGTGGAAGCCTGTCCTGCAGTAGAGTTGTCGCCTCCTCAGAATTCCCTTCAGGTGGCTGAGGTCCGCTAAACTCCGGGACAGGCGTTCCGACGACATCAGGTGCTCCCGCTGCTGTTGCTGCACGAGTCCGCTCACCGTGCTGTATTCCACCGCGCCCGCCGGGGTGAGAAGGAAATGAGCGCCACCCGCGGACCCGAAGCTGTCCAGAAATCCGTTGAAGATCCCAACCTCAGCTGCTGCCCCCATCACAGTGAGAACGAGCCGATCAGGTTTACGAGACCCAAAGTGGAGATCCGGAGAGCCTCTCGGAGCCAAAAGTAAAAGTTGCAGCGCCGTTAATCAGCACTGTATGCGGACATCCCGCTTTGTACAACTGTGTCCCGTCTCCTCCTATGCGCTGCAGTTTATCAGCGCATCATCATCATCATCATCATCATCTCGCCAGTGCGCTGCCTCCCTTTGGGATACTCCTCTTTGCTCCGATGCACACTAGAGGGTTTCCTCTCACTCTATTTCTCCTGCTCCTTCATTCACTTCTTACTTTTTTATTTATGCGCGGTCTCAGAATGGAAAGCGCCAGAGGCAGCAGCTTTGCACCGAGGGCAAACGCTCACCCCGACCGAGTCTTTTTATGCAAACGAGCCTCGATCTCCTCCTTTATGGCGCATTTCGGCACTGCCCCTCAGACAACCCCCGCAATCCCTGACTCAGTGACGCGCACTTTCACGGTCTCAATGCTTGCAATGATTTATGATCAAAAAGTATTTTTTTATTTTTTTATTTTTTTTAATGAGAACAAAAAAATCGTTTCAAGCTCATGGGCACTGCAGGGGATCCCTTTTACACCAATCAAGCTATTGTGCACATTCACGAGTGCGCCACTTTGGTGTGAAGAATAAACACTGCGAAAGTGTGCGTATGACAAACAGCAGAAAAGTGATCGTGCCATTACCCTAAACGCTTTATAGCCTCATGCACGCCCGGCTTAGGTGCAGCGACAAGCAGAAGGAAAGCCCCCGTTTGCGTAATTTCCGCAGACGGCTGTTGATTTATTGCTCCCGCGTTTTATGTAAGCCAGGAGCACATTTACAGGGCCCGTACACACCTGTGCAAACGACATCCACTTGACTGTCAATGCCTTCATTGATCTTTCCAGGGATCTTTGAACAGTACAGGAGCTCATACATCCTTACTTGTGGTCTTAAAGGGCGAATCAAAGACGCAGACGCTTCAAAGTGGAGAGGATCTCGTAAGAGGATCAGGCAAAAACAACCCGGAGTGGGGAAATACCTGTTTGAACTGCAGACCTCCAAAATACCCGGACACATGAAACTTGGCTTTGTAATGCATGACTCTTTTTATACTGCGCTGTCAGAAATAGGGGCTCTGATAGATCTAAAGCAGCGATTATTGAACTCCACGATAACTGTTCGCACACTGTTAGACATTTTCTGCAAATTCTACAGTTACTTATCACATGCCATACAGTAAAATGCCAATTTAGCGCCGTTGTACAACCCCAATTCCAATGAAGTTGGGACATTGTATTATCCATCCATCCATTTTCTGAACCGCCTATCCTCACTAGGGTCGTGGGAGTGCTGGAGCCTATCCCAGCTATCTTCGGGCATGAGGCGGGTTACACCCTGAAATGGTTACCAGCCAATCGCAGACGTATTATACATAACTAAAAACCGAATACAATGATTTGTAAATCATGTTCAACCTATACTTAATTGAATACACTACAAAGACAAGATATTGAATGTTCAAACTGATCAACTTTATTGTTTTTAGCAAATAATCCTTAACTTGGAATTTTATGGCTGCAACACGTTCCAAAAAAGCTGGGACAGGGTCATGTTTACCACTGTGTTACATCACCTTTTCTTTTAACAACATGCAATAAACGTTTGGGAACTGAGGACACTAATTGTTGAAGCTTTGTCGGTGGAATTCTTTCCCATTCTTGCTTGATGTACAGCTTCCGCTGTTCAACAGTCCGGGGTCTCCGTTGTCGTATTTTACGCTTCATAATGCGCCACAGGTCTGGGAGACAGGTCTGGACTGTAGGCAGGCCAGTCTAGTACCCGCACTCTTTTACTACGAACCCACGCTGTTGTAACATGTTCAGAATGTGGTTTGGCATTGTCTTGCTGAAATAAGCAGGGGTGTCCATGAAAAAGACGTTGGTTGGATGGCAGCATATGTTTCTCCAAAACCTGTGTGTACTTTTCAGCGTTAATGGTGCCTTCACAGATGTGTAAGTTACCCATGCCATTGGCACTAACACAGCCCCATACCATCACAGATGCTGGCTTTTGAACTTTGGGTCCATAACAGATGGTTCTTTTCCTCTTTGGCTTGGAGGACACGACGTCCACAATTTCCAAAAGCAATTTGAAATGTGGACTCGTCGGACCACAGAACACTTTTCCACTTTTCATCAGTCCATCTTCGACGAGTTCGGGCCCAGAGAAGCCGGCAGCGTTTCTGGGTGTTGTTGATAAATGGCTTTTGCTTTGCATAGTCGAGTTTCAAGTTGTACTTATGGATGTAGCGCCAAACTGTTTTTACTGACATTGGTTTTCTGAAGTGCTCCTGAGCCCATGTAGTGATATCCTTTACACATTGATGTCGGTTGTTGATGCAGTGCCGCCTGATGGATCAAAGGTCACGGGCATTCAATGTGGCTTTTCGGCCTTGCCGCTTACATGCAGTGATTTCTCCAGATTCTCTAAACCTTTTCATTATATTATGGAACGTAGATGATGAAATCCCTAAATTCCTTACAATTGTACGTTGAGAAACATTCTCCTTAAAATATTTTGACTATTTTCTCACTCGCTTGTTGACAAAGAGGCGAACCTCGCCCCATCTTTGCTTGTGAATGACTGAGCAATTCAGGGAAGCTCCTTTTATACCCAATCATGGCACCCACCTGTTCCCAATTAGCCTGTTCACCTGTGGGATGTTCCAAACAGGTGTTTGATGAGCATTCTTCAACTTTCTCAGTCTTTTTTGCCACCTGTCCCAGATTTTATGGAACATGTTGCAGCCATAAAATTGTAAGTTAATGATTATTTGCTAAAAACACTGAAGTTGATCAGTTTGAACATTAACTATCTTGTCTTTGTAGTGTAGTCAGTTAAATATAGGTTGAACATGATTTGCAAATCATTGTATTCTGTTTTTATTTATGTTTAACACAATGTCCCAACTTCATTGGAATTGGGGTTGGATAAAGGTTTACATGGTAGGATCTAATGTGAGAACTGGACAGAAGATACAGTATATCCACTAATATACTCATAATCTGTTATGCATCCTTATAATTTTTTTTTTTTTTAGAAAGTAGGGGACTTACTTCTCAAAGTATGTCAAGAGACCAAAGACTTAATGCAGTTTTTGCATACCTTACAAGATCTCAGAGTGCCGAAGGATATTGTCCAGTTCCATTCTTATTGGTCCAGAGAAAATGAAATAGTTGGGTTTTTAGACCAACTGATACCACAACTTTAAACAATGAGACAGAGTGTCCTAAATTTATAATTCCTGCAAGGGTATCAGCTCTTTTAATCAACATTACAAAGAACTGGTTCTAAAAAAGAAATGTTTTTTTTTTATTGCCATCCCTAGGGTCTGTTTTTGGGTCTTCCAGGAAGATGCAGCAGAAAAACTGAAAGTGCTTTTACCAAGTTCAGTTAGTCTATAGGGAACTTTGACCTGCCACAGCAATTTGGTCTTAACACTTGCACATACAGTACAGGAGCTGTACCAACATTTATGCCTTTACAAAGATAAGAATGCTTGATTTTGATAGATTTTTATTCGTCATAGTTTGTGGTGGAATAAAACAATGATTCATCCTGCAAGATGCCTCTCACATTTCAACTATTGGTAGCTAACTGAAGTAACCGTAATAACACTCAATAAGATGCAGTGCAATTCTACATCACTTCAAACTGATTATCATAACTAAAAGCTGCAAATGTATTTATGGTTGTTTCTGAATGAGCAGATTAGGTATAAAAGTGGATGGAGTATTGCAAATAGGCATGTTCTAAATGTATTATTTAATACTTTCAAAGAATGTTCATCAGAATGTTTTACACAAATAATACATACAATAAGTAAGTGTATATGCAATGTTAACTCCATGCAACTTTAGTGTTTTCAGTATTTAAGAGTAGCTTGGCTCGTTATGTCTTTTTAGTCCTTCTTGAGCTGAGAGTACCACTTGTTTTTCTGAGAAAATGTTGTAGTTTATTTTGGAGGCAGAGCAGCATACCATGCACTGACTATTCCATTGTTAAAGTGCTCCTAAGATAGCATCAACTACAGTACAGCAAAGTATTCCTGTCAACATCTCAGTGAATTGCTGTGATTTTTTTCTAGGGCATGCATACGTATACAGACTATAAATTAGCCATGGGTAGGATGAATGGTTAAATGCCATTTTTAACACCAAGTTTGCATCTTTGGTTCATGCACACTCTTTCTTTGTTTTCGGGAAGTAGTTTTGTCTCAACCAGGAGCCCAAGTTCCAGCTTTATGTTGGATTGATTTTGGTGGCCATACACACATGTGCACACACAGCTGCCCCCCTCCCTGGGGAGTTGCTTTGATAAATGACTTGACAGTGAGTTAGTGTGTGCTTTGTGTGTATGTGTATGGTTTTGAGTCCATATGTGATCACTAAGCAGATCATTTTGTACTCATGTCTATTTATCCAAAACGACAAAAGGGCAGAGGCATTGTGGAACAGAATTGTTATTTTATTTAGGCTCTATATGTGTGTGTGTGCACGTGTTTAAATCTAAAACACCAGATACAGAAGCTTTGAGTGTATGGAGTGTATCCTTACTCTAGCTTTCCCCTGATTCATTAGTATTTATGACCAGAAAATAACTTTCACCCCCAAAGGATCGATCAGCATCGCCTCCAGGCTGATCAGATCCTGATATATTAGCTATTGATCTGTTCACAATAAAGACATCAACTACAATGACACAATTCCACATGAGGTGCAAAGTGAAGTGTTCCCATGGTCAGATGACTATCCTAGACGATTACTCGGTTTACTGCTTCCTTAATAGCATAGGGCAGAGTGATTCCAACCATGTAAGGATTATTTCTGTATGTAGGAGGTGCATGGAGGAGGGCCCCAGGGTACCCACCTACACAAAGAAATTACTGATTGAATGGCTGCATAAGGATATAACTAAATAGCCTAAAGGTTAATGTTGTAAATTGTTGTCAGATTGGTCTGGCAGAACTGTAGTGTATGAAAAAGAAATTATATCAAAGTCATTCATTGATTCATCTTCCTTACCGCTTATCCTCACAAGGGTCGCGGGCGTACTGGAGCCTATCCCAGCTATCTTCGGGCGAGAGGGGGGTTATACCCTGAACTGGTCACCAGCCAATCGCAGGGCACATAGAAACAAACAACCATTGGCACTCACATCCACACCTACGGGCAATTTAGAGTCTTCAATTAACCTACCATGCATGTTTTTGGGATGTGGGACAAAACACAGACAAAACACATGTAGGCACGGGGAGAACATGCAAACTCCACACAGGCGAGGCCGGATTTGAACCCGGGCCCTCAGAACTGTGAGGTTTCAGGTTTCATTAAAGGTCGAAGTTCCACAAATAATGTCAGACGTTGAATAAATTTAATAAGCATGTCGCAGCGTAAAAATCTAAGAGATCATGGTATCACTTGACGAAGAGAAAACTTTCGATAAAGTTAACTGGTCTTTCCTGTTTGCAGTACTTCGCAAATTTGGCTTTGGAGACTCATTTATACATCGGATAGCAGCGTAATACAACTCGCCAAAAGCGACAATCACCACGAGTAGAGTAAGTTTTACTCTCCAAGGAGGAATCAGACAAGGGTGCCTGCCCACTTTCACCAATGCTATTTGCAATATTCATCGAACCACGCCAATGGCAGAATACAAAATCAATTTGAATGCAGATGACATTCTTCTTTACAAATACATCAAGCCGTCTTCAATCTCATAAAGACATAATCACATATAAATAAATATAAACAATCTATCAATATTAATCTCTGGCTAAATCTCATCATAGAATATATTGCATAAGTAAAAAATCTTTGCAGAAATAAATAAATCAATTGCATAATTCCCGAGATAGTTGGTCACCCTTCAACATGCTGAACCTTGAGCTTTGATTCCTCTGCCTGGGTAGAATGTCATCTGACAATAACAATATTATATTGTAAATGTAATAGTTTTCTGTATTTGTTGTTGTTGTTGATACTGTAGTAATTGTTTTATTTTCTACTTTTCTCATTTATTTATTTACTTTTTCTCTTTCCCGCACTTTAGACTGATTTCCACAGTGAAAGAACACATGCACAGATTGGGGATTTTCTCTTCTTGACCCTGTGCTTGCGGCGCTGGCGTCTGTGAGGGCAGGATTTCCTTTACTCCTTCCGGCCTTTGAGGGGGGGATAACTGTACCGGTCTCCCAGTGTGTGATGGTGGCCGATTCACTCATGTTCCGCAGGTGCTAGGGTGGTGCCAACTGGCGTCCACGTTGGTTTCTCGTTCCGGCTGCTGGTGGGATACGGTGGAGGTGGCCTGCAGGAGCCATGCATTTTAATCACTCACTTAGCACACACTCACACCATTCACTGAAAGTATTTTTTTCACTAATCACATCTTGGGGGGCTGGTGTAGGGTCAGGGGGATGCGGGCGTCGGACTGAGATTCAGTACATCAGTGCCGGTTCCCGGTCTAGGCGCTTTCCTCCTCCGCCCTGCCCGGCTGGGGGCAATTTGGGCCGCTGCGGCCTCATCCGGGTGGCCGGTTTTGGGGCGCCTCGGTGGAGCCGGTGGACCACCCTGGGTCCCTTGGTGTGGGTGGTGGCCCATCCACTGGGCCGCTCTCGAGCGGGCTCCTGGGCCCGACCCCGGCTCTCGATACTCACCTTATTCGCTTATTCGCTTATTCGCTTAGACTTATTCGCTTGGTGGGGTCCACTCACTCATTGCGATAAATAACTCATAAGTATGTGAACTTCCTCGGTATCCCCTCACTTGCACTCTACTTCTAAAGATGTTTAGAATTTACAGAGCCACTCCCACTTCAGTTGTACAGGCGGGTCCACTACCTTTATCCTGCATGCTTCCCCTCTTGTCCTGTCCAATGTAGTCCTGTCCTTTCTTTACACACTGTAGCACTACTGCCCGTTCTAACACTCAAATCTAATGTGTCATTCTACTAGGCATATAATGATTTACTTTCCTCATCTTTATTACAGATAATGTCCTGTCTTTTGTTGTCTTCACTTCCTATATTATTTAGTTATCTTTTCACTGTCTCTCCCCTTTTGTTTTTTCCGTCCTTTAAAACTTTGTTCTGTTCGACTGAAATTTTGAATCAAAATCCATCAGAATAAAAAGAACCACAGTGGCATCTTAAAAACTCTACTGCGGGACAGTAAAAGCAGCATAAAGGTATAGAGATCATCCTTTCTGTTTAACTTAACCGCCGAACAGGACAGAAACATCTATAAAATATAAAAAATAAGGAACATTCCATTGCTAATATAGTTTGTTACATTGGCCAGCACTTCTGTCTGAAATCTGATTGGACAAAACAATAATCTAACACCATGTACAACAGGAACTGGAAGTAGTGGAGCAAAGAGAAATGCTCCAAAAAGAAGAGAATAGACTGTTGGGAATAAAGTAATACAATTTCATTGAACTAATACTGTATTAGAATTTAGGTTGTAAATGAAGGTCAGGGCTTCTGATAGTCTTGCCTGCTCACCACTGACTCACTATGATGTGATGGCCAGTGGCCTCAACATGTTAATTAATGAATCTGGCAAAATATGATTACAGCATAAACTCTGATTCCTTGACTTGTGTTTTTGGGTTGGTCTTAAATCAGCATTTTTCACAAATTCTGTTCAGCGCGACACCGCTTCCGCATGAGGCACATCTCGCGATAGAGTCCAAGTCACGCGATAGCTCCAAGCTGTCCGCCAAGTTCCGAACCAGAGCAGCTTAGCGGCATCACTAACAGCAACAATGGCCGCTTTCCGCAGAGTTGCAGCGGTGGCATTGAAGCTCAACCTGTGCTCGGTGTCAAGAAACGAGCTGGCCGGGCGTCAGACTGCCGCAAGGGCGCGGAAGTGTCGCACCTTCGGCCTTTGTCTGGCGACGGGAGGTGCCGTGGCGCTTTATTTCTACGAGGACAGGGGCTGGAGGAGGACGATGGGGACTCGCAGCATCCACCGTTTGCTGCCATCCATCCCAGCCGTTGAAGCCAAAGAGAAGGTGGGTGGCTGACCGGTACGGTACTGTTTGTTCAAGGTAACATGACGGCTGTGTGGCTTCATAACACATCTTTACTTTACGTCACCAGGAGGGCCTTGTTTTTTATTTTTTTATTTGTTTCCCCCATCCTTTGTGAAAGAAAGCCTCGACTATTGTCACATCGCACCTCACAAATGTAAGAATGCGATCATGATGAAGTCGTTATGTTTTCCTGTTGGCCGTATACAATATGTACTGCAGTCTGTTCCCAAACGCTTTGCTCGCTATCTGGGGCGCACATGCAGCAATGGCGCTCTCCGAGCGAGCTGGTGCTGAAGTGGCAACAAGAGCACTGAATTGAAATTTGAGATGCAGGAGTACAGCGATAGCACGGTGAACCAGTGGTTAGAACGTCTGACTCGCAGTTCTGACTTTCGGGGTTTGAGTCTTGGCTCCGACATTCTTGGGGTTTACGTGTTCTTTCCGTGCTTGCGTGGCTTTTCTCTTCCACCAACATTCCCAAAACATTAATATTAGGATTATTTGGTTCATTCAACGCTTGAAATCAGTTTTCCCAACCTTTATTGGCAACAAATTTTATATTAGAAAAAAATCTCAGGGCACATCAAACAAAAATGTCTCAAAAAGTGGATACACAGGTTAATTATTGCACATTCTGCCATCTAGTGGACGAGCATTGAATTGTTTTGCCTGTCACCATAACGCCACAGGCATAGCTAATGCAGCACATATATTTTATTGGTAATCAAAACGTAATTTTTTAACCAATTAGGTGAAATGTGTCGGGCTGACACTATATAATTTTTGAGAATTAATTATTCTATCACTCATTACATCGATGATTCGAATAATTGGATAAAAATGTATTTTGCAATAAAGTTTATAGCACTATCTGTTTTAAAATGTTATTTTTCCGATTACTGTTTATTAACCGATTATTGTTGTTTATTTGAATTTTTTTTAATCATGCATGCAAATCAGTCAGTCGCCTTTCGGCGAAATTCACCGTTTCATTGCTGACGTCATAGGTTTCGTACTCCTTGAACACTGGCAGCGAGATGCATTCCACACATCCACCATCCACACACAGATGTAATTTCTGAATATTACTCCGCAGCGGACTAATATGCAAGCACATTGGCCTGAGGTTCCGGCTGTGCGCTCGGGACCTGCTTTGGATAAGCAGGTCCCGAGCGCACAGAAAAGACCTTCAGCAGCTTCTGCTGCTAAGAAGTAACGGTACCTTTACTCCGTTACAGTGATCTAAATGCCACTCATGCCACTCGCTACTTTTATTTATCAATTTGCTGCTTTATTGTTTATTTATCAACTATTTCGTGCACGAGACTACGACTTCGACTTCCGTGTTGGGCACTGTTTGCGCCAATCCAATTTAAGCGCTGCTGATGTTTAAGTCTAGTTCACCAATCAAACGACACAAGAAAGTCACATGACCTCACACAATGTCTTCCATTGGGCATCCTGGGCATAGGTATTAACACTTGATAAGCCAGCCCGGCTGATGGACGTGCCTACGTGGTGGCCATGTTGGGAAGGTCGTCGTTACCGTGAAGGCCACGGCGTGCGACTCGTGTTTACATTTAGATGAACAAAGACAGCAACTTTCATGTATTGTAGTATTTGTCTGGCACTGTATGCCCAAACGTGGATATTTCAGCACACTTATAACTTGAGAAAACACCGTGTAGTAAATCGCAGATGTTTTTGTTGTTTATTTATTTATGGATTTTTTTATTGTTAGTGCTATTTACTCAGTACTTGAATAATTATTTCACTATGTAATTTCTACTCTTACTCAAGTAATTTATAGGAGGACTACTTTTTACTTTTACTTGAGTTACATTATTGTCAAGTAGCAGTACTCTTACTTGATTACAATATTTGGCTACTCTACTGACCTCTGGAGCGGACATCCTCTATTGCTACTCTTACGTTTAAGCAACATTTTTGCTCTTCAGATCAGCCAGTGTCGTATTTGTTGCACTGGTCTTTCGTATTTTTGCTTGAGATGCAATTGGCTGGCGACCGTTTCAGGGTGTACCCCGCCTCCTGCCCAAAGATAGCTGGGATAGGCTCCAGCAGCCCACGACCCTAGTGAGGATAAGTGGTAAAGAAAATTGATGGATGGATGCTGCGGGCCATGGCCCTGGTTCTAGTCCCAGCGGAACCACGAAGCACACGTTACATTGGCGACAAGAGATGATCCGCAAGTACATCTTGTATTAATTAGGAAATGCAGCTACAATTATCTAATTAGTTTACAGATGTTAACGTTAAATGTATTAAGCAACGGAGCGATGTTAGGGATTATGTCACAACACAGAATGAACTAACTTCAAATTAAAAAATGGCCAATAAAAAGTGAAAAATACTGTTCTTAATATTTTCCTGGATGATGCATTTGGGATGAGCCATTGAAGTTGGTGATATCCATCCATCCATTTTCTGAGCCGCCTATCCTCACAAGGGTCGCGGGAGTGCTGGAGCCTATCCCACCTATCATCAGGCAGAAGGCGGGGTACACCCTGAACAGGGTGCCAGGGCACATATAAACAAACAACCATTCGCACTCACATTCACACCTACGGACAATTTAGAGTCTTCAAACAACCTACCACACATGTTTTTGGGATGTGGGAGGAAAACCGGAGGGCTTGGAAAAAACCCACGCAGGAGAACATGCAAACTCCACACAGGTCCACCGTGCCGCCAAGTTGGTAATAGTGAAAAATGAATTGAAACAGACAATGATTTTAGTCACTTCTTTTCCAGAATGAGAGTGATTAAAGAGGAGGATGCTAATCATGTGGCACAGCTTGAAGCAGGCATTAGGTGCAGGTGGAGATGGGCCTGGCTCATGTTGGAGGCCAGAACAAAAAAAGCTAAGAAATGAGGCAAATTTAATTTTAATCCTAAATTTGTACATCAAAATGTACTTGAGCGGTGTAAATCAATATTTTTCTGCATGAAGACAATTTGTTTATTTTGCCTTATTGTACTCCTCAGAGTCTACCAGATTGCTTAATTTATGTTAAAATAATAAAGATTCTCTGCGGGGTCCCGGGGGATCCCTCCCTTCAATGTTTATTTTTTTGTCACCTTTTTCATGCCTTTGGTGTTTGCATGTCTGTTTAATAATTAAACGAAAGCAAATAAATAACAACTATGCCTCAACTCTGCAATTGCCTGTTGATCTTTAAGCTGAAATATGAGCTTTTGTGAGAAAGTGCTTTCCATGCACTGTAATTGAATTTCCCCTTGTGGGATAATTAAAGGGACGACTGACACCGTAGTGGTTCACTTGCCTCACAGTGACAGTCTACATGGTTGTCTGTCTCTGTGATTGACAGGCAACCAGTCCAGGGTGTACTCTGTCTTTCGCCTTGATGTCAGCTGGGATGGGCGCCATCTCTTTCCCAATCTGAACAGAAAGGATGGTTGGATGTATGGATGAATGGATGGATGTGATGACTCCCGCATTCAGATTATTGTGGGACAGAAACAATCGATGTCAACATAATACAGCTGCAGAAGTGAGTTTTGGGTATTATATTCCACACCGGCTCCTGGTGTTCTGCTAGCCCCTTTTTTCTTAACCTCCCTCTCTCAGAAACTGGGATATTGCAGTCTCCTTTATCCCCTTCATTCCGTGTCGGTGCCTGTCTCACAGAACAGCGGAACAGGAAAACATAGGCTTTGATAGGAAGTGTAAAAGGGGCTTAAGACATGTTGAAAGTCTTGCCAGAAGAATGAAAGCTTTTATAGCCATTTACCTCCATTGTCGGTTTATGTAGGTGTAATGGCCTAGTGGTATTCTACATTTGTTCTTGTACTGTATAACTACATTTGATTTTTATCTGCTTTGAGCTGAATGTTTGGAAGGAACAGTGATAATTATGTAGCCTAAAGGAAGAACACCTTGGTCATCTGCTGTGTGGTCAGAGAAGAAAACTAGGTATTATGAAGGCTGTTTGTGGCTATACACAGGCATAATACATCACTTTACATTTTATTACATATTACAAAAAACAGGGAGTTTACATTGGTATTCATCCCTTCCTGCATTGGTATTTATCCCTTGCAGCTTCGCCTTAGAAGCGGACTGCCTTACAAAACTTTTTAAACTTTATTCCTTAGTGAGAGTCAAAACCACAGCCTTCTCACGCTTGTCTTTTGCAAGGAGGCAGAGTGCTCATCTCATATTTATGCTCCCTCACTGAAGGCAGCATCAAAGCTTCATGAATGGATCGGCACGCTCATTAGCATGTTAGCTGAGCTGTGCATAAACCTTGCTGCACTGAGCCCTGTGGCCAAGCAGGTTTAAATTTGGAAAGCTATCTTCTAATTACATAGCTTCATGCGGCACAAACTGGTGGCGTAGCACTGCCGCTAATCAAGTTGATGGGCTGGTTGCTCTGAGGTTCTAATCATGTTGAAAGTATACTGAAAAAATGTGTGCCCTTGCAATGAAGCTTGTTATACTGCACTAAAGGGTCTAACTCTATTTATAATTTAAAGAAGCTGTGTGCAAAAAACAACAACAACAAAAAATAAATAAAAATTTTCGAGATCCAGCAAAATATGTTTTTGTGTACGTGGGGCTGAGTTCTCTACATCAATAAACAATGAATAATAGCCTATACATGTAATAGCTGTTTAATTATTTTATTTCTATATTTTGGGGATATGTAAATAAGAGGAGAAGTACCTGGCTGTATGTATGGCTGCTATAACAGAGTAATGGCAGTAGTACAGTGACAAATAATAATCTTACAGCTTTGGTCTGGCCATCTGGAGCCTATACTGTTATTGTAATCATCTACCCTGATATATATTTAAAGTGTATTTTTTCTTTTTTTCTTTGTTTTGTTCTACAGGCACATCCGATGGACTTTGAGGAAGGAGACGTGCACATGTCGTCCCACGAGCATCGTTTCCGTATGTTCAGCTCTGTGGAGTATGAAGGGCAGCTCTACATGACTCCTCAGAACTTCATTGAGTCGGTCACCATGAGTGAACCAAGGAGTATGTATAGCATTGTTTTCTACACATGAAACACAAAGAAGAAGGGGCTTAATCTGTTGAGGCCTTTTTAATTGTTACTAATGGTGTAGACATCAGCACTTTTCCATGAGTAAAAGAAAGCTTGTTTTTGTATAAATTCTTACGGGCACTTTTGTTTTGAAATATGAATCTAATGAACTTATATTGAGACATGAACACAAAATTCCATCGACTGTATTCTCTAAAATTGTGACCTCTGCTCTAATAGTGCCCTAAGTCAGTTAATCACTAGGTACGTCATCCTATTGAAAAAATAAAAGCCAGACCTCAATTGATGCCTACTTTTTGGCATCATATTTATAATGTAGCTGGGCGGTCGGGTCAGACCCGCAGGAGTCTAGCCTCTTACTGTCATTAAAGGACAGGACCCAAAATGCACGACTCCAATTCAATTAAATTCCATTCAGGGCCCAACGAACCTGGGAGCGAGCTTCCGGGACTCCACCCGGAGTGGAATATGCTTGGTGGAGAGCCCAACTCGCTGACCAACTTTGTAGTTCGGGGCTGGTGTCCTCCTATGGTCAGCTGTGGTCTTGTAGGACCATCCTTGGCGTAGCAGCATTTGGCGGGCTCGCTCCCAGGTCCTCCTGCAGCGTCTCACCGAGGTTCCAATGCAGATGGAACCGTGGATTCTGGGGCTATGGCAGGAAACAGAGATGGTTGGTAACCATGCACAATGTGAAAAGGCGATACACCAGTGGATGCAGAGGGGAGAGAATTGTGATGTGAGACATCGAAGCCCAGTCTCCAGGTCCTGGTTCAGCCTCTCAGTTTGTCCGTTGGTTTCAGGATGAAACCCAGAAGACAGACTGACGGTTGACCTATTAATTTGCAAAACTCCTTCCAAAATTGTGAAACAAATTGGGAGCCCCTATCCGATACCACATTCTTTGGAAAACCATGAAACTTGAATACCTGGTTTATCATCAGCTCGGCAGTTTCTTTAGCTGACAGGAGTTTCGGCAGTGCAATGAAGTGTGCCGTCTTAGAGAACCTGTCAACAACTGTGAGAATGGGGGTATTTCCTTTAGAGGCCAGTAATCCTGTCACAAACTCTACGGAAATGTCTGACCAAGGACGTTGTGGTATTGGCAGGGGTCGCAATTCCCCAGAAGGGCGTTAACGAGAGGACGTGTTAGCAGCACATACCTGGCAAGCATTGACGTAATGGATAATATTTCGTGTAACATTAGGCCCCCAAAAGCGCTGTTCGACCACAGATTTCGTTTTGGCAATGCCTGGGAAACATACAGTCCTGTTAGTGTGAGCCCAGTGGAAAACTATTCTCAAGTCTAGTTTGGTGAAAACCTTGGCTCCCTCCAGGAACTCAAAGGCAGTAGAGATGAGAGGAAGAGGGTACCTCTTTTTCAGTTATTTCATTGAGATCCCGGTAATCGATACAGGGTCGCAGGGTCTTGTCCTTCTTGTCCACAAAGAAAAATCTTGCTCCCGCAGGGGATGAAGATGGGCGCATGATCCCGGCTGCCAGTGATTCTTCCACATACTTCTTCATGGCCGTGTGTTCCGGCCCTGAAAGAGAGAACAATCTCCCCCGTGGAGGTGTGGTTCCAGGCAGCAAGTCGACTGCACAGTCATAAGGTCTGTGGGGTGGAAGGGATTTGGCTTTGGACTTGGAAAAAACTTCTTTAATGTCATGGTAACAGGTGGGCACTTGAGACAAGTCAGGATCCCCAGATGGGGTCTGTGGAATGTCATTTGAAACATAACCCTGAACATTACATGGAGGCTTGAAACAGTTCTGGGCGCAGTTGCTGCCCCATGACATAACATGCCCAGAGGACCTGTCAATGTGGGGGTTATGTAATTTTAACCAAGGGTTCCCTAAAATAAGGTCATAATTCATAGCGTCAAAAACATGAAAAACTAATGCATTCCGAGTGAGAATCAGGAAATGTTCATGTGAGTGTTTGGGTGCGCTGAGTGATCTTCCCCATAAAACTGCCGTCTGCAGCATAAGCATTGCGGTGTCGTCTTACTTGAAAGGTTCTAAGGTGCATACGTCTAACGAGGAGGGAGTTGAGTAAATTTGCGTCAGAACCAGAGTCCATAAATACAGATGTATGAATCTCTTGATCGGGAGAGCATAGTGTTACTTTAGGAAGAACCTGGGTAGGGTCTTCATTAAAGATATTTAGACTCAACGCTCTCGTGTCCTTGTGCCACCGGCAACTTTGACGTGACAGTTGGTCACGGAATGAGCCAACTGCCCGCAGTAGAAGCACCACCCTTCCCTCAGCCGGTGTTGATATTCCTCAGGGGAGAGACGGAACATGCCCAGTTGCATGGGTACATCCGTGGTGACGCTAGCCAGTGGTTTGAGACTGGCAACAGGGGATCTGCATTGGTTTGGCTGGTCACCGAGGCTCGTCCTCCAAGTGCGCGGTAACGCATCCTTCCGCCGATCTCCGTCCGGCTCGCGATCCAAAAGCCTTTTGTTGATCTTTATGGCGAGAGCGATGAGAGTGTCCAAGTCGGTCGGCAGGTCTAGTGGGACCAAACGATCCTTGACGGCAGGGGATAGTCCTTGAAAAAATGCATCGAGTAGTGCCCTGTTGTTCCACTGACTCTCAGCTGCTAGAATGCGAAACTCAATCGCGTAATCTGACACCCTGCGCTTGCCTTGTTGTAAGGTGACAAGGGAGCGAGCTGCCTCACGATCTGGTGTGGAATGCTGAAAAATTTGCTCCATAGTCTATACAAAAGAGGCCCAAGAATGACATGCGGCAGAATTGCAGTAGCCCACGCATGACCAGTCAGGTGGGAAATAACAAAAGCGATGTTTGCCCGCTCGATGGGGAAGGCAGCTGCATGCAGCTCAAAGTGGAGTTCGCACTGCGTGATGAACGGTTTAATATTCTCAAAATCTCCAGAGAACCTCTCCGAGAGAGCTGTGGGCAGACAGCAGTGGATGTGGCAGGTGGCTGCATGGTGGCTGCTTCACATGGAAACAGTGATACAGTGGCGGCATCGGGTGCTGTGCCAGCTGGTTCCTTCTTCTGAACCATATTCATTAGAACTTCAAACTGTGAGGTGATGCTCTGACAGTCCCTTTAGATGAAGTTGGAGGGCAGCAAGCTGCTCATCCTGCTTCGAGATGTGTTGACCCTGCGCTTGAAGGGCTTTGCGGACCGGGTCTGAGTCTGCTGGGTCCATGTTATGGCCAGTTCGTTCTGTCATGAACGGAACAAAGGACAGGACCCAAAATGCACAACTCCAATTCAAATGGACAGTTCCAAAAAGAGAGGTTTAATAAACGGGCAGAGGTCGGTACACAGGCAGCCAATCCGAAAAAGGCAACACTATCCAAAAAGTCTAGTCTTACTATGAGTCAGTGACGTGGAAACAAGGAATGCTGGAACGTGACAACAAGGTACAAAGAACTGGAGACCAGAAAGAATGAGACATGAGGTTAAATGCATGGGGTAATTAGGGTAAACAAGGCACAAGTGGGGAAGATGCGCTCAGGAACAGGTGTGTACGAGACAGGGGGAAGACAACAACCATAACACACACCCATGACACTTACGTCACACGCTATGCACATTTTTAGTACTCACACTGTACATACTCTGCACATTGGGCACACTCATATATCATTTAGGGTCCCCTGGGGGACTGGCACCAGGTATGGTGGGGCGGGCCGTGTGCTGTGGTGGTCAGGGACCTGTTAACCATCTGTGGTGGTTTCTGGTCTGGTTGTCCCCCCCCTTCACTGCTCTGCCGGTTCTCCAGTTTTAATGCATCATACACCCTTCTGTGGGGGGGGATGGCGGGGTCAGGTCGGGGACACTCCGGCCTGCTCTCTGGCCCGCCATGCCTTTCTCCGGTGGGTTTTAATGCACTACATACATGCTGGTTGGCCTGAGGGAGGGGGAGGTGGGGCTGAGTGGTGACGGTTGCGGGTCAGCATTGCCGTCTCGCCTCACCCCCACCAGTTTATGCAATTTTAATGCACGACACCCCACCACACACAATCACGGTACAGAGATAATGGTTGCCAGTCGGGGACCTGTTAACCATAGTAATAGGGTGGGTGGTGGGTTTTCTCATTTTTCTTTGGGTTGACTCCTGGGGCCTGCACCCCCCCACCCGCCTTTTGTTTGTCGGGCTGCGGAGGTGGTGGGGGTCCGCCCCCTCTCTTTTGGGCCCCGCCTTCCTCTCCTCTCTCTTCGTGCCCTCACCCATCCTTGCTTACGACGGGTGCTTAGCATGGGCTCGCTTTGGCGGGCTATGACCGTTTTTGGGTGGCTGCTGGCTCCAGCGTTGGGCCCTGTTGGTGGGTGGGGCACCCATGCTCTCCGGGGGTGGTGGGGCCTGCGGCGGCAGGGGGGCTCGCTGGGTGGGGGCGCATGGGGGGCGGTGGTCCGGTGGCCGTGCCCCTCACTTTGGGACAGGTGCTTCGGTCAGGCTCGGGACCTCCCTGGGTCCTGGGGGGTAGGTGGCGCCCCCCTGGTTGGGTCCTCTGCTGGACGGGCTCACTGACTTGCCCCCCTCCTTATGGGTCTGGGGGGGCTCACCCTTCCTCTATGTGCCGGCTCAGCAACTCCGTACACCAGTTGACTAACATGCATGTGATACGGTGTTCATTCACTAATAAGTTCGATCGACATGCTATAGGCTTTAATAGCTTGTGCTGGGACCACTAATAACAACACAAGTTATACTAACATATCAATTCACAGGTTCTTACAGGTGTTTAGACACTCAAAAAGAATCCCACCGCACCACTCGTCAGTAGCACTGCCTTGCTCATTTCCCCACATCCTGTCCTGCCCTTTTTGGTCCTCCCTTATCTTGTTCTCTTTGTTAGTTATTGCATGTCCTTACCGGGGGTGTGTCTCCACTCCCAATCTACAAATGACTGTTGTAATGTTACTTATTTTCAAATATCGAACCTGTCTCACTATTGTTCTGCTGTGGTTCTCACCCTTCGTCCCCTTGTCCACTCTATCCCTTTGTCTGTCCCCTAAAACCCCTTTCTGTCTGGCTGCATTTTCAATAAACACAAAATAATAATAAAAAAAAGTGAAAATAAGCAGAGGGAGTATTTCAAACTCCCCTGTTGCACAGCAAAACTGTTCTAGCACAAGGCATACAGATCCACCATTCTGCAAGGCCATGGACCTGGACAGGACAGGTTTTAAAAAAAAAAAAAAAATTTGCCGGGCCAGCCTCGAAGGAGAGATGGGCTTACAGCTTTTGTTTAGTCTGAGGTTAATGTTAGTCAGACACATAACCACATTAACACTGACATACACAGACCTCCCTTTAGTCAACATTCCATTTGTTCCCATTTTTGGTTTATTAGATCTAATAAGCATCCAAACTTCTAGAACTTACTTGGATTCTACCCTTATCATCAGTTTTCCTCACACAATATATTTTTTTAAATTCTATGCTTAAGTGGGCAGTTGTTGCATGCAAACTATGCACCTGTATGAGTGTTTACATTTGTGCTGGTCCTGACATATGATACTGCCACACATACCTTCTCAGCAGCCGACATCCTCTAATGCCCTCTTTGAAGTTCAATTAAGATGAACTTTGTTGTATAAAACAGAACAAAAGTAGTATGTGCTTTTACTGGGACATTCCACCTACGACAGAGACGAACACAGGGCACTTTAGATGGGCCTGTGATGATCACAGTTGTATATAGTACAGTGACTCTGTGTTTGTGTGTGCGTGTGTGTCTGTGTGTGTACGGGAATGCGTGCGTGTGTGTTGTTGTGACTGTAGCGTGCACATTAAGACCCATTTGTAGATAATACAGATGGTATCTGACAGAGCCCACCCAAACCTTCTTCTCTTTTCTCTTCTTTTTCTCGCTTTTGTATGGCTCCCTGGCAGACAAGAGGCCTTGGAGGTCCCTGACCAAACAGGTGGGAGACACACTCTAAAAGCTTCTTTCTTCTTTCTACCTCCATGATGTCAGCATCTATTTTAGTTTGCATGTGGTTGTCTGTTTAAATCTCAAATTTGTTTATGAGACTTCCTAATTACCTCCCATATAAGGTATATGATGATGTTAGTTTCATATCATGTTCATCATGAGATATACAGTAGTACTGATTATCATTTGACTACATTTGTTTGATCAATATGAGGAAAATCAACAGTCAATTAATCAACAGTTTTTTTTAATCTCTTAATTTTATTGGAACCTGACAATACCTGTCTTATTGTTCTGAACTACTCCTGCATTGACCAGAATAATCCTGCCTGGAGCGTTTGTGCCATAGGGACGGCCTGAGTGGAAGTTGCTCAGCTTCCAATAGTTGACGCTCTGGTTTTCTTTTTTTAGAAACGAGTTGAGAATGAATCAACAGCGCCTCTGCTGGTTGCAGCCAAAACTGCACTCCGTTTGAACTCAGTTGCCTCAAAATAGAATCCATTTACAATCAATTTCACTCAATCCACTCAATTCTGCACTGTTAGAAGTTTTTTAGGGTTTTTACAATGACTTATCAGTGTCGCCAGTAAGTTACTTTATATATATATATATATATATATATATATATATATATATATATATATATATATATATATATATATATAAACAAATAATAAAAAAACTTAAAAAAGAGGGAGGTGAATAGTCTGAATTGGATTCTGGAGTCAGGCACCACTTGATACATTGTAATCATACACAAGCTGCAAATCGTTCAAAATACTGTGCACTATCTGCTCAATACTAGTTGATTAGCCTACCTGAATCAGGTGATACTGCAAGAGCAGCAATTGGTTCCTGTCTCTTGACCCCTGCAGTGAGCTTCCTCCCATGAACACATACTGTGACTACTTAATCCATATGTATAGACCCTTTCCAAAAAATGTGAATAGCATGGAACAGTTTATTTATTTCCATAATTCCATTGAAAAAGTTAAACTTTCATAGATTATAGCTTCAGGGACAGAATTTAAACAATTTCAAGTATTTATTTGTTTATTTTTACATTATTTAGGCTTCCAGCTCATAAAACCCACGAAATTAGGAATTCAAAAAATTAGAATACTGTGAAGAAATCACAATTCTCAATTTTTGTAGAAAAAAAAAGAAAGAAATTAGGGTCTCATTAAATCAATTAAAATATGGTACTTTCAAAACGATATGTTAATCAATACTTGGTTTGAAATCCCTTTGCTTTAATCACTGCCTCGATGCGCTGTGGCATTGAAGCAATGAGCCTGTGGCTTTGGCTGGGAGTTATGGAAGCCCAGATTTCCTTGATGCTTCCTGTCAGTTCTTCTTTGTTTTTGGGTCTGGTGCCCCTCATTTTCCTCTTGATAATACCCCTTGGATTCTCAATGGGGTTTAGATCCGGCTTGTTGGCTAGCCATTCAAGCACTGTGATGACATGGGCTTCAAACCAGGTTTTGGTGCTTCTGGCGGCATGGGCATGGGCCAGGTCCTGCTGGAAGATGAAATCTGTATCTGCATACAGATCCTCAGCAGAAGGAATCATGAAGTGCTCTAAAACATTCTGGTAGACTGTTGCAGTGACCTTGAATTTAAGAAAGCAGAGTTTCCCGACACCTGCACTGGACACGGCACCCCAAATCATGACTGACTGGATATTTCACACTGGACCTCAAGCAGCTTGGGTTCTGTTCTTCACCAGTCTTCCTCCAAACCCTTGGAACTTGATTCCCAAATGAAAGGCACACTTTACTTTCATCGGAAAAGAGGACCTTGGACCACTGGACAACAGTCCAGTCCTTCTTCTCCTTAGCCCAGTTGAGACGCTTCCTATGTTGGCTCAGGCTCAGAAGTGGCTTGACCCGAGGAATCCGACTGTTGTAGTCCATCTCCCGGATGCGTCTGAATGTGGTGGTTTTTGAAGCTGTGACTCCCGCCTCATTCCACTCTTTCTGGATCTCTGCTAGATTCTTGAATCTTCTGTGCTTGATTATCTGCTGAAACCACGGTCATCTCTTTTGCTGGTGCATCTTCTCCTGCCACATTTTGTCCTTCCACTAGACTTTCCATTGATATCCTTGGACACAGCACTCTGTGAACAGCCAGCCTCCTTAGCTATGAACTTTTGTGGGTTACCCGTCCTATGGAGGGTAGAAATGATGGTCTTCTGGCCAGTTGTCAAGTCTGCAATCTTCTCCATGTTGAACCCAACTGAGACAATTAAACCTAACTGAAGCAATTTGATGACACCTGGGGAAACCTGTGCAGGTCCTTTGAGTTTAGTAGATGATTTGTGTGTGACACTCAGTTTAAAACATTTATGGCCTGCAAAATCTGGGCTCATTTGCTTCACAGTATTAAAATTTTTAAAATTTCGGATTTTGTGGGTTTTATGAACTGGAAGCCCAAATTATGTAAAAATAAACAAATAAATACTTAAAATTGTTTACATTGTGGACCCTGAATCTATAATCTATGATAGTTCAACTTTTTGAATGGAATTATGGAAATAAACTTTTCCATGATATTCAAATTTTTTGGAAAGTGTCTGTATATAATCGAAGTATATAAATCAATGCTTTTCTGCAATGGTGCCGTATTGTTAGTGTTCAGTATTGCTACACAACCGATTTTTATGATCATTCTCTTGCGTATATTATCGCATTTTGTTGCATGTATCTCTTGTTATATACGCGTGTCTTATTTACACCGAAATGCTTTAACACTGTGGAGCCATGAATATCACAATGCATGCTGGGAACATACAGAATATTACATTACACTTAGACTTTGCTGTAAATTCTCCAGTTATTTATTTCCAGTTATTTACCACATACCATACCAGTAAAATACATGGGATTTTGGTTGATATTACACACTATAAACAGAGAGTTATGTAGCGTATATGGGTTGAAATGAAAACGTAATGGTTACACGGTGGACGACTGGTTAGAACGTCTGCCTCACATTTCTGTGGACCGGGGTTCAATCCCCGGCCCCGGATGCGTCTGAATGTGGTGGTTTTTGGCTGTGTGGAGTTTGCATGTTCTCCCCGTGCCTGGATGGGTTTTCTCCGGGCACTCCGGTTTCCTCCCACATCCCAGAAACATGCATGGTAGGTTAATTGACAACTCTAAATTGCCCGTAGGTGTGAATGTGAGTGCGAATGGTTGTTTGTTTCTATGTGCCCTGCAATTGGCTGGCAACCAGTTCAGGGTGTACCCTTCCTCCTGCCCGTTGATATCTGGGTTAGGTTCCAGCACGCCCGCGACCCTAGTGAGGAGAAGCGGCTCAGAAAATGGATGGATGGATAGATGAAAACGTAATAAATTTACAAGAAAATAATAAGCCGGAAGCGACGCCTGCGTTACTTCCGGCTTAGCGTAATTTTAAATTTAATCGTTAAAATCAAACTAATCTGTCTCGTAAAGGGGCACCACATCACTTTTTATATGTATAAAATTTAGGGAAAGTGACGAGAAACCTTTTTATCAGTTTCGTAATCTGAAAGTTGCTACACGTGAAATTTTTAGTTCTCGATGACAGAGGCTTACTTAAACTCCGAACACACACAAAATACAACCAAGAGTGGAATTTTATAGAATATTTAAGGACATCTACAAGGGATCTACAGGGAAACACACAAAGGGGTCTAACTAAAGAAATAAAATAACACTAAGAATGATAAAAAGAAGGAAAATAGGTGTATGAAAAGGGAAATAGAACATTGTGTGTTGGACTAAAGTTGAAAACACGAGCGTTAAACGCGTTCATTCCGGACGGGAAAGAGATTTTACCTGGAGCTAGTAATTTCCCTGAAATTATTAGGCACTAATATTGTACAGTGTGGCAAACACTTGCAGTGTCTACTCACGAAGTACATCAGCTGGTCTCTGGGAGTAGTCTCTCTGGGCGTGTCTCAGAAACACGGAGACAGGGTTGGTTGCAGAAGAAAAAGATACACAAAAATGGAACAAAAACAAACGAGGCGGAAAAAGAAAAATTGTTGTTCGTCACGCCTTGTTGGGAGAATATGACCGTTTCTCTTCCTGCCTTTTCAAGGGCTCGCTAGCTGTTTTAGAGCAATCACGCTTGGCTGGAAGCATACCTGGTACCTTAGTAGCAGCTGCTCTGATCGCCTAGCGTTGGCTCACGGATAGGCTGGGTAGCCGAGTCTGTTCTCATCCCGGCCTTCGCGGTTACTGAGCCGTGTGCCCGAACAAAAGAAAGGGGAGGGGCGAGGGGTGGCTGAGGCCAGGCCGTGGCTGGCTCGATGCCAGCCATAACACGAAGAGAGGAAAACAAAAGAGAGAAAAACACACATGCCAAAAACACCGGAGCATCCAGAAGGCGGGAGTTAAGAGTTAAATACCCTGGATGGGGGGATGGGCAAGAGGGACGGAGAAGCCTCGAGAAGATCTCACCCATCAGCTTGAATCTTGTCCCATTTTTGACCCATAAAATGGGTTTAAAAATCAACCTCAACTGTACTCTTTACTCGGAGGTCAAGCGTATCGGACTGACCGGTTAAACTTTAGTTTTGGCAGATCAACTGCTTATGGTTCAAATTACATTTCATGCTGCTTGGAGTCAAATCAAGACAAACAATTCTCAAAATCTCGCAGTTGCGCTTGTAAAGTTGAGACATTGACAAAGACATCAATGCATACATTTGGAATATTTCTGCAGAGTTCGTGAAATATCAGACATTTATCCCTTGGTGAAACATCAAATGAGAGTCCCTCGGTTTGACTTTGCAGTTCCTCTCTACGCCAGTGAGTGTCCCCTTGTCCCAGCAATTGTTCCTATTGAAAGACAGGTGGTCCGGTGGAAACATCTGGGGGCCTTTGATGCTTGGGAGTTCAGACTTTGAGGGTAGATGTTAATTAGTTTAGGGTCCACTAGGCATCTTCTTGAGGCAGTCTCACAGCCGGGCCGCTGGGAAGAATGCAGTTTATCAAGATGGGAGAGGGGGGGGGGGTTCTGGCAACTGGGTCAGAGTCACGACAGTGACTATATGCTTTTTTTTTTTTTAAATCAATGTTTTTTTTGGGATTGTGGTGCTGATAAGTCACACATGGAAAACAGGAGCTCTTTTGACTTGGGAAGAATTGGTCCACATTGAGCAATTGTAAAGAAGCTCACACTTGTAATGTATCTTATGCAACTGATAAGTCACCAGGTAACTGTTTGCTTAGTGTCTGTTAGCATACAGCTAAACTTACCGGGATGTCACTATCGCACACAACCCACAATCAGGGTTTCATGATCACAAAGTGCCACGTACCGTAAATGTAACGCGAAAGTTAAATAAGACACACATTCAGCGAGCTACGGGTAACTTAACACACATTATTAATGTTACGTTAATCATGATCATTCATGAACATTAAGGATTAATGTCTTTATTACAGCAACAGTTCAACATTTCAAGGTGCAATGGATGCTGGGAGCGATGCGGCTTCTGCCGCAAAATACAGTAACTTTGTGTGACATCAACCAAAATCTCATGATGCAGTGGAAACTAGTTAATTAATATATAATTACATTGAAATATTTTACTGTATGGTATGTGGTAAACAACTGTAGAACTTACAAGAATGTCGTTAACAGTGTGACATTAAGAATATCCTCTAGCACAGTGGACTCTCCCTTACAAATTTGATTTTCAGAAATTAAATCCTTAATTTAAATTAAACTTAAAAAGGTGTTAATGTGAGTGCGAATGGTTGTTTGTTTGTATGTGCCCTGCGATTGGCTGGCAACCAGTTCAGGGTGTACCCCGCCACCTGCCCGATGACAGCTGGGATAGGCTCCAGCACGCCCGCGACCCTAGTGAGGAGAAGCGGCTCAGAAAATGGATGGATGGATGGATGGATGATCGAAATGGTCTTGAAAAAGTCCTAATACATGTTCAATTTGTCTTCCTGTATTATATGCACATCCCTAATATGTAGAAAAACATAAAATGCTGTATATACACTAACTATGGTTGGGATGTTGTAGGTAACCAATGGTATGGTCTGTACCTCCGTTTTTGGGCCACTGTTCAGTACATTTTCAGCATGTGTTTTGTGCATAAAGAGACCCATTTTTTTTTCTCTCTCAAAATGATCTTTTTATTTTTTTGGATAGGACACTAGCTGCATGTAAACCTTGTGAATGAAACCTGTTTACCAATATCTATGAGAATCTTTACAAGTGACCTTAATTCATATTCTTTCAGGAGCTGGAGAAAATCTTATCAGATACTCCCCCTGTATGGAGAGGATCCTCCAAACTATTCCGTAACCTGAGAGAACGAGGTATGCACACACACGAATGTATACTGTATGTGCATAACTGCACACACACTGCACACATGCTACAAATCGAAAAGCCACCTTGCGCACTTAAACTATTATTTGTAACTGTTATCTGAGTAAGTGAAATGGTTAAATAATTGTCGAACGATCATAACAGACTGAATTGTGATTTTGGTGTCAGTGTTTTATTTTCCACATTATTTACTTCACTTGGTGAAGATTACATTTATCAATCTGTGAGGCTCACATCTCAAACACTATATTTTACTTAGTTTCAGGGCTTACCTGCCAATGTGTGTGTTCGTGTTAGTCACAGTAGGTGTCTCTAATCCGAGGTTGGAGGCATGCTGTCCCTCCTGACAGCCAAACAACCTGCTGACCAAACTAAAAATAAACCACCTCTTCTCTCCTTTCCTTCCTCCTCTCCTTTCCTCATATAAGTATACAATACCAAAGAGATAGCATAGTATAGCAACCCCCCTGTCTAAAAGGGGATGTATACCTGTGGGCATTACGCCTTTTAATGTTGCAATATGTCAGTTAATGTCCTGATATTTATGCAATACAAACTGTGTTTGTCAAGACACGTATTCCCATGCTGCGTTGGAACAGCTAAATTCCTTGGAATGGCTACAGGTTTCTGAGAATGACACAACTAAATGGAATGCTGTGTGTGTTTCATGTTTGATAATAAGATTCCTTTGTCGTTTTATTATAATCATACTATATAGAAAAATACAGTTTGGTGTTGTTTAAAAATGTAGTAAGGTTAGGAACAGATATTAATAAAATAATGATATTGCAGAACGGCACCAAGAATTACCAGCGGCACTATTTTATATCTATCTCGTAGAGGGCCCTTAGTAGTTTGACTGCATGATTTGATTATTGTGATGTTCAAGCTACAAGGGGCCGGAGGGTCTTCTGGTCTAAATTAACTCCTTTACACAAAGTAGTTGCGCATTAGGAAACACAAGCCTATAACTGGTTCTACCTGGTATCACGTTCACCAACACACATCCAAACAGACACGCACACACGTATACATCCACATCCACGAGAAAGCATTGTCCCGTAACACTCAAGCAAGTCACCCTGAACTATCTGGACAATCAGACAGAAATCGAAGAAGAGTGTTAATGGGTCAGAAGCAAGAAAGGATCTAAAACACACACACACACACACACACACACACACACACACTCAGATCCTAACTTGACACCAAGGGTGTATGTAGAAGGAAATAGTGTGTGGCCAAATGGACTATTGGTTTACTTCAAGGAGATACATCGAAAGATATTACTGTAGAATCGTGTGTCATTGCATGTGTGTGTAAGAGGCCAAGCTCACGCTAACTCCCTCATGGTCTTGTTGCTAGGTATCATCTCATATACGGAATACCTGTTCCTGCTCTGCATCCTGACAAGTGAGTCCCTATATACTCTAGCTTGCTGTCTCTGCACTCTTCTTATTTGAGAGACCAAAGTTTCTCGTGTACAATGCACATTTTATTCCTCAAAAAATTGTCAAAAGTCAATAGTGCACATTATACATAGGTAGAGGGGAAAATGACACAAAACTTCCACATCTTATAAATGTATGCCGCCATCTAGAGGTTAAGAAAAAGCTGTACACTTTAATTCCAATATGCCACCGCTACCAGGAGGTTGTGAACAAGGTGTACACTTTATTCTCATATGCCACCGCCACCAAGAGGTTATGAAAAGGGTGTAGCCGACACTTTCATTCCAATATGACAGGGTTACATATATATATATATATATATATATATATATATATATATATATATATATATATATATATATATACAGGGTGATTGAAAAGTACCTCCCTATTTTAAAATACTTTTAATTTATTCATATGTTGTAATATTTTTCTAAATTTTTTTGTGTATGTTCTATGATTGAAGGAGCAAGTCTATTCTACCAAACCAATGACTTTGGAAGAACTTGAAGGGCGAATACGAGAAGTTATATCTTCCATCCCACAAGATTTTCTTGTGAAATCAGTTAATGCGGTTCCCAGGCGGCTTGAGAAACTGGTGGCTAATGCTGGCGCCCATATCGAATTTTAAATAAAACTCCATGCAATACACTTTCTTTTTCAAACAGGTGTTTGATGAGCATTCCTCAACTTTAAATAGATTTCCAAAGGTGCTATGACATGACATTTTCTATTGGCCGTTACATCTGTGACGTTGTGACGCTGGTTGAATCGCAGCAAAACTAGTGGCCATTAAAATGGTTAATCCAGGGGAATTTCTGAGGTCCAAAAACAATTCATTCTGGGAAGCTGTTCAACCGCTATGCCATAGGCAAAGATTTAAATTTGAATTGAAGAAATGAATTGAATTGAAGGTCATGCTCATTTACTGCATATTTGTACTTTATCTGACCGTTGTCCCCTCATGACTGTATTATTTGGGGAGTTAAAATTGCCTTTACCACACTGTTAATAACTCTCACCATGTGTGTTCTCTTCTACTGCAGAGCCCCATGCTGGCTTTAAGATTGCTTTCAATATGTTTGATGCAGATGGCAACCAGATGGTGGACAAGAGGGAGTTCTTGGTGGTAAGTAGCTAATAGGAAGGGAGAACTGTTCAGCCATGACATTTACATTCTATTGTGTTTTCTTTCTGATATTAGTGATGTTCCCTTTCTCATGGCTATTTCGTAGGTTGTGTTTTAATCTACTGTAATAAGCGGAAAATAAATGAATTTTAGGTTAATCACTTGACTTGCATAAATTAAGGGGACATGAGTGCCAGTACTGTAAGGTTTATAGTTGATTACAGTGAATTAAAAAAACATGACTTTAATCATGTCATAGAGATCTTTATTCTTGAACTCTTTATTCTTGAACTCTTTCTAGCTTCAGGAGATTTTCCGGAAGAAAAATGAGAAGAAAGGGAGGAAAGGGGATGCTGAGAAATCAGCACAGTTGGTAAGTGAGTTGGTCATCAGAAATGTGGGATCCAGGATACTTATAATAGCATAAATGTAAAAACAACACATTTTCCCAATTGTCCTGAATATAACCAACTGTGTGACAGTTATGGATTGTCCAAGTAGACTTCAACTTGATGCCACTGAGCCATTGTATTATTGAGACTAATCATTGCAATCCAAATAGTAAACAATGTATCAAATAATTGAAATACATCCACAAAGGTATTGTGGTGCAACAGTTGCTGTGGTGTTGTGCATTTGAGCTTATTGAACCGTTGTGCCAAACCTGTGCATGTGGATGCATTGTAAATGATTACCGTAATCATGGAATAACAAATTAATTGTTATCTTTGGAGGTATTAGGATAATAACCCGTCATGTAACCATGAGTGAGTGCATGCTGCCTTACAAGTTTCTTTTCTCTGTTGTACCATGACAGTGACATCCCTACTGTGTACTGGATCAAATGGATATACTCTAGTATAATTTGTCTTATTCCATGCTTCTGTGATTAAGGTTTAGGAACAACATTTTATTGTATTCATAGCCATTTTTTAAGTATGCATATGCTGACATGAGTAATTGTTATAGAGTAGTTTGGACAATGTCTTCACCCATGTTAAGCAGAAAATGTTAGTGAACTTCTGACCCATGGAAAATCTCTGAGAATCTACAGATCTTATCAGAGTGTTTAGTCAATACGGAATTTTTTTTATATTGTTAATGCACACATTTTAAATGTCTGATTGAGAAAAATGTATATTACATATCAGATTTTTTGTGACACTATGTATATTACATACTTTGCATTTAATATACAGATCCATCATCTTTCGACGCACATTTTAAAATATGTTGATGTTTTACAAAATGTGTGTTGCCGCTAAGATATAATCATAGATGCATTGGAAATGACATGTCCCTATGCAGAGTGTATCCACCACCTCTCCTTGCATGTACTAACATGTCTTTTATCTTCTCTCCTTCTTTCTCTTTGACTGCATGCTTTGGTGTTCTCTCTCTCCCTCATGTCTCTTTTCTGTGTGGTAGAGTATGCAGCTGTATGGATATCAGGTTGCCCCCATGAACAGCGTATGTATCCAAAAACATACCCCCGTAGTATTCTTTTTTGCTAGCCTTAGACAGTTTAAGAACGTGATTAAAGGGTAAATGGAAAAATAAGTGTTCCCAGATTAAATAAGTCACACTAAAACAGTACTTGTTGGTGGCCTCATATTTATTCAACCTTTATTTATCCAGGCAAGGCAGTTGAGAACAGATTCTCATTTGCAATGGCAACCATATTAAATATCTTAACATGTGGATTATGCAATGTTAGAATATGAACTAACAATGAATACTGCTCTATTCGTGATATTTTAATGTTAGTTATAGAGCTTACATGTGGCAGTATTGTATGTATTTGTGAAGGTATGAAGGAAGCAAGTGTCAGGTAAACAGACAGAATGTAGCCAAGGCTGGATGTTTTTTTTAATTATTATTTTTTTTCACCATCGACTCTGCGATTAATTTCTGCATGAATAGAAAGAGGGCTAACTAAGGAGGCGTAATACCTGTGTGGTATTTCATGAAGAGGAGAAATACATGAGGTGGGGCACTGTTAAGATATACTGTAATTAATACACATCCAACACTTTCCAAATTGAACCAGGAATGAAATGGAACATTTTGTCTCTGACTAAACATTGCTGATTGAGGATTGCTCATCCGAGGTAGTCAGAGCTGTGGGAAGTGCTGTGGTGGAAAGATGGTTTGTCACAAAGACTCTTAACAGCCGGGCACAGCCATGTTAAAAAGGTGTCAATAGTGTTCTCCCTGAAAAAAATTAGAGTTAGATGGTCAGAACTCAGGAGCTGCACTTTTTAGAGGCAGCACACTTTAGTACAACCAGCATTTCGTCATGGTCAAGGACAGAAGTCATGCTTTTAGGCAGAACATTTCCGTTTTGAAGAGATAATCCCCCCACACACATACACATAATTTGCTTCTGTATGTGGTAGTATAAACACAAAAAATGGTGAAAGTGCTATGGCCATCAGATCCCACATAATCTTTCTTGTATATACTAGCATAAACTCACAAGTCCCTAGTATCTGAATTTATGGCGAAAACACAAATTGTGTTGATATTCTGATCTGACCCAGTTTCTGTTGTGCTTGCCACTGATGAGTTTCATTCCTGTGTCCTTCTAATGTGGGAATGTATGTTCTTAATCTTTAAAATAAACGTTTATTGTCAGATTTTCATATACACAGTATCTAATTAGCATAAGGGTTTTAATAGTCCACTTCCTTGAGACTGTAAACCGCTTGATAAATAGTAGTGTGTTGGGTAGTTTGTTAAGGATCAAGTGGTGCCACGGCACATCGTGACTTGATATTATATACTACAAAACAGAGTTTATGGGCAAAATGGATAAGCTACTTCCTGTAGTGGTGGTGTTGGAAGTGAACTGACCCTGGCCCTGCTTGACCACCCCTACAGGTGCTAAAAAAAGACAATCAAGAGTTTGTGGCACGGAGTTACTGGGACGTTCTCAGGCGAGGCGCCAGCCAAATCCTCTTTTCTGACCTGGCGGAGGTACAAAGACCCAACTGTCTTCTATTCTGTCATTCCTCCAGTATTTATCATTTATCTGTGTTTAATTCTCTAATCATCCCTGTATGTCTATGTCTGTTCTCATGATGCATACCAGAATAAGACCTAAAACGGAGGCTATTTCCACAATGAGTTTCTCTAAAACAAACAAAAAAAGCATACAGATTAAGTATTTGTCAAGTTGCATTATCAAACTGCAAGCCCTTTTTATGTTGGCTTAACTCAAGACAGATGTGTCTCAAATGTTTTTATTCATTTGTCTACTTAACATCAATTAAGGTGTACCACCGTATCTTTCCCATTCTCTTCTTTTTTTTTTTTTTTTTTAAATCTCCTTACCGTATTCATTACATTACCCGTCATACGTTTTCTTTAAAGGTCATGCACTCATTACAGTAAATCAATTTTTACTTGTATTCCTTTTATTCACCTAAATTGCTGTTATTTATTTTTATCATACTTTAAACAGTTCATATGGATACAACACATTTATTCTTGATGTGTCTGTTCATTCTTCTTATTTGTAAATCTGTACTGTGCTGGAGCGGCATGATTGTCCAACAATATTACAAACCCCAATTCCAATGAAGTTGGAATATTGTGCAAAACGTAAATAAAAGCAGAATATAATCGTTTACTTATATTCAATTGAATACACTACAAAGACAAGATATTTAATGTCCAAACTGATACTTTGTTTTTTACTGCAAGTATTCACCCATTTTGAATTTGATGCCTGCAACACATTCCAAAAAACAATAATTGTTGAAGCTTTGTAGGTGGAATTCTTTCCCATTCTTGCTTGATGTACAACCCCAATTCCAATGAAGTTGGAACGTTGTGTTAAATATAAATAAAAACAGAATACAATGATTTGCAAATCATGTTCAACCTACATTTAATTGAATACACTACAAATACAAGATATTTAATGTTCAAACTGATAAACTTTATTGTTTTTCGCAAATAATCATTAACTTAGAATTTTATAGCTGCAACACGTTCTACAAAAGCTGGGACAGGGTCATGTTTACCACTGTGTTACATCACCTTTTCTTTTAACAACATTCAACAAACGTTTGGGAACTGAGGACAATAATTGTTGAAGCTTTGTAGGTGGAATTCTTTCCCATTCTTGCTTGATAAACGTTATTGTTTTTAGCAAATAATCATTAACGTAGAATTTTATGGACCCTGTTGTAACACGTGCAGAAAGTGGCTTGGCATTGTCTTGCTGAAATAAGCAGGGGCGTCCATGAAAAAGATGCTGCTCGTATGGCATGTTGCTCCAAAACCTGTACGTACCTTTCAGCATTAATGGTGCGTTGTCAGATGTGCAAGTTACCCATGCCATGGGCACTAAGACATGCATACCATGCCAACACACATGCTGGCTTTTGAACTTTGTGCTGATATCAATCTGGATGGTCCTTTTCCACTTTGGCCAGGAGGACACATACATGATTTCCAAAAACAATTTGAAATGTGGGCTCATCAAACCACACTGTGTTAACTGACAATGGTTTTATTCCTGAGCCCACATGGCAATAGCCTTTACACACGGATACCGGGTTTTAATGCAGTGCCGCCTGAGGGATTGAAGGTCACGGGCACTCAATGTTGGTTTTCGGCCTTGAATCCTTTGATGACATTGTGGCGCATTGATGATGAAATCTCTAAATTCTTTGCAAATTTTTGTTGAGAAACATTGTTCTAAAACTATTTGCTCACGCAGTTGTTCACAAAGTAGTAAATCTCGCCCCAACCTTGCTGTTGAGCAACTGAGCCTTTCGGAGATGCTCCTTTAATACCCAATAATGACACTCGCCTGTTTCGAATTAACCTGTGTTCACCTGTGGAATGTTCCAAGCAGATATTTTTTTTAGCATTCATCAACTTTCCCAGTCTTTTGTTGCCCTTTTCCCAGCTTTTTTGGAATGTGTTGCAGGCATCAAATTCAAAATAAGACAATATTTTAAAAAATAAAAATAAAAACTAAAGCAATAAAGTTTAGCAGTTAGAGCACCCAATGTCTTTTCTCCGTGGTGTATTCAATTGAATATAGGTTGAAAAGGATTTGCAACTCAATGTATTTTGTTTTTATGTGCGTTTTATACAATGTCCTAACTTCACTGGAATTGGGGTTTGTCGAAATTGGGGTTTGTAAGCTATGTTATAACCACTCTCTTCGCTCTCTCTCTGTTTTTTTCATCTATGTTTGAATCGCTGTTTTTTTTTTTTGTGGCAAATGTTTGTGTCAAACCATTCACCATTTACACCATGTTTAACCCTACATTATATAGCGCACTCAATGAAATACTTGGGAATTCAAAAAGCTAACCTCATAAATGTTTGCACATTAGGAGACTTTTCTTTTTAGAACTGTTAAGTACTGTATTGTCATAATTAAAAATGTGCTGCATTTATCTTTCATCATACATTATTTAATTAGAATGTACTATAGTTTGCATAATTATTCCTACCTTTTTTAGCTATTTGGCTGGAAGAAATCACAACTGGCAATCATGTTTACCTCAACCAAATATGTCTTAATGCCCTATAAAGGGCTACAGACACAGATGACACTGAATTGGTGACTTATCATAATTCTGTTCAATTCTAATCACTAGCATTTATAGATATGAAAATCACTGAGCACACGGTCAGTCGTAAATCTACGTCAAATGGTTTGTACAGCAGTAATCTGTGCAATTGGTGCTATTAAAGTGGTCTGAACATTATCTTACTTCGAGTTCAGGAAGAGGAGGAAGGTTGTACAACATTGCCAGAAAAACACCTTGGAGGTATTCCTAATGATTAAAAACAGCTAACACATAGCAAGCGGCTAGCTGTCTAATGACAGGCTTTGTGCTGCTGTGGCAGCGGAAGCTGAGGTGAATGTAATGACAGTGGAGTGTAATGGGTCTGACTGTGTATTTACTCTCAGGAGCCTTTCATCTGCCGGGATGTCAGATGGACAGAGCACACACAGGATCAGACAAAGGGAGAAAAAAAACAAAAAAACAATAAACTAAAAGGAAACCATTTGCCAAATTCAAATTGTTTGGCAGTAGAACATGAATAAATTATGCAAACTTACGCAAAAGGTAAACTCAATTGAGGAAACAGGAATACAATGAAATGATAGAACACACTTGAGATAACAAGTAATTTATCAGATAAATAGAGGAAAAGAGGAAGAGATAAAAATCAACTAGGTGAGGGGAGGCTAGATTGGCGGCCAGAGGTCAGCAGAGGACAAATGTTGCGCTACAAAGTGGGTGAGGCTCGCGAAGCACTTTTAGGACAAAAGAAAGAAGCAGGTTCTATTAAAAAAAGAATGTGTTTACTCAACAGATTAGTCAAGCGCCTTCCTTTTATCTAGCAAAAGTGGCTCTGACTGACAGCTAGAGGAGGAGGCAATGACGGGTACTAGGAGGAGAAAGGAAATAAGCGTAAACTGAGAACTTGCAGCATGAGAGGAAAATAAATGTCTGTGGAGGGGGAAAAAGGAACGATAGAATAGGGGAGACAAGGTAGAGAAGATTAGGTCATGGGAATGAAAAGGTGGGGTAGCCGGTGTCCCTGGAAGTTTTTACTGACTGACAGTCGAACCAACTGACTAAAGATTGACTGAGCTGCTCCTCATTGGGATTAGTCATGGATTTGGAGGACGAAGAAGACTGTTTAGAGTTTACATCAGTAATTACTGTTTTGACTTTTGACTCAATGATCAAAGTCTGTTTTAACACACAAATGCACACACACGCACACACATCCACACACTTGTGCCCTGTGGGTGCTATAATATTTTGTTGTCACGGTGGTGATGACCTCACAATGGTGCCGCCACACTTCCAGAAATGATCACACGGTTATGATCACTTTAGCATTACGTCTATATCTCTTAACATTATTGTTGCAGGTTTAGTTAAGGGGTCAGTACTTAAAGCAATAATTTAGACGATACCCTCCAATGAACATTTTGCACTACTGTTCATCAACTCTTTTCAGTGTGTTTTGTGAACGGGACTCTAAATTGCCCGTAGGTGTGAATGTGAGTGCGAATAGTTGTTTGTTTATATGTGCCCTGCGATTGGCTGACGACCAGTTCAGGGTGTACCCCGCCTCTTGCCTGAAGATTGCTGGGGTGAGGATATATATAGTGAGGAGAAGCGGTACAGAAAATGGAAGGATGGATGGACATCAAAGGACGTCAATGGACTATAATGTGAAATTTTTGAACATTTTCCATTGTTTGGATTACTGGAAAGTGAAATTACCCTGCATCCCCGTTTTTTTTGTTTTTTTTTTTAGCTTTTTTAGCCCTCCACCAACTCTTGTCAAAATGTTTACTTATTCTATATGATATGAGTGACACTGTACAAGAGTGGTTTGCACGTCTGACTCATAGTTCTGAGTTAGCCTGTCCAAATCTTGCTGTGCTGAGTTTTGCATGTTTTCCCAGTGCATTTGTGGGCTTTCTGTGGGTACTCCAGCTTCCTCCCACGTTCCCAAAAGAGCTTTCTCCGGTTAAATAAGGACAACATAAATTGTCCGTAGGTGTGATCGAATGTGAGTGTGAATGGTTGTTTGTCTATATTAGCTCTGCACTTGGCTGGTGACCAGTTCAAGGCTTTGTGTACCCTGCTTCTAGTCTAAAGCCAGCTGGAATAGTCTCCAGCTCACCCACGACCCTAGTGGGGATAAGTGGCACAGAAAATGTATGGCTATTGTCTGCAATTGTGCCTGTGTCAGTAATTAACAAGAAGAAAAAGGCTTAAAGCCCGGACTCACTGTCACAAAGACTAAAGACTAAAACTGATGGGGTGTTTTTTAAAACTGAAAATTAATTTCCTGCAATGCAGTTTGAGTCATTATGTTCCAAACTACAATACATAGACAAACGTATTAGGACACTTGGCCATTATAGGGAGTGAAAAGAGAAGAAATTTTTGAATACTGTGAACAAATCAGCCCAAATTGTGCAGGCCATAAATGTTTTAAACTGCGTGTCACATACTAATCATCTACTAAACTCAAAGCACCTGCACAGGTTTTCCTCGGTGTCATTAAATTGCTTCAGTTTTGTTCAATTGTTTCAATATGGGTAAGACTGTAGACTTGACAACTGGCCAGAAGACCATCATTGATAACCTCCAAAGGATGGGTAAGCCACAAAAGTTCATAGCTAAGGAGGCTGGCTGTTAACAGAGTACTGTGTCCAAGCATATCAATGGAAAGTCTAGTGGAAGGACAAAATATAGCAGGAGAAGATGCACCAGCAAAAGAGATTACCCTGGTCTTCAGCAGATTACACTGTGGAACACAATTTTTGTTGTGTTGGTGTTGGATTTATCTCACCCAACACCTATAAAAATGCACAAAAGGAATGAAGACGCTGATTTCTTTTTCTCATGAGTTGGTCTGACAGCTGTTTTTAGCTAATTTTTGGGTGCGGAATCCAAAACTGATCTCTGTTTTTCTCTATCACATCAAGTTTTTGAGCAAAGTGAGAAGAAAGTGTAACAAAGGAAATATATACCTATGTAAATAAAACACTCAGATGTAATAGTTACAAGCTTCGAAAACTAAAAAAACAGCATAAAACGAAATAGAATTTACAACGGTATGCCCAAGGTTACAAGGTTAAGAGAAAAAACTTGACGTGCTAGAAAAAAACTCACTGCAATTTTGGAATCAGCTTGCCAATTTTAGTTTTAATCAGCATAAAAATCTAATGCAACAGAATTTGTTTTTCAAATTGCTCCCCAGTGTTATCAAACAGAGAAGATTCAAGAATCTAGCAACAATCCAGAAAGAGTGGAATGAGGCGGGAGTCACAGCTTCAAAAACCACAACATTCAGACACATCCGGAAGATGGGCTACAACTGTCGGGTTCCTCGGGTCAAGCGACTTCTGAGCCTGAGCCAACGTAGGAAGCGTCTCAACTGGGCCAAGGAGAAGGACTGGACTGTTGGCCAGTGGTCCAAGGTCCTCTTTTCTGATAAAATTAAAGTGTGCCTTTCATTCGGGAATCAAGGTCCAAGGGTTTGGAGGAAGACGGGTGAAGAACAGAACCGAAGCTGCTTGAGGTCCAGTGTCAAATATCCACAGTCAGTCATGATTTCGGGTCCAATGTCCAGTGCAGGTGTTGGTCAACTGCTTTCTTAAATCCAAGGTCACCGCGTCTACCAGAATGTTTTAGAGGACTTCATGATTCCTTCTGCTGAGGATCAGTATGCAGATACAGATTTCACCTTCCACCAGGACCTGGCCCCTGTCCATACCGCCAGAAGCACCAAAACCTGGTTTCATGCCCATGCCATCACACTGCTTGACTGGCCAGCCAACTCGCCAGATCTAAACCCCATTGAGAATCTATTTGGTATTAGCAAGTGGAAAATGAAGGGCATCAGACCCAAAAACAAAGAACTGACAGCGGGCATCAAGGCAATCTGGGCTTCCATAACTCCCAGGCAATGCCACAGGCTGATTGCCCCAATGCCACGGTGCATCGAGGCAGTGATTAAAGCAAGGGGATTCCCAACCAAGTATAGAAGATTTACATATCGTTTTGAAAGTACTATATTTTGATTGATTTAATGTGACACTAATTTCTTTATTTTTTTCCCACAAAAACGGTGATTTCTTCACAGTATTAAAAATTTTTAATTCCTAATTTCCTGGGCTTTATGAGCTGGAAGCCCAAATTATGTAAAAATAAACAAATAAATACTTGAAATTGTTTAAATGTGTTTAAATGTGGGCCCTGAATCTCTAATCTATGAAAGTTTAACATTTTGAATGGAATTATGGGAATAAATAAACTTTACCATGATATTCAAATTTTTTGGAAAGGGTCTGTAAGGTCTGGAGGCCAAACCCTGATTGATTCTGTAATTAATTCAGTGGTTTATCAGAGCTTGTTTCAAATAACAATTTCCCAAAGATATTTATTTACAATAACTTGGTGCATGGTGATAGGTTAGAACATTATCCAGCCATCCATTTTCTGTACCGCTTATCCTCACAAGGTTCACAGGCATGCTTTAGCCTATCCCAGCTATCTTCGGGCGAGAGGCATTCACATTCACACCTACGGGCAATAATCAACCTACCACGCATGTTTCCCATAGAGGAAAACATATTGGCCCTTCTTGACTTTTTCTCTTTGTCCTGATTTGGGTTTTAGGATTTTAATCTTGAGGTACAACCCCATTAAACGTTTTGGTGCAAATGATTGTGATAAAGGCCTAAATGCTCATCCATCTTTGGCAAACATGAGATTTGACCCAGTGGGATCTCTGCATACAGTCGCATGGCCATCAAAAGCAAGGTTTGGCAGTGATAGGCATGGCTGTGATTGAGAATTGTCATTTACTTCCCCCTTGTCTGCCTTGATGCTGGATGGCCTTTTTATTGGAACTGATCCAAAGCCCAATCTCCCATTTCCGGGGAGGATTTTCTTTTCATGTATCCAATGTTTCATGCCAATCCTGAAATATCCCCACATTTAGTCAATGCCAAAATAACCCTACACAAATTCCAATCATCTTTTTCTCTTCCTTATAGAGTTTTGAAAGGGTTTAAAAGTGTGATAAGCAAGAGAGTACAAAATGGACAAAGAACAAATAGCACAAATCTATTAAATGGCTCTAATAAAATCAATAACTGAATATAGATCTACTTGCCCAGCTGGATGGAAACAAATACAAGAGGATAACATGAAAGAAAAAAGGTGGAATCATCTCACATGCTCGTGTGCTCTTAGTAACGTTTGTCAGAGGCTGCTGGTAATGGTTTGACTTTCAGTTTGTTTGGCATTTGCAGCAAATTGCATGTGATGTGGTAGCTTAATTGCATCTTTTTACCAGCCACTTAATCTGCCTCAACCTCAGTCTTTCTTCTGTCTCTCCTTCTTTTTCATCTTCCTTCCTATATTCTGATTCTACCTCCAGAATGTTTGGTGACAAAGAGCATCACAGTTTTAACTATCAGTTATGTGCTTTAATGTAAGCCCTATTTGTTTGCAATGTTCCGTTTTCTGTTTCCTGCTGTAACAACAAAGGTCACCGGTCTGGGCTAAATGAATACAATTATTATAATTGTCATACTGAGCTCTTTTGTCAAGAAATAATTGTTTGAAGGCTCAGAGGACATCTTCAAGTGTACATATTTGTCATGATGGCTGCTGACTTTTGTTTGTTTATCCTTCTTGGTTGATATGATCTGCACACAAGAACTGGCTTGACTGTGTGTTATCGTCCTCCACATTTGCTGTTTGTCAATATACGTTGTTGTCGATTTGTGTTTTTGTAAACCTGTGAGAAATATGGAACCAAGTTCTGTTCAAATTCTATATCTTGTCAAGAACAGTCAAAATCCTCAAAAGTTGTCAACTTCAGTCTGTTAGCTATCTTAGGGTACACTGAGCACCAAGATACACTATATTGCCAAAGGTATTCGCTCACCTGCCTTGACTCACACTGTACATATATGAACTTAAGCAAAGCAAATTTATTTATATAGCGCATTTCATCCATCCATCCATCCATTTTCTTATCCGAGGTCGGGTCGTGGGGGCAGTAGCTTTAGCAGGGACGCCCAGACTTCCCTCTCCCCAGCCACTTCCTCCAGCTCTTCCGAGGGGATCCCGAGGCTTTCCCAGGCCAGCCGAGAGACGTAGTCTCTCCAGCGTGTCCTGGGTCATCCCTGGGGTCTCCTCCCGGTGGGACATGCCCGGAACACCTCACCGGGGAGGCGTCCGGGAGGCATCCGAATCAGATGCCCAAGCCACCTCATCTGGCTCCTCTCGATAAAGCAACCCTTTATTGCTCAGTGACTGTTTTTTGTCAATGTCTTTATGTCTCAAAAGTGTTCTCTGACAATTGACTGACTGTTGTCGTACTAGAGCGGCTCCAACTACCGGAGACAAATTCCTTGTGTGTTTTTTGGACATACTTGGCAAATAAAGATGATTCTGATTCTGATTCGATGAGGAGGAGCAGCGGCTCTACTGTGAGATCCTCCTGGATGACCAAGCTTCTCACCGTATCTATAAAGGAGAGCCCGAACACCCTGCGGAGGAAACTCGTAGATCCCTAATCCCTAAATTCCTTGCAATTGTACGTTGAGGAACATTGTCCTGAAACTGTTAAGACTATTTTCTCACGCACTCGTTCATTTGCTTGTGAATGACTGAGCAATTCACGGAAGCTCCTTTTATACCCAATCATGGCACCCACCTGTTCCCAATTAGCCTGTTCACCTGTGGGATGTTCCAAACAGGTGTTTGATGAGCAATGCACAAAGCAAGGTTCATAAAGACATAGATGAGAGAGTTTGGTGTGGATGAACTTGACTGGACTGCACAGAATCCTGATACCAACCCACGAGAACACCTTTGGGTTGAATTAGAGTGCAGAATGAGAGGCAGGCCTTCTCGTCCAACATCACTGTGTGAACTCACAAATGCGCTTCTGGAAGAATGGTCATAAATTCCCTACACACACTCCTGAACCTTGTGGAAAGCCTTTTCAGAAGAGTTAAAGCTGTTATAGCTGTAAAAGGTGGACCAATATTATATTATTGTAAACGCTATTGATTAAGAAGGGGAAGTCGCTTCAGATCATATGTGAGTCAGGTGAGCGAATACTTTTGGCAAGATAGTGTAACTTTGGTTTTGTGTTGATTGTAGTGACTCTCTTCTTTGGTATTGAGAAACAGACAATGTTTTCTAAAACAAGTGTTAGTTTTGTTGAGGGATCTCTCACAGATCTTCTCTGTTTCCCCTTTTGTCTCCCTTTCTTTTGACTTTTAGCGTGCAGATGAGAGTTTAACTATTGACACCACCCTGCTGGTCCATTTCTTCGGGAAGAAAGGGAAGGCTGAGCTCACTTTTGATGACTTTTATAGGTATTATTCTGTAGCTTGCACAAAGCCTGTAATGACAGAATGCACTTATTCACACCACCAATTATCAAGTGACGTTTTCATTATTATAGTATTCTTTTTTTTTTTTTACAGCATTTCAAATAAAATCTATCCTATCCTTTTTTAATAATATATTTTCAGGTTCATGGACAACCTCCAGACTGAGGTACTGGAGATTGAATTTCTGACCTACTCTAAAGGGATGGCCACCATCAGTGAAGAGGACTTTGCCAAGATCCTCTTGCGCTTCACCAATGTAGAGAATATTGGTGCCTACCTGGAAAATGTCAGACACAGCATACCTGATGAAAAGGTATATTGCATGCTGTATTTCCCCAGCTGTGATGTCTGCTCTAACAGAAGCTGTGCCCCAATAAATTCCTGGTGTGCTGTGCGTTTAAACAAAACAAAAAACAAAAACTGCAGCACCTGAAATAAATACATTTTGTTTTATTTTGTGACTTACACAATTTGGTGTAGGAGACATCTACAGTATACCACAGCATATACCCAATATAGAGCAGACATGACATCTGTAAAGCTGATGTTTGTGATGTTTAAATTGCTAAAAAGCTATGAAAGAGTTTAATTATCACTGTTTGTGGAAGAATTACAGAAAGTTTAGGTCACCAGTAAACAGGTCAACTGGACCTTGGTCACTTTGTGTAAAAATAATCAATTGTATAGTACTAATAACTGCAGATGTATCCATCCATCCATTTTCCAAACCGTTTTTCAATTTCAAGTCTTCACTTCAGATTTTTACAATAAAAATGTTGGGATAATGTATTGGGATACAATTTGATCTTTTGCAAGCAGCAGCACTTCTTCAGTTTCCTCACACATCAGTTTGATTTACTTCCCCTGTGAGTGCTGCTGCCTCCTAGCCATGAATAGCACCTGAAATTTCCCACCACTGTATCGGCCTGCGGCTGTTGTCGCTCGCCACACTTCAACGCTCCACTGACTTGCTCGACCACACACACACATTCATGCAGGCACACATGCTGTCAGGCTTTTTTCAAATTTCATCTATTAGTATACCTGGATGTGTCTCTTTATTTATGTCAAACAATGACTGAATTATTGATTGTTATTTATTCATGTTTACAGTAATGGAATTCATCAAACGTTTGTTTCAAACAGAATCCTACACTATCAGTTTGTTCATATGATCATTAATTTCCCAATAGTTTCCCATTCACAGAGTTAAAACTTTAAACAGCCAGTCACTTGGTAAATAGATTTTTACATTACAGTATTGGTATGAGCAGCTGCTTAAGCTTTTGTTTTGCTTTGTTTATAATAGAAATCACTGAGTTGATGTGCCTCAAAGAGTATTACGTGTATGTTTGTTTATTTTGGTGTTACAGGGAATCACCTTCGATGAGTTCCGCTCCTTCTTCCAGTTTCTCAACAACCTTGAGGACTTTGCCATTGCCATGCAGATGTACAATTTCGCATCTCGCTCCATCGGACAAGGTTTGGACAGAGCTGTAAAAGCTACACTGTTAGACATTTTATAGGGTTTTTAAGGGTTTTAAACTTCAATTTGTACTTGGCAGCAGTGTTGCCAGTAAGAAAAAAAAAAGTGGGAGGTGAGTAGTCTGAATTTGATTCTGGAGTCATGCACCACTTCATACATCATAATCCTACACCAGCTGTCAATCATTCCAACTTTTGAGCAGTATTTGCTCTATACTAGTTAGGAACATACGACTTGTTTTGCTTACCTGAATCAGGTGACAGTCTGTGAAAGCAGCAGTTGGCCCCTGTTTCTTGACCTCTACAATAAGCTTCCTCCCATGGACAAATACTGTGACTACCAAACGCACATGTATATAATAGAAGCATATACAACAATGCTTTTCTGCAACGGTGCCACATTGTTCGTGTTCAGTATTTCTACACAGATTTTTATGATCATTCTCTTTTTTGTAGTATCGTATTTTCTTGCTCGTGTCTCCTGTTATATACACGTGTCTTGTTATTAACACCGAAATGTTTAAACACTGTGGAGCCATGAATTTCACTATGCATGCTGGGACCATATATTACAGTCCACTTAAACATTGCTGTAAATTCTACAGTTATTTACCACATACCATGCAGTAAAATACTGTAAACTACTGTGACTTTAATTAAATATAGTTCCTACTGCATCATGGGATTTGGGTTGACATCACACACTATAATCAGTAGACTTTACACCAATTTTATCGGGCTGATCGGTATCGGCCGATATTTAGCATTTTATGCTGATCGTCTGATCGGCTTTAATGTCATAATTCGCCGATCATTGATCGGCTCCGCAAAAGACATTTACTCCGCGTCGCCATCGTGCACAGTATATTTGAATCCAAAAGCTAGTTTATTTTTAGCCTTGTCGCGGATCTTTTGACGTAGTATAGGAAATATATGACGGCCAATAAAGTTATTTTAATTTTTTTTTTTAAATTGTAAAAAGATGTTGGCGGTGTGGCACAAACAACACGTCGGAGGCAGGCAACACGTAATGCCCGGATCAGACTACAAGACAAATTTGATCTTTCACGATTGCACTATGTCAGACTACTGCAATAAAATCTTGTATTCCGATACTACCGCATCCCGTTTTTTACGATCATTGGGCTTTATCTTGTCAACTCAAATGCAACCGGATACACTCATTACCGTGGCGACGACAACAAGAGTGGCGCGCGCCGACTTTGTATTATAAGAACAAAATGGGGGGAAATGTGTATTGGTGGTCACCGGTGCTCAAGGACAGGAGAGAACATTCGTTTAAGGCTTGCTTGAGTTATGTTCATGTACTTTTAATACGATACAGCTCGCAAGCAGGCAAGAAAAATGTTATGTAGCCTAGCAAGCTTGTGCTAGCACTAACGGTTGTACGTAAACATGCCGCCGTTCTGTTGAATCATGCTCTAAAGTTTCGGTGTGGGTGAAGTAATTTAATTAAAAGTAAAGTAATTTAATTACAGCAAGTAAACACCCATTATTTCTGTCATGTAATGTTGGTTTGACCTGACTGATTAGAATACAGGATCTGACGAGAGCAGTGATTTCCAACCTTTATGGAGCCAAAGAACATATTTTACAATTGAAAAATCTCATGGCACACCTACAAACAAAACTGTCACAAAAAGTGGTTACATTAATTACTGTATGTACTTCCTGCCATCTAAGAGAAGACCATTCGTTTGTTCTGTCAGTCACTATGCCTCACTGGCATAAATAGATGAACAAAGATACATTATTTATTGTATGTATAATTTTTAGAGCAATTAAGTGCACAAGTATATACAGTAAATGAACAGGTCATTTAAATAGACACATTCCTCCATCTTGTGATCGGGTCGGTTTATTCAAAACCGATGAGAAAAATCCTGATCGGGTATTTTTGAAAATCAGTGTTTCTATTAATTGTTTTCCTGATGAGTCACACAAGCTGAATGGGAGGTATTTTGCCTGGCAGAAAAAGTACATCAAATTGAGTAATCACTAATGGTGGGCGGATCGATCCAAAATATGGATAATATTGATACCAAGGCAGTATTGGATCGGATCAATACTAGCCTGAAAATATCCACACAGTAATTTCAGTTTCGCTCTTGCATGCACTGCTTTGGTTTGATCAAACAGGCGATGCCAGACTCGCCGTTTCTGTCTCAGCGAGTAGCTTCGCTCCTCATCTCCGCGCTCGTGTTTCGACGTCGTGCCGTCACATGACTTAGCAGCAGTCAGCACCGAGCGGCGAGTGGCGAGCGCTCGAGCGGGCGCTCTTCGCTCCTCCTCCCCCCTCTCGGGTTTCGTGCCGTCACGTGACCGAGCAGCGCGAGCAAGCAAGCTGCTGTCTCCGCCCACCCACTAACACAACGCACACACAGCACACACAGCGCGTGCCATCCACAGCACTGAGCAGAAGTAGAGAAGCGCCATGTTATATTTTCAGGGTGCAAATGACACATTAGCAAGTGGTACCAGTGGCAACACCACGAATTTATACAAAGACATGCAAAACCACGCCAAAGAAAACAATGACCAGAAACGGAGAGAGGACATACATCCCCCACCCCAGCCCCACCCCATGGCTCCGCTGCCAGACCCCCAATTCAGAGGCAGAGGACATTGGCAGAAGCTTTTCAGCATGCAAGAGAATATTTCATCATTAGTTCATATTCATTTTCAAATTTAAACTGTGTATTGGTGACTTCAGCCAACTCAAAAAGTCTCAACTATGCTAAGACCTTTATATAATACATTGTGTGTGTAATACCATGGAATTTACATTCAAATGTTATGATGTATGAAAATGTTAAAGGAGTCAATAAGTCACAGAAGTGCATTCAAAGAAAAACATATAAACACAATACCTTTCTTAAAAAAAAGTGTAAACAAAACATTTGTTCTGCACAGGGTGGCTTATTTTTTCTACTGAAGACCAACAGTTGTTGTTTTATTTTTATTTATATTTTTTTCAAAAACAAAAGGAGTGCAACGAAAGGAATACATTTTTATTTAATGTTGTTTAGGAGTATTTGAACAGTATTTTTAGTGATCACTTTGTTTATTTAAGATGGGAAAACTTTGTTTCATTTGTTACTGTTGTATCGCTTCTGGAAAATGTTATGATGATAAAGTATGCTCTATTTACCAATAAACCTAATTCTGTCCTGGGTTTTAAATATTTAATAATGAAAAAATTAAACATCACAAAAACACTTAAACATCTTGAGCATTAATTGATATTTAACAATTTATGCATCTTTTAACTTTTGAAAAGTATCAGCAATGCTGGCTCTATATTACATGCTATCAAAGCAATACCAAACTGTGCAGCATCACACACCAGTAGTAATCAAAAGGAAGTTTATGCTTGTATCTAATATATTTCAGAAATCATCACATAACAACTAGCTGAGCTTGACTTTGCATGAAGCTGAACTGACCATGATGTCAGTCTATCACACACAGCCCACAATCAGGGTTTCATGAAAACAAAGTGCAACATAAATTCAACGCGAGAGTTAAATAAGCCACATATTCAACAAACTACTGGTAACATAAACATTATTCTTGTTCCGTTCATCTTGAGTGTTCATGAACAATAAGGATTAACGTCTTTATTACAGCAACAGTTCAACATTTCGTGGCACAATGCATGCTGGGAGCCACACAGCTTCTACTACAGAATACAGTAACCAACCAAACCAAACTCCCATAATGCAGTGGAGACTGTAGTTAATTACTGTATAATCACTTTAAAGTATTTTGCTGTATGGTATGTGGTAAATAACTCGATTTTATTGGAATGTCTAACAGTGTAGAGTTAAAGGCGCATGTGGTCCCCCTTCTCTCTGTGCAGAGAAACTCACACAATGTTTGTCTTTGTCCCTTGTCAGATGAGTTTGCAAGGGCAGTTTATGTGGCCACGGGTCTGAAGCTGACACGTCACTTGGTCAACACTATCTTCAAGATCTTTGACGTGGATCATGATGACCAGCTCTCTTACAAGGAGTTCATTGGCATCATGAAGGACAGGCTGCACCGAGGTGCCAGGGTGAGGAAGTCTCTACAGTATTCTATTGGCATGCAGCAATAAAAAGATGTCAGTGAGAGGGGGGGGCTCATGATTCGGTGCCCTGCACAGTTACTTGTTTGATGCTTTGCTCAATGGCACATCAGCAGTGCAGTGGAAGCAAATTTGCATCTCTCCAAACGTGGGTACTGCTGCCTGATTGATCATGAATAGGCCTCTCAAGACACAGCCATAAATCTAAGCCTGTTTTGTCATGATTGAACACATTTTAAACATATACTTCCTCCACCTGACATTTTAAATCTAGTGTGTCGTACTAAACTACATACTGTATATGCCGGGGTGTACATAACTGTTTTGGTCCGGTTCTCAAATGAGCACCAGAGATTGTTGCTTGGTGAGCACTTTTTTTCCTTGACCCGTTAAGGCATTTTGATGGATCGTCGTAGCTGCCGTTCAGCCACAGACAGACGTCCAAATCCCGCGGTAGCCGGCCACGTGGCGCGGGGTGCACCCTCAGCCACCGCTGCCACCCGCGAGTGGCGCCTTGTGCTCGGAACTTTATTGTGCACCACATGCGCGCAGCTGAGGTCAACTCAACTGAGAAAGCAACAAATAGGTTCATGAAGTGATCCCATTCGGTACGTTCATTCAAAAGATTGGTTCATTTGAAGTTATTTGTAAACGACAACACTTGTTGAGCCCTGGCTACCACTGTACTCCCCCGTAGTGGTACGCAAAACCCCACTGATACAATCGCATCGGGTGTGCATTTAATATTTTCAGTGTGCTTGTGTATCTTCGCAGCACTTATGTGCACCCCTGGTTAGATGTGTACTGAAGCAACCAATGTTGATGTTGGATCGTCACAAACGTTCAATAATTCCACTACAACAATATAAAACGAAAACAAACCAAGGATTTTGGTGAAATAAATAAATACAATTTTAAAAAATATATCAATACTGTTACACCAGGTCGCTGTGTTACTTTTATCTTTCTACAGTGTTATACTGTTGAGTAAAAATAATTTTAATATTTGTCTGTTCATCTTTTTCCTTTCCGTGACCGCACCGTTCCCGAGTAAGTGAACGTGTGTGAGAGTGAATGTGAACCTCAGGGCGGAATCAGGAAAAGGAACGACGAAGTGCCGAACGATTCGGTCAACAAATCTTTTGAATGAATCATTTGAATGAACGGATTCTAGTGATTCAGTACAGTCAAAAGAACTGCTGCTCCTATGTTACTGTATATAGTGGAAGCTGTGGGGATTTTTCAGGATGTTTGATCTTTGCTTTGCTATCTATGACAGCTTGGGGGAAAAAAGGCTATCAACATCACCTAATTATGTGAAGTGGTGAAAAACTCAGACAAATGGAAACCACCTCGTGTCGCTGCACTAAGGCGCTTCTAGAAATAAAACACTGCTCTCTCGTGGTGTTATGTGATAAGTCACCACAGTAGACTGTCAACATTATTCAACCTTATGAACCTAACTAACATTAGTTCCAGTTATACTGTATAATTTGTGTCCTAGTAGTTTGGCATCACAATGATTTATTGCTAACCACTTCCTTTCTTTGTCTTTCTTTCTCTATTCTCCCACTCTTGCTTGCTTGCATTCTTGATTTCTCTGTTGCCCATCCATCATGCCACTCTTATCCTTGCTACAATGCTAACAATGTCTGATGCTTTCCTCTCTCTTATATTGCTGCAACATCCTTCCCCAACTCATTAATCTCCCCGGATTTTCCTTCTCTTTTTTCACGACCTGATATCATGATCCGCTCTCAGGGATATAAAACAATGGAGCGAGCCATTTCCTTTAGATCCTGTCTGAAAAGAGAGCTGGCGGGCAGATAAGTATAACCTACAACTGTATAAACTCCCATGTTTATCGATTTAAAAAAAAATCAGGTGTTGTAATACACGCCTTTCTGTGTTAGCATTTTAACTAGTTAATTTTTAGAATGTGATTGTGTCTCATTGACTCGATGAAATAAACTAATAGAAAAAGCATGAATAAATCTTCACTTTTATCATGATATTGGATTGGAGCACTGTCTGAACATGCCACCCTTTGCTATTTGTTTACTAGGTAAAGGCTCCATGCCGCACCTCCTTTCCCCCACCATGTTGTCTCTGAGGCCAAGAGACAAGTGCATTGCTCCTAGATGGAAACAGATGTATCAGACTTGATGAGAGTCGGAACAAAGGTGGACAACTGGACACAGACCGTTTTTAATTCAACTCCAAGGATGAAATATACTGAAAGTTCGGGAGAGGTTCTACTAATTTACACGAAAACGTCATCACCTGCAGTGCAACCTATACACACTGAAACAGCACATTGGCCATATGGTCAATATATATGAGATATTTATGTTGTTATGTATATACTTACTAGAATATTTGCATGATTGTTATGCACTCCGTTTTTTTTTTCCTATTTGTGTTATTACTAGTTTGTTTGCTTTGAATCCTTTTTCTGCCCTGAGTATGCAAGAGTAATATATTGGATGCTGTTTAATGATTAATAATTTCATGCTGGTTTGCTAATTTAATTGAACTATTAAACATAAATGTACTTCTTTAAGTGTGAAGTTGTTGTTGTTGTTTTTTCCTCAAAAGGTATTTTGGTACCTTTCGGTATCCAAAAACTGTCTTCGTCAACAGGCATCAGTTTGCTGTGCGCATGCGCAATGAACATCGTGATGTAATCACTTAACTCGAGGATAATGGGATTTCTGAAGATTGATTGAACACAACTTTATTTGCATTAACGAACAGTTAACATGGTCCATTCGTCCGTGTACCATATACTGGTAAGATAACATTTTTGCAACAACCAGCGTAAAATAAAGAAGAGTAAATGACGAAGCGAGCGTGAGAGCGTTGTACTGCAGGTGGAAATGCTGGCATTTTTTGCTAACCGAAGAATTAACGTTTTATGGTTATATTGTCTTCCTGTTCATTCGACACGTCAATTTTCTAATGCGTTTGCGTCATAATACGCCGTAAGAAAACGTTGCACCAGTGTTGCTCTTAACAATACAAGCGCAGTATTAAATACTTAAGATAACTAGTTAAAAGAGTAAATGGTCATAAGGTCAAAACTTTTATCACAAAATGCTGCCTTCAACTGTCATAGAAACTAACTGCAAGCTAATCAAAGCCCGAGCTGCCGCGGGGAGGTTAAATAATGTTTTCGATTTGACATCTAAAACCTATTTTCTGCCTCATTTGTGTGTTGCATGGTTGTCTCAAATCAACTTACTTACTTAGTTTTTCCCCCCCTCTTGAATAACATTTGTAAATACAGTACTTAACTGTTGCGGACCTCTTCTGCTCTAGCGGTTTACTGTCGGAACGTTATAACCGACGTACAGTGTTTTTTCCTCTTTTACGCTTTAACGCTAAATTAAACCACTAGTGCCCCCAGACTCATGGTAACCTTTATATGTGATTACGTATTTTATTTTCTCCTAAAACTTTGACACAGCGTAAGCTTCAGGAATTTGTGATTTCGTTAAAAATAACGAATAATATAAAAACAGGTCGCGCAAAGCATTCTGGGGTTTACGTATTCGGAATGTAACTTAACGAATACTATGTTGGGACGTCCAATTTCACTTATATTGACATTTAGTTATTTGTTTGTTTGTTTGTTTTGGTAGACGTCGTCTGGTGATGTTTGAGGAACGCTAATTACATGCGCGCCCTCGAGGTGAAGATAGTACTCTCGCAGATGACGTCCCGCCGTCGCGCTGCTAGAGGTTAAGACTATACTTTCAGGGATCATTTCTATAGTTGTTAACTAGAGAAGTGCGTTTCTAAAGTGATTGGTCTCGCCAACCACGATGATGAGAAGCGATATTTCTTCCTGAGCGTGAAGCTGGCGGAGAATAATGATTCTATCATATGTTCTCTTCCATTGATGAACGTTCTTTGCTTCTTAATGGAGCATTGATGGAAGGAATATGTTCAGAGTGGTTGTCGCTGATCTGTTAAAGTAATAGTTAGGTCTTAGTTGTGAAAGACTTGTTGGGTGTTTGTGTTATATTAACAAGTCATCTTTCAGACGCTTTGACGAGATTCAGTGGAACGTCTGCTGTGTTTGTAATACGTCTAAGATTACTGCTGTTGAAGCGGTTAGTTGTTTAGCATTGGACTTCAAAATGTGCGTCGAACCGGGTACTGTAGTTCCCTCAAAGGCGAGGCTTCAGATCACATGACGCTGGCGGGCAGTAACTGTTTCATTGCCGTGGGTCACGTGACAGATTGTAATCAGGCCTCTTCGAAATGTGGATGACATTCCAGCAGAGAGAATTCCAGTGAGTAAATGTACAAATGCGATGTACACCACCAATGGAAGCTTGATGTCATCAAAATACACCGATCGGTGATGTATACACATCCGCCTGCGTCAACACAAAAACGTTAAGCAGGTCATGGCCGATCGAATAGTTATTTTTTTAATATTTTTTTATTTTGTGAAGCACACCCCATGAATAAACAATTGTATTCGTCACAGAAAGTTGTCCAAGCTCCACCATTCCAACTAACACACACACACTAACACACAAAATTACTACTAATTATAGTAATTTGAATGTGTTTTCTATGTAAAACGTGTTTATAAATAAATGGAGAAAGATGAGCAATAATTACCATTAATTTCTTGTAATTTTAAGGGAAAATACTATATCTGGAAGTACATCGTTTTCAGGATATTATTAATTAGGATAAATAAGGATAAATTACCTATATCGGGAAATGAAATTATGTCCATATCACATAGCAGTAGTGCCAACTGCATTTCTTTAGGGGAGACGTTTCTCCTCCTAAATTAGAAATCGATACTGTATGTTGTTTGCAACTTTATTATGTAAATATATATGAGGTGCAAGTAAGTAGGTATGATATTGAAAAACCAATACACATTCGGATATTTACAAAGTTGAATGAACATGAATGAGTTGAGTTTCTTCAAGTTTTATTTTGAAAGGGCATATAGGAAGTTACACCGGACGTCACCCTGCATGACAGGCTACGTAAAGAAGTTGCTTAAGCGTCAATGTTGTTTTCCTTTAGCCCGAACTATCTCCCCTATCATCGACATTAATTTCGCTACTAAACGAAAACAAAACACCACCGACTTCATTTAATCGGGCACAACACGGTGTACTGTTCGATTCTGTAAAGTAGCTACAAAACGCGTGTGGGAACGAAAAGGAGTTGGCATCGTTATTTACTAGCTAATGGGGTTAGCCGCACAAAGCTCCACTTAGCGCGTGCTGTTCAGCCGTTTCGGATTGAGTTTACGTCAGACGTTTGGATTCTACTGCCAAATTCAGTTTTAGCAATTTGGTTAAGAGAAGATGAACTGGCTTTTCCCCATCTCAAAGGGTTCTGGACCTCACACCCCACTCAACAGTCTTCAACAACAAAGACAGCGACAGATCGAGTCCCTGAAAGCTGCTCATCCCAGGTAACCTCGACTGTAACGCCGCCATGTAGTTTGGTGTGAAAGCTTTCGTTATTATGACAAGTGGTATGCGTTTAGTCATTTTAATCCCAATGTTGTGATAGTTTCGTAGCTTCACAGAAAACGTGACGTAACAATCGAGCTCGTCACCTGGTTAACATTTACAGGAGATAAACTAGCAGTCTCTGTTTATAGATGTCGAAATGGATGTCAGGACAGGTGCAAATTGGGCATGTGTCTTAGTGCTAACAGGCTAATATTGTATGTGCTAACACTTCCTGGTAGCCCAGCGTGTTTGCTAATCCAGGTGGCCGGTGACCATGACCGTGGCTATCTTTAGAGTTAATAACACGAGTTGTCGCTGGCACGTCACGTCTTGTGATATCGCGCCTGTCTTACCAGAGTATTTTGTATGTGTGTTTTTTTCTTCCAGTATTAAGTGATCTAAATTGTTTTCTGGTCAGCCTGCGCACACAAAGCAGCATGAATATGGTGGTTTGGTATCAATTTCGATCGTCACTTCCGGGAAATAGTTCAGACTATTGAGATTTTTCTGATTTGCAATTAGTTTTGTAGGCTAATGTAGTATTGTAGCACAATTATACTAATGAATTATGTAAAGGTGTGCAGTGGTACCTTGACTTATAAACTACTTATTTGGTAGTATGGAATGTTAGAAAAGGCTTGATCAAGTGATATTACTCAAACAGAGAAAAATAATCAGCAACAGTTGGTATGAGAAAAACTGACCTAATTTATTATTAACCAATTGGTTACCTCATTTAACTGCTGTGCACGTCTTGACCTCTGAGGGGCAGTGTGGTGCACGCAGTAACAAAGAAAGTAGAAGTCATGCTTGAATATTGTCATTATAACTCTTTTTCTCACAGAGTTGGAAGAATATATGCCTGAGTGTAGTTATATTGCATGTTTGTATGTTGTTATGCAGAGTTTGTATACCAACATTCATTATTTTGAGAGATAGAAGTGCGACAAGTTCAATGCTAGTTTTTGTTAGCTCGTCAATGGTGTTTTTCATTCATTGTTTGTTAGCTTTAAGCTAGCAATTTTTGTGACCAAAAGCGAAGAAAGAAACTAAGTCTGGGATGTATTTGAATATTCAATAGGTGTAATTCTTTTATGTGAGTTTAGATTTACAGTGAACTTCAACTGGCATGTCAGTTTACTCCTTGGTACTAAGTTAGCACCTTAGGAACCCGTTGTTGTAATCACGTGGGCGCTGCATGCCATCCAGGTCCTGCTGGATAGAAGTGCTGGAGCGGAAAATGGAATTGACTGCTTGTACAAAGTGGTAAAATCAATGATTTTAGATCTTGTCCGATCCGATACTTTTTTTTTTGTTGTTGCTGACATCGGACTTTATTTTACTCTGTTGTCTGCAGCCAATTTGGCGTTGCAAATGAGAATCAGTTCACAATTGCCTTACTTGGATAAGTAAAGGTTAAATAAAAATAGTAAATAAATAAATCGGCGACTATTTTTCTCCCTGCTCACATGCGAGGAGGGCATTACAGTACATGAAGCTTGATCATAACTTAAATTTTGGCTCGCAACACAAAGCAAAAACATGACTGAGATGGCTTGTAACGTGAAAAACTTGAACGTTGGGGCACGAGTAAGACAAGGTACCACTTTATGTGAGTTTATCTTTAGAAAGTGCCTGATAGCGTCAGGTTAGCAAAATGCTTTAATTGTAACACTGCAGAACATAAAAAAGTTCCAACATGTAATTTCACCCCCCCCGTCAAATCGCAGTGTACTTTTACAAACATATTTAAAGATGTAACTTAAACCTTTTGTGGCGATGCATTTTCTGAAAATACCACAGTTAAGGCCTTTTCACACTGCACTTGGCAAGGCGTCTGACACCCTTGTCTTTACCATTCATTGTGTGTGTGCTGGCGGCACGGTGGATGACTGGTTAGCACATCTTCCTCACAGTTCTGAGGCCACATCCCAAAAACATGCATGGTAGGTTGATTGAAGTCTCTGAATAGCCCTTAGGTGTGAATGTGTGCGCGAATGGTTGTTTGTTTATATGTGTCGTGCGATTGGCTGGCGACCAGTTTAGGGTGTACCCCGCCTCTCGGCCGAAGATAGCTGGGATAGGCTCCAGCACCCCCGCGATCCTAGTGACGATAAAGCGGTACAGATAATGGATGGATGGATGTGTGTGTGCTGAGGGGGCCTCAGTGTGGTTTGACGTGACGCCGAGCATCGCGTCAATGCAGAGGGTGCCTGACGCTCAGCGACACATCCTCGGATACATAAATGTTGTATTCGGGAGCATTGCCACGGTGACATCAAAATGCTCCTCCAATGGGAGCGGGGCTGGGTGAGTGATTTTTTTTAGTGCTATTTTGGCGGACTTGTACTGTAAACGGCAAATGAGAAATGGAGAGGAAGGCATAATAATTGCGGTGTCCGACTATCCCAAACTTTGTGCCAAAAGAAAAATGATACACAGATATGTCTCTGCGGGAGGCTTTCAAACTCCCTTTCAAAGCTCCCTGCTCAGCCTGAAATACACCTCGAAGCGATCTTCCTGGAAGTCGAAAGCTCACGAACGCATTTAAACTGCTGCCTTAAAATTAATATAGGATATTCCCATTCCCTTTTTTCTTGCCTCTGCGTCACTTCCTCCTTCTTAAAATAAGCAACGTTTTAGGGATTTATTTTCCCGCAATGAAAAATACGTATTGCCAAGTTGCGGTCCACTCAGCGGGGAAAGCCTCCCGACTTCCTTCTAGGCTCGTACGTCAACACTTCCAAATATGGGATCACCGCCCGTTGCCATCGTCTTTGCGCTTTGACGCGGGGGCCTTTCACACTGAGCAAGTGCAGTGCGAAATGCTTTTACATATGCTACTTAATCTTATAACAACATCTGGAGAGGTATCACATCTGCAAATACACATTGGCAGCTCACGACTTGACTGGATTTCTCTTTCCAAACAGCATTGCAGAAATCCAGAAAGATGTGGAATACAGAATCCCGTTTACCGTCAACAACTCAACCATCACTGTTAACATGTGAGTTCATATTTGCAGACACGGTTACGCTTTTGAGTATCATGAGTAGCCTTTAGTGTGTTTCCACTGTCTGGTAAACTAACCATGCGTAGGTCACACTATTCAGTAAAGAGTTTTTCAATGCCTAATGCTAACCTATGCTGACAGTAAAAGGGGTCGATATCTGATCATATTCAAACCTCTCAGCAGTTTGGACATTCGATAGACAGTGCAGTACCTCTTGCCTTTTATATTTGCGCACGACAGACGAAGAACTATTTGAGTCTATGAACAAATGGAACCACGGACTCCAGAGACAAAAGTTTTTTCTTGTTGTTTCACTGAGTTTGGTGAGGCCTCAATGTCAGTAGCCAATGAGTCCATCTACATCGCTTGTGAGATATGTAACCGGAAACACTGTTAGATATAAACTGTTATTATACCTTATTACGGAATTTATGTCTTATATAGGAGTTGTAAAGTTGAATCTTGGGTCAAGCTAAGGTTGTCAACCTCTTTCCCTCCAGTCTTCTGCCGCCTCAGTTCCCTCAGGAGAAGCCAGTGGTTAGCGTCTACCCTCCTGTGGGTCATCACCTTGTCGACAGCAATAATGGCACTGTGATCACGAGCCCCCTCATCACTAATGTAAGTATGGCTGGGACATTTTAAAAATTTTAAACTACAGTGGAACCTCGATATAACAGACCCTGATATAATGGCTGATGGATAAAACGGACCGCCGAACACTGAACAGTGTGTACAAAAATAGTTAACATTTGTCACTTGCCATTGACAGTGTGTTAGTTCCAGAATTGGCCGCTGTTCTTAACTGGTGCTGAGGTGCAATGCAGGCAGAGAATGGGACTGAGGTATTTCTGGGTCACAGATATACAATATAACTGGATCCAATTCCAAAAGACGTGCCTCCCATGCCTACGTGGCAGCCATGTTGAATGCAAGGCGTTGACGTGGCAGCCACGTGATGATGGTTGTATCTTTTGTCTGTTGTGCATATGAGTGCTGCGCAGAAAGAGAGCGGCATGGCTGCGTTGTAAACTAAGAGGAATCCAAAACACAAGTCTTTGGAGTCTGGAACATGTTATTTTTGATACAGTAAAATTTTTTTGTCAAGCCGTTCGCCTTAGGCAACGGATTTGGAACTAGGAAGCAATTCCTCGCGGCTTATGAAAGCGACTCGCCTATAATGAGTACTGTATGTCAACAATGTCACCATGACCATGCACACCGGTTTCGTAGGTTTGGATAAAATGTGAACCTTTCAAACATTTTCAAGCTTTTTCTGTATATATTTACAATAATTTTATACTGTACTGGGTGTTTTAGGCCAGAAAAACCCTACAAAACAATTTTGTACTGTACAGTAATATGGGTGCATCCATCCATCCATTTCCTGTACTGCTTTATCCTCACAAGGGTCGTGGGCGTGCTGGAGCCTATCCTAGCTATCTTCGGGCGAGAGGCGGGGTACACCCTGAAACGGTCGCAAGCCAATCACAGGGCACATATAAACAAACAACCATTCGCGCACACATTCACACCTACGGGAACTTTAGAGTCTTCAATCAACCTACCATGCATGTTTTTGGGATGCGGGAGGAAATCAGAGTGCTCGGAGAAAACCCAGAGAGACACGGGGAGAACATGCAAACTCTACACAGGCGGGGCCAGGATTTGAACTCCAGTCCTCAGAACTGTGAGGCAGATGTGCTAACCAGTCGTTTACCGTGCCGCAATATGGGTGGATATGGCCTCAAAATAAAAGTGCTACAATGTAACGGACAATCGACTACAGTGCCGTAAAAAGTATTGGCCCCCTTCTCAAAATCTTATATTTTTGCATAGTTTCCCCTCTTTAAGATAATTGAACAAATGTAAATACCAGACAGATATAACCCAGGTGAACTTTGAATAGTTTTGTTTTCCTAAATTACCTGGCCTGGTGTAAAAAAGTAATTTCTCCACCCTGGTTATGGAATAATTGTGGCTAATCACAATTTTTGGTTAATTTGCACTGATCACACCCAAGCCTGATTACCTCCAGACCTGTTCAATCAAGAAATCACTCCAATAGAACCTGTCCCGACAAAATCAAGTCGGACAAAAGATCTAAAAAACGTGCAACAAAACAACACGATCCAAAGAAATTCCGAAACAGTCAAAATAAATTGACATCTACCAGTCTAAAAAGGGTTACAAAAGCCATTTCCTAAACCATAGGGAGAGCCATTATTCTCACATGGAGAAAACATGGACCAGTGCTGAACCTTCCCAGGAGTGGCCAGCCTACAAAGATTACCCCAAGAGAACACCAATGACTCATCCAGGAGGCCACAAAGGAACTCAGCAGAACTTGAAGGAACTTGAGTCCTCCCCTGCCCTAGTTTAGGTCAGCGTTCATGACACAACAATAAGGAAGAGACTCGGCAAAAATGACATCCATGGCAGAGTTCCAAGTCGAAAACCACTGCTGACCAAAAAGAACATAAAGGCTCTTCTTACTTTTACAATAAAACATCTGAACGATTCCCAAGATTTTTGGGAGAATATTATATGGACTGTTGAGATGAAAGTTGAGCTTTTTGTAAGGGTTGTATCTCATTACATCTGGTGTAAATGAAGCACAGCATTTCACAAAAAGAACATCATACCAACAGTCAAACATGGTGGTGGTAGTGTGATGGTCTTGGGCTGCTTTGTTCCTTCAGGACCTGGACAACTTGCTGTGATTGAGGGAGCCAATAATTCTGCTCTTGAACAGAAAATCCTGAATGAGAACATTCAGCCATCAGTTTGTGATGTCAAGCTGAAGCGCACTTAGGTTCTGCAGCAGGATAACGATCCAAAACATACCACCAAGTCAACTTCTGAATTGCTTAGAACAAAATGAAGGTTTTGGAGTGGCCTAGTCAAAGTCCATACTTGAAGCTGACTGAAATGCAGTGGCATAACCTTAAAAAGGCCATTCATGCTCAAAAACCCTCAAGTTTTACGGAATTCAAGCAATTCTGCAGGGCAGAGTAGGCCAAAATATGTCCAGAGAGATGTGAAAGACTCATCACACAGGGCCAGGTAATTTTGAAAAGTTTTTTTTCCTTAATAAAAGAAGTCATTTAAAAACAGCATTTTAAGTTCACTTGGGTTATATTTATTGAGAATTACTGTATTTTGCAGCAGAAGCTGCATGGTTCCCAGCATGCATTGCGGCATAAAATGTTCAACTGTTTCCATAATAAAGACATGAATTCTTAATGTTCATGAACCGTCAGGATTAACGTAACATGAATAATGTGTTTCTTACCCATAGTTTGTTGAGTGTGTGTTGTATTTTAACTCTCGCGTTACACTTATGTTGCACTTTGTTTTCATGAAAGCCTGACTATGGGTTGTGTTGCGATAGAGTAATATCAGTTCAGCTGAATGCGAAGCGAAGCTAAACTGAGCTAACTGTTACCTGGTGACTTATCAGCCGCATTAGATACAAGCGTGTACTTCTCGTGATGGCTCGATTCGGCCTACTTCTTGCCAAGTCAAAAGAGCTCCCATTTCCCGTGTGACTCATCAGCATCACAATGAAGAAAGCCATTGATTAAAAAAATATATAGTAATGCTCTGTTTATAGTGTGTGATGTCAGACAAAACCTCATGATGCAGTGGAAACTGTTTAATTAAATTAATATATAGTTGAATTGTTCCCAGCGGGCATTGGGATATTCATGTCTCCACAGTGTTAAAGCATTTTGGTGTAAGTAACATATATATATATATATTATTGTATATTATGTGTGTGTGTAAATATGTGTGTATATTTTAGGCTTTACATGATCAGGGTTTTTGGGCCGATCACAGAGTTTAAAAAAACGATCACCAATCCGATCACATGATAGAGAAATGTGTCTATTTAAATGACCTGTTTATTTACTGTATATACTTGTACCTAATTGCAGTCATTTACCTGCAACACTTTTTTTATACTGTGAAAACCCTATGAGATGTCTAAGAGTGCACAACAATTCCAATGAAGTTGGGACGTTGTGTATAACATAAATAAAAACAGAATACAATGATTTGCAAATCATGTTGAACCTATATTTAATTGAATACACTACAAAGACAAGATATTTAATGTTCAAACTGATAAACTTTATTATTTTTAGCAAATAATCATTAACTTGGAATTTTATGGCTGCAACACGTTCCAAAAAAGCTGGGACAGGTGGCAAAAAAGACTGAGAAAGTTGAGGAATGCTCATCAAACACCTGTTTGGAACATCCCACAGGTGAACAGGCTAATTGGGAACAGGTGGGTGCCATGATTGGGTATAAAAAGAGCTTCCCTGAATTGCTCAGTCATTCACAAGCAAAGATGGGGTGAGGTTCACCTCTTTGTGAACAAGTGTGTGAGAAAATAGTCAAACAGTTTAAGAACAATGTTCCTAAATGTACAATTGCAAGGAATTTAGGGATTTCATCATCTACAGTCCATAATATCATCAAAAGGTTCAGAGAATCTGGACAAACCACTGCATGTAAGCGGCAAGGCCGAAAACCAACATTGAATGCCTGTAACCTTCGATCCCTGCATCAAAAACCGACATCAATGTATAAAGGATATCACCACACGGGCTCAGGAACACTTCAGAAAAACAATGTAAGTAAATACAGTTCGGCGCTACATCAGTAAGTGCAACTTGAAACTCTACCATGCAAAGCAAAAGCCATTTATCAACAACACCCACAAACTCCGCCGGCTTCTCTGGGCCAGAGCTCATCTAAGATGGATTTATGCAAAGTGGAAAGTGTTCTGTGGTCCGACGAGCCTACATTTGAAATTGTTTTTGGAAATTGTGGACGTCGTGTCCTCCAGGCCAAAGAGGAAAAGAACCATCCGGACTGTTATGGACGCAAAGATCAAAAGCCAGGATCTGTGACGGTATGGGGCTGTATTCGTGCCAATGGCATGGGTAACTTACACATCTGTGAAGGCACCATTAATGTTGAAAGGTACATACAGGTTTTGGAGAAACATATGCTGCCATCCAAGCAACGTCTTTTTCATGGACTCCCCTGTTTATTTCAGCAAGACGATGCCAAACCAGATTCTGCACGTGTTACAACAACGTGGCTTCGTAGTAAAAGAGTGCGGGTGCCTGCAGTCCAGACCTGCCTCCCATTGGAAAATGTGTGGCGCATTATGAAGCGTAAAATACGATAATGGAGACCCCGGACTGTTGAACAGCTGAAGCTTTACATCAAGCAAGAATGGGAAAGAATTCCACCTACAAAGCTTCAACAATTAGTGTCCTCAGTTCCCAAACGTTTATTGAATGTTCTTAAAAGAAAAGATGATGTAACACAGTGGTAAACATGACCCTGTCCCAGCTTTTTTGGAATGTGTTGCAGCCATAAAATTCTAAGTTAATGATTATTTGCTAAAAAATATAAAGTTTATCACATTGAACATGAAATATCTTGTCTTTGTAGTGTATTCAATTAAATATAGGTTGAACATGATTTGCAAATCATTGTATTCTGTTTTTATTTATATTTAACACAACATCCCAACTTCATTGGAATTGGGGTTGTACATGAGCCAAACAGCTGTTACCATAGTTGGCCTGCTGTTACTTATGGATTGCATAAATGTGAAACTGGCATCTCGGGACAGTGATAATTGATTTGCATTAGTTCATGATGCAATTCCTACTTTCCTTTTTGTTGTAGTTTGGGATGCATTCAGACCTGGGTAAGGTCATTCAGAGTTTGCTGGATGAGTTCTGGAAGAGTCCTCCTGCCCTGATGTACACTGGCCCGCCTGGCTTTCCATAGTGAGTCTGGTCTGTTTCTATGCACTGTTTATCAAAAAAGAATGTAAGCTGTTTTGATCCTGAAAGATAAGCAAATGTCCGCAATTCACTTGATTTTCAGTTGTCCCTATTGTATTGTAGTCATTTTGCTGAACTTTTGCCTTAATGACTGATTTAACTCTGGATTGACGCGCATTTGTTTGGGGTTGGTCACCCTCTGTCTGCCTGCATTTTCTAAATTCTTATTAAGTTCTAATGTCTACAGTAACTAAAAAAGAATGATAAATAACTAAGTAAGGATACTCCTCTGACAGATTACAAATGGTCAGATGATCAGCTTCCTCATGATATAGTAATAACCTGCCATTCCGCACAAACTCACATGAGAAAGTATGCCTTTGATTTCTAGTTAGCCAGCGTTAGACTCAAAAAGACCTAATTGTAGTACAATGAAGCAAAACACATTATTTCAGGTCACGCTTGTGTATATTAGTGATGCACTGAAATTTCAGTGTCCGAATTATTTCGGCTGAAAACAGCCCAAAACTGCATTTTCTGTTGCGGACTGAAAGTCTTTTGTCACCGAAATAAAATGACCAAAATAGCATGTTGTTTATTGTTGCTATCTCATAGCTTTGCTGTGGCCGGCACGCAAGCTTGTACACCAAATATTTGCTATTACCAAGTAATGCCCATTGGGGTTTGCTGACAATGTGGTTGAATTGTGATTGAATTGACTTTTACACACAGCTGACAGTTATGGTTTGATAATGACATAGTCTAACCATAAATGTGATAGTTAAATGAAGCACACATTCAAATAGTGGTAACATATACACACATTAACAACAAAAATGAAGGTCTTTATTATGGCAATAATTCCAATTTTCATGTTGCAATGAATAGTGGGAAGCACGTGGCTTTACCCTCATTATGCTAGCGGCTAATCAAAACTGTAGCATCCCTGTGTAGCCAAAACTTGCTACTTTCTGCTGTTCGGCTACCCAAGGTCGAATGCTTGTTGCATGCTATGTATTTGCGCCGACCCAGCTAACCTACAAGCTACAGCTAACGCCTGCCGAGCTTTGAGATCGGAACTCGGTCCGATGTCAGCAAAAAACAACGATCGGATCGGACTGGATCTAAAATCTCAGATTTGACCACTCTTATACAAGCAGTCCATTCCATGCTCTGCTCCAGCACTTCTATATATCCAGCAGCGACCGGATGGCATGCAGAGCCCACGTGATCACAACAAAAGGTTGCTAAGGTGCTAACATAGTAGCAAGGAGTACAAGTGAATGTTGCTTGATTAAAGTCATTTATTGACACTCCAGTTGAAGTTCACTGCAAAACTAAACAGCCATGACATAAAATAATTCCTGGTACACATCGAATGTTCAAATACATCACAGACTTAGTTTCTTTCTTCGTTTTTGTTCACGAAAAATGCTAGCTCAAACCTAACACGCAATGAATTAAAAACACCACTGACGAGCTAACAAAAATTCGCATCAAACTCACGGCACATACAGTAGGTATGGAAAGTATTACTACCCCTTAAATTTTTCACGTTTGTTATATTGCAGCCATTTGCTAAAATCATTTAAATTCATTTTTCCTCATTAATGTACGCACAGCACCCCGTATTGATAGAAAAAAAACTTAATTGTTGAAAGTTTTGCATATTTATTAAAAAATAAAAACTGAAATATCACACAGCCATAAGTATTCAGACCCTTTGCTGTGACACTCATATTTACCTCGGGTGCTGTCCATTTCTTCTGATCATCCTTGAGATGGTTTTACACCTTCATTGGAGTCCAGCTGTGTTTGATTATACTGAGTGGACTTGATTAGGAAAGCCACAGACCTGTCTATCTAAGACCTTACAGCTCACAGTGCATCTCAGAACAAATGAAAATCATGAGGTCAAAGGAACTGCCTGAAGAGCTCAGAGACAGAACTGTGGTAAGGCACAGATCTGGCCAAGGTTACAAAAACATTTCTGCTGCACTTAAAGTTCCTAAGAGCACAGTGGCCTCCATAATCCTTAAATGTAAAAATAATAACACATTTTTCTAATACCTACTGTTGCTGATTATTGTTCTCAATTTGAGTAATATCACTTGATCGAGCCTTTTCTAACATTCCATACTACAAAACAAGTAATGTATGTATAGTTATTGCCGAAATCCTTATCGGACCAATATCGGTATCGGCCAAAACTCAAGGCTACAATATCAGTATCTGGTGAAAAGTGAAAAAGTTGGATAGGGTCATTCCTACTAAATATGATGTCGGGCCGCGGAGGCGAACGTGCGCATCGCGTCCATTGTCAAGTGCATAAGTCGCTAATCATCGCCTCCACGACAGCGAAAAAAAAACTACATATTGAGAACTGCCGTTATCGCAGAGGGAGAATAAGATGGAAGACAGACGGCGGGGAAGCCAAGCTATCGTAACATGAAGTCGCAAAACACAAACCTAAGTGCTTGGGTGGTACAGTACACTTGTCACTAGTGATGTCCTGACGACGTTTTTTTTCCCACCCGAATCCGAGTCTTTGATTTTAAGTATCTGCCAATACAGAGTCCCGATCCGATACATATAACTACCAAAACTCAACTTTTAATATTTAAAATAACAGCCCAAACATAAATTAGTAACAACTACAATAGGATTAAACAATAGAAATAAAACATTAAACATTAAACAGTTTAGAGCTCAAGGAGGGCGGAGACTGTGTTTGTGTGTGAGAGTCACACATGCCGGTACTAAAAATAACCCGAAAAGTTGTTTAATATAAAACAAAGCTATTACTGTTCCATTTGGCAAGATCTTTGTACCTTTGGGATATTTTATCACTTGACATTTAAAATGTCAGAAAATGACTAAAATTGGAGAAAAAAAAAACTTTTTCACCCGATCTCGATCAGCTGAAAATCACATTTTCAGTCACGTGATCAGATCGGGACATCCCTACTCATCACTTAGGTCTGGCTGGGAGTGCGTGGAGATGAGACAACTTTGAAGAGCAAAACATTAGGCAATTTAGTTCGTGTTTCTAGAGCAAAATAATGAAATATAAAATAACACGAGACAGTTACATAAACGCAGGGACCGGAAACCGGAAATGAATAAATACGTCACCTCTGCTATGTCACTTGAGAAAATGGGCCTATAAATTTAAAGGTACATTAACATAATCAATATTTAGAGTATAATTTAACCTTTATTAGTTCCACAATGAGGAATGTGCATCATTTAAGCAGCAACAGTGGATACAGGAAATACAAAAAGAGCATGTGATTTGGATGCAAATGTGTCCACCAGTACAAAGTTAATGCAATTAATATAGTAAAATAACAAATATTGAAGCCATCATTTTTTAACGATTATAATTTGAGTAATTACTAAACTGAACTGTATGCAGAATTATTTGTATCCTGCTAATAATTTTTCTATGGTAATGTTGTCATAATTTAAAAAATATGGAAGTTCAGACCAGTTGTTCTAGAAGTGAATTTCTATAGGTTGGCAGGTCTCTGGTCATAGCCAAAAATGCAATTTTACTAATAATTGGAATAGTTTTGTAATTAATAATTGGCCGGTTTGATTTATTTTTATATTTTGAGTGTAAAGCGCTATTTCTTTTGTGTTTTTTGTTTTGTTTGAAAAGAGATTAGAAATTCAGTTTGATTAATAATCCCTTTCGGTGTTTCGGTTTTCTGTCTTGGGCTCCAGTTTGGTTTTGGTTTCGGTCAATAATTTTCATTTCGGTGCATCACTAGTGTATATACAGTACTTATAAAGTATGTGTACAAGTAAAACGTTGCACTGATTGAGATACACATTAAGATACTAGCTTAAGTCAGTAAACAAACTCAGTGTAATTGTGATGAAAATAATATGATTACCATGATATTTGACCTTAACCAACAGCAGTATGTACAAGCCATCGGGCATCCCTCCTTACCCGACTCAGGGTTACCACTATGGTCCCCGCCATGTTGGGCAAAGTCACACACCGCCCCTAGCACCGGCTTCATCTGGAGTCGGACCAGTGCTTCATCCCGGAGTTGATGCTGCCCATGGCTCCCCTCGAGGTCCAGCCCCTTATGGTCTCATTACTGAACTACCATTGCCTGTACCTGTTGGAGACATACAGGTACATTGATGGAAAAACACCTCATGTTAACTTTTAATTAGTGTTTCAAAGCGCTGGTTGGGATTTAGGATAATTTGGTTCACTTTCACCTAGACAAGATGCAAAATAAAATCAAACTATGCAATATAGCAGCAGAGATTGAGCATTGATAGTTTTTGAATGACCCTGTTTAGGGGCTGCCTTTCACTTAATGTTTGCTTTGTTGTCCATTATCATCATTGGTTTCTTTTCAGGCTGGGCTGAATGGACATATGTACCAGATGCCTGAGATTCCCGAGTCTTTTCCTGAACTCTGTGACTTGAAGTAATTCATTCTCAAGTCTCAAGACATTATTCAAGCATGTTTGTGTGAGCTAAATGAAAATATTTGTTCTTTCTCCTCCTCCTCTTCATTCTCCTATTTCGCCGATCCCCTGGTGCATACTCACCTGTGTACCCACACCCTTTGCTGCACCTTGTCCCAGTCTGACTCAACTATCCGACATGTCAGAAAATGAGGATGTTTTACTGAGATTCTTCGTGACGCTGCCACAGTTCAAGCAAATCACAAGTGATAAAGAGGAGCTAGTCACGAACATTGTGGATATGGCAAGTACGTTCCTCTCCCAACCCTGGACTATATGCTTAGTCAGTCTAGACTCTAGAGGAAGATCCTTACATGTATTGACAAACTTGTGTATCTGTTTTTGCAGAGCGAAACCTTCAGATGGAACCACAACTGGAAGGGAAAAGACAAGAAATTATCTACAAGGTTTGAGTTTAATATTCCAAATAAATCAAAATGCACCAATTGCTTCGGTTTTCCAGCAGCTCACATTCGTTCTGTGTGTTCAGTTTGAACAGTTGACTCAACTGAAGTCTGCCTTTGAGACAAAGATGCAGAAACAACATGATCTCAGTGAGGTAAAGCTCATTGTGGCATAATGGAATTCCCTACATGGCAACATCCTATTGGTTTATCTTAAATTAGGCACAGCCAGTTTGATTCAAAAGAAATTAACAGTAAACCTGAATGAGATATTTTGTGTAATAATATTTTAAATACAAAAAAATACAACGTACAAGTTCAGTGTAACATTTTTTACAACATATACCTACAACACAGACTGGTGGACCTTTAATGACGTGAGATGTCCAAGGCTTGTAAGATTAGCGGTCATACTTAGGATGTACTGTGCTGTATTATGTTGTAAATATTCCATTTGACAGTGGGGAGGGTTACCTAAGATCCACAGGCTTCTATGCTTTTGTCAGACACATACACACACACACACACACACACACACTTTTTTTTAAACAAGCAAGTGAATGTTTAAATCTCAGTAGTATTGTTGAATCAATGGGTTTAGGAATAAATATTTGAGTGTTGAAAAATAAAGAGAGCACTTTCTTAGATTCACGTGAAAGGCATTTCACTGTTTGACATTCACTTACCTCATACTGATGTATGTCGATATTATGCAGCACTGCAGTGGTTAAAAAGAATTGTTTCATAAATAGTTACAATCTCTCGTTGAAATGAATACCTGCACAAAGGAAACTAATTGCATTTCTCTTCCACACTATAGAGCTGTAGTCTAAGTACTCTGCAAGCTCGGTTAAAGGTCGCAGCACATCAAGCTGAGGAGGACTCTGAAGAGACCGCTGAAAACTTCTTAGAGGGCCGCACTGACATAGATGAATTCCTGACCAACTTCATGGAAAAGAGAACGGTGAGCTCGTGACTAGTATTAAAATGCACTATGGGCCATATTCTCCCATGTGCATAAAAAGGAAAAGGCACGCAGTTGCACACTTTTCTGGCTGCGCAGTCTCACATCCACTTAAGTCTGTCATCATCATATTGCATTTATAAAATAAGCCACGTGCTAATATTATGTGAAAGAGACTTCCAGAAACCTATCAAATGTACAGTATTTAAACTGCCGCTGTCACTTTTTTTTATTTTATTTTTTTACATTGATATGAAGGCTCATCTCTCCAGCCAGACCAATCACCCCTTTACCTGGGCTGATGAGTTCAGTAATCTTGAGCAAGGGTCCCCAACTACCGTCCGCAGTCACACCAAAACTGAACCAAAAAAAAAATTTTTTATTAATTCTTTATTGAAATTGTAGATCCAAGAGGTGCTGTGAGTCAGCGATTACAGGGTTTTAGTCGTGATATTTATTGGTGGACTATATCGGAAGCTGACTTTTTTTTCTCCTTTTTTTCCCCGCCGTTTGTTTATGATGCTCACCCACAATGCGGGGAGAGATTTCGCTTTAAACATGTTCCTGAAAGACAAGTGTTTGCTGTTTATTAGGTGTGATCCGCTTGTTGAAGAGAACAAGCGGAGGGTATCGACTAATTGCATCAACTACATTCATCATTATGGCTTAATGGTGATATTTTATCATCCGTTTCTATGTTGGTCGTCAAAATATGTCGACATAATAATGTAACTTGCCCTGTCCTTGGCACAAGGAAGCTTGTGTGCCACTGATGTTTAGAATGGCAAGCACCCCCCCTTTTTTATTGATGGACCTGCAAACGTACATTCAGTCATAAGCACAGTATTGAATTTCCTACAGAATTACAACCCCAATTCCAATGAAGTTGGGACGTTGTGTTAAACATAAATCAAAACAGAATACAATGATTTACAAATCATGTTCAACCTATATTTAATTGAATACACTACAAAGACAAGATATATAATGTTCAAACTGATCGACTTTAGCAAGCTTTAGTTTTTAGCAAATAATCATTAACTTAGAATTTTATGGCTGCAACACGTTCCAAAAAAGCCTGTTTACCACTGTGTTACATCAACTTTTCTTTTAACAACATTCAATAAACGTTTGGGAACTGAGGACACGAATTGTTGAAGCTTTGTAGGTGGAATTCTTTCCCATTCTTGCTTGATGTACAGCTTCAGTTGTTCAACAGTCCGGGGTCTCCGTTCTCATATTTTACGCTTCATAATTCACCAAGTAAGAAACATGCTTTCCTTCAAAGTGTTAGTGTGTTAAGCCTGAGCAGCCTGAGCAGTATATATATATATATTTTTTTTTTTTTATGGATTTCAGTGACATTCGGGAAAACTTCATGATTCACAGCCAGCCTCAGAATTAATTGAATCATGCCTCCTTGGTGTTTGCACACTCATTCCCTGGTTACACGCGGTAGAAATGTCAAAATTCTGGACTGGAGAATGGGCCCAGATGAAAAGCCCAGGCGTGGTTAACACCGAAAAGGAGAATATAATCCAATGAGAAGAAAATGTATTGATTGCCTTTTTGTTACTGCACAGCTTTGCCACAGCAGAAGGGCGAAAGAGGAGAAGTTGCAACAGTCTATCCACACACATGAACAGTTTCCTACCACCCACTAGAACATAAGGTATGTAACAGTGATGTACAGACCCTTTCCAAAAAAATGTGAATATTATGGAAAAGTTTGTTTATTTCCATAATTCCATTCAAAAAGTTAAACTTTCATAGATTATAGATTCAGGGCCCACAAATGTAGACAATTTCAAGTATTTATTTATCAGGAATTTATTTATCAGGAATTTATTTATCAGGAATTCAAAAAAATTGACTACTGTGAAGAAATCACCATTTACTTCTCAGTTTTTGTCGAAAAAAAAACACATTAAATCAATCAAAATATGGTACTTTCAAAACGATATGTTAATCGTCAATACTTGGTTGGGAATCCCTTTGCTTTAATCACTGCCTCAATGCACCGTGGCATTGAGGCAATCAGCCTGTGGCATTGCCTCGGAGTTGTGGAAGCCCAGATTTCCGTGATGCTTGCTGTCAGTTTTTCTTTGTTTTTGGGTCTGGTGCCACTCATTTTCCTCTTGCTAATACCCCATAGAGGCTCTTTTTTTTTTTTTTTTTTTTTAATTTATGTATTTTTGTTGGTCCTGTTTGGCTGTTAGGTCAAGTAGAATGGAGGATATGTATCCCTTTTATGCCAGAACAGTTTTGCTGTGTCACAGTGCAGTTTTTAAGCTGCCGCTGTGGTTTCTTAGTATTATAATGGTTATTTATTGAGAATCTGCATTGATCAGTCAAAAAGAACAAAGTTTCTAGAGGGGAGTGAGAAAAGAAGACAAAATACAAAGCACTAACTGTAAACAAGATGAGAAAAGTAAATCCTTATATATCCAAAACAATGACAAATTAGATGTGTGTTGTATGGGGCAGTAGTGCTATATCCTGTGAGGGAAGGACGGGACAAGATGGGACAGAAGAAGCATGCAGAACAAGGGTCGTGAACCCGGCTGTACAACTGAAGTGTGGTGGGAGTGGCTATGCAAATTATAAACCGCGTTGATGTCGCTGAAGTTGAATATTTTGTCACCACTCAGTGTACTTAAAACAAAACGGCTAAGTTAAGAGAAGGGTCAGGCTGTAATTGTATTGCACTTTACAACCTGGCTATAGAATGGCGAAAGAATCAAGGAGGAGAAGAAAAAAAAATATTCTGCCTCCCATATGAAGCGGAATTGTTACTGTTACAGAATTATTGGAACCTGATTGCACTTTTGAAATACTTTTAAAGTACAAAATATATACTAATTGTAGGATATAGGATGACAGCCATGCATTTCTTGTTACAAATAACATCTTGTAACTGACATTTCTATCAGTGACAGCTAACGTGTTTCTTTTCACGCAATTATTTCTTCTCAGGATTGTTGTTCTCTCAGCAAACTGCTGCCAACCAAAACAATGAAGACATTAGATGAGCATGCCGAGTCAACATTGGGCACTTTGGAGGACAAAATCTAGTAATCATAGAAGCCCTTTTTCTGACATCCAAGCTCTAAAACTAATGTCTGGTAATGTGAAAGAAGGTCGTAGACTTAAGAGTCATCACAGAAGCATTGAAGTGGTACATGCTTTGAGGTTTCAGACATATTCCTGAGGTTAATCATGTTTTGAGTACTTATGATTTGCACATGATGTACAGTTTTGATTCTCCAGGAAAAAATATTAATCTAATGATGAGTGTGCTTTACCGGGATGTGGGGGGGTGTAACGTTTGGAAGAAAGCACATAGCATTTGACAGTATTATGTTCCCTTGAACTTGTTTTCAATTCAACAATACCGTGACCCTTGTTAAAAATAGAGATCCATGACCACTTTTTTAATAATTTTCTGAGGAAAAAAAGGCTCCATTTGTAATAACATTGTGATTATGTCCATTTAACCCTTGTTGACTTAGATTTGACACACCTGTTGACATTTGCTCTCATTATTTTAATTCCCCCTCTCAGATTGAGTTGATTAAATTAGGGATTTAACACAGACAGACAAGGTCAAGAACCATGTAGTCATATTTTCAGGAATTGAAATTATATAAACAGAAAGACAAACCATGCCCTGCGATTGGCTGTCAACCACTCCAGGTAGTACCCTGCCTCTCGCCCAATCAACTGTGATAGGCTCCAGGTTGCCAGCAGCGCTCATTAAGATAAGCGCGATTGAAAATGGATGGACAGATGGAAAGGCAGACCAAATAATCACTGTTCCCCATCCATCCATTTTCTGTACCGCTTCTCCTCACTAGGGTCGAGGGCGTGCTGGAGCCCATCCCAGCTATCATCGGGCAGGAGGCGGGGTACACCTTGAACTGGTTGCCAGCCAATCGCATGGCACATAGAAACAAACAACCAGTCGCACTCACATTCACACCTATGGGCAATTTAGAGTCTTCAATTAACCTAGTTTGCATTTTTTTGGGATGTGGGAGGAAACCGGAGTGCCCGGAGAAAACCCACGCAGGCACGGGGAGAACATGCAAACTCCACACAGGCGGGGCTGGGGATTGAACCCCAGTTTTCAGAACTGTGAGGCGGACGCTCTAACCAGTCACCCACCCTGCCGCCTCACTGTTCCCCACACATGAATAATGTTTTAAAACACTAAGGCCTTACCCTGATGAGACTGATTTATTTATTGTATGTGGCTATTTTATTTCTACCAGTCAATGCAAGCATCGTTCGAGCAGGTGTTGCTGTATTTCATACTGCTGAATGCTGTTGACAAGGATCGTATTCATTGATGCAGTGAATCACGTGTTCCCATGTCCCCTCACAACCCGAATGCATGCATATTGGGTTTATTGGTAACTCTAAAGTGTCCTCAAGATTTGTGTGTTGTGTTTGTGAAATACGCTTGATTCACTAGTGTCAACACGAGTCATACCTACCTTACTGTTCAGCCGTCTCCATGTTGTACAAATATTCATTGTGCACATTATTCAGCCATTTTGTTTTCTCTGATTCCTTTGATGTCAGAGTACTGTAAACCATATGAATAAGTTAATCAGAATTTTGCCTTGAAGTGCCACCTTTGTGACTAGTGAATGGACATCACTGACCTCCAGTTTTGCCCATGTTGCCCAGGATTCACCCCTGGACACTCGGATGAAACTGAGCTGAGGATATGTGGGGTAATGTTCAGGATGATTTGTTTAAATGCTGCAGCACAAGTCGTTGACATTGGAAACTGTATTTAAATAATGTTAATAATAGACTATATTGCGATCAAAGACTTGGACACCTTGTATTATGTTCTTATTTAATTTGTTAGGCTATTAAAGCATTTACAATATACTATGGTTTTGATGTAATTCATTACAACAATAAAAGTCATACCGAGGGTGGAATACACTCAGTGTAAGTATTATTGAATCTTGATCAGACAGCAGGGAAATGTACTGGTTACAACAGCAAATGATAAAATACAATGCAGTATCGTGAAAAGAACAAGCATTTTCAAAATAAACCAGATGTGATAAAAAGGTTTACAAACACCATTTTCAAAACATCAGCAACTTTGTGCAAGGTGTACTCCACCTTGTGTTTTTAGTGTACAGAAAAGTACTGCACATGCAGTAAGTGTCATTTTAACTTGGTCGAATTTGCATGCTTCATTTCCGGAGCAGCAGTTGGCACCATTGAAGGATCATTATGTAGCTACAGCAGCAGCAATATCAAAGATGAAGCCAGAAGAGCACGGAAGTCGAAGAGCTGATTTGAAGCTGGTTGTCAAGGCCATGGGGATATATTTAACAACTACCTACAGCGGCAGAAATGAGTATTTAACACGTCACCATTTTTCTCACTAAATATATTTCCAAAGATGCTATTGACATGAAAATTTCACCAGATGTCAGGAACAACCCAAGTACTCATACAAAGAAAGTAGAACAAATAAGCTCAGCAATTAAAAGTTGTGTGAAATGACACAGGAAAACGTATTTAAAACATGAAGAAAGGGAGGTGCAAAAAGGCACGGAAAGCCAAGACAACACCTAAAATCTATTAATAATCAAACAGCAATCCAGCCCCTTGTCAGTGCACATGAATATACGCTGGTTCAGTCCTAATTGATGGCCTACAAAAAGGTCTCATTATTGCCAAGGTGTGAGTCAAGACATCTCATGATGGGTAAGAGGAGAGAGCTGACCATCGCAAACTAATTGTTGCAAAACATAATGATGACATTGGTTGCAGGTGCATATCTAAGCTTCTGAATGTTCAAGTGAGCATGGTTGGGGCTATAATAAGTGGAAAGCCAATCATACCACCATAAATTTGCCTTGAATCAGATGCTCCCTGCAAGATTTCTGACGGGTGACTACAAAGAATAATCAGAAGAGTTGTCAAAGAGTCAAGGACCACCTGTGGAGCGCTTAAAAAAGACCTGGAATTAGCAGGTACGGTTGTCACAAGGAAAACAGTGAGTAATGTACTCCACCGCCATGGCCTGTAAGCACTCTCACCACGCAAGACCCCATTGCTGAAAAACATGTCAAAACTCGTTTAACGTTTGCTGAGCAACATTTGAACAAGCCAGTTAAATACTGGGAGAAAATAAGATGGTCGGATGAGAGCAAAATTGAACTCTTTGGATGCCATAATGCACACCATGTGAGGATGAGAAATGGCACAGCAGATTAGCCCTAAAAACACCATACCAGCAGCAAAGTTCGGGGGTGGGAACATGATGGTGTGGGGCTGCTTCTCAGAGAATGGTACTGGTAAACATCACATTATTGAAGGAAGGACGAACGAGCAAATCTACCGAGACATACTTTACAAAAATCTGGTGTCATCTACGAGGATGATGAAAATGAAACGAGTGTGGTCAATTCAGCAGGATAATGATCCTAAACATACTGCCAAGGAAACTCTCAATTGGTTTCAAAGAAATAATTAAGCTGATACAATGGCCCAGCCAATCACGTGACTTGAATCCTTTCGAAAAGGTATGGAAGGAACTGAAACTCAAGGTCCATAAAAGCCCACTGAACTTTCAAGATTTGAAGACTGTGTGGAGGAATGGGCCAAAATCACACCAGCGCAAATGCATGCGACTAGTTTCTCCATACAGGAGGCATCTCGAAGCTGTCATTGCAAACAAAGGCTTTTGTACGAAGTGTTAAATAAATACCAGTTGGCGTGTTCAATACATTTTCCCTGTGTCATTTCACATTATTACAACTTAATTTCTTATCTTATTTATTCTCATTTCATGTATTTGGTAAAATCATTAGCTTTTACTTTCCATCACGTTACTCAAGGATTTTCAGTAAAAAAAATAAAATAAAATAAAGAGATACAAATTAAGTTGCCTGAGTTGGGCCAAAACACATTTTGAGTAGTTCAATACAGTATGTGTATCGTCAAATTTAGGGGCGGGATAATAAAAAGATAGAACTTTTAAATTTGGATATACGCTCTTAATGTAAGCCGAGGTATCGGATCGGCAGACACTTAAAATCAAAGTCTCGGACTCTGGTGCAAAAAAATTGTGATCGGGACATCCCTACTTTATGTGGTTTCACAGTCTTAAGGAGAAAAGAAATCATAACTATAAGTGTGGCCCGGAGAAAAATAGAAACATTTTTGACACCCATGATTTAAATATATCCACCCTTTCTACTGTAACAAGTGCAACGCAGATCGTGCAGGCGCTATCAACGCCTTTCGTCGCAGTATGGTTGCTGTCGCTCGCCGTCAAAGATGGCCGACCTGTTGCGCATGCGTACCGCTGATCGTGCAGGCCATAGATGTGAATACGTATGAATAAGTAGCTACGGCACGCCCCTTTTAAGCAGTGTGCGCACGGCGACACTAAACTAGGAGGGTCGTCTGCGCATTCCGTGTGGACGGCAAGAGAACCAAAAGACCAGTGATGCCGGGTACATTGTGAGGCATACGGTTACATAGAACGCCGCACAAAAAAAAAACATTCTACCCTGTACAATTGCGACGACAGAACTGGGAGTAACGTTTCATAGCAAAAAAGAGTTTTGTGCTACTGCTTTTTGTTTTGTATTGACAGCACAGGCTTCAACATTGACAAAAAGGTAAACCTTGTAAAAATGTTTCAGAACTGAGTACGTTATGAATTAATTTCAATGTCTATGCAAAGCCTTTGATGGGAATTCTGACCTCTCCGACATGGCCGCCACTTCGGCACGTCGGTGAGCCAGGCTGCTACAAGCTCACTGACTGAGGTACTCGTCATATTTATGGGGCAGGCGTGGCAGAAACGTTATTAGAAAGAACACGAGTTGGATTCCTAAAGCTGCCTTGACACTGGTAATGTTTGACTCTATTTTGAAAACGACGTCCTATAGCAACAAAATAGAAATTTAATGTGCGTAAGAACGCAAATAGTGCCATCATTTCCCACTTTAACTAAGGCTGGCGGTGTGACCCAGACGAAGCTAAACTACTTAGGACTATATGATTGTTACACCTTTTCCATGTTACTTACAAAGATATTAGAAATAACATCACTCTTTTTCTTCGAATTTAAAGAGCCGCGACACCAAATGGATGACAGCCATAGAAGATTCCTGCAGGCAATGATGCGCAGGGGCATTGTTGACGAACCAACTGCACAGCAACTCCATCAGCATTGTTGCAGTATCCAGAACAGTGAGTCAGTATACAAATGAACATTGTTTACACATGGTTGCACAGGTGGCTTTTCCATACATTACTCTTGATTTAAAAAAAAATACAAAGATAACGGGCGCATTAGCAGTTATTTTATCGTCGTCATTTTCCAATTTACTAAATATGTTTTTAATAGGGAAAGCCCTATCCGATCACGTGATAAAAATAGGGTTCAATCACGTGATTTTAAGATGATCGAGATTGGGTGAAAAAGAGGTTTTACTTATTTTCTGACATTTTAATGTCACAGAGTTACAAAATAATCCAAAGGTACAAAGATCTTGCTATTGACAGGCTAGCTAGAATTAGCATTAGATCACAGGTGGGATTGACCTTCAAATAACTAATATTTACACACAAAGTCCGTAGTCACACATACAGACAGGTAATATAACAATACTTACGTATATTGTTCCTAATCTGTGAAAAACGAGTTGAATTGTTCTATCACGACATAATTATTATTTGTTTGATACTGAAAACGTGTAGCTCCATGCATGCATCGCACCACACTGCCCCTTAGAGGCCAAGGCGCGCAAAGCAGTAACAGCATATAGTCATTTCCCCCCTGACTGACCTGAAATCAGACTGTTTTAGGTCAATTAGGATTACCAAAATTCTTTATATTTGCTAAATATATATTGTATTTTATCCCTACTTTTTAATATTATTATTTTACTTGAAACTCATTTACATTTGGATTGTTCTTTTAAAAGTTGAGTTTTGGTAGTTACATGTATCGGATCTAGGCTCTCAATTGGCAGACACTTAAAATCAAAGACTCAGACTCGGGTGCAAAAAAATGTGATCGGGAGGAGCTCCGAGTAGAGCCGCTGCTCCTCCATATTGAGAGGAGCCAGATGAGGTGGCTGGGGCATCTGATTCGGATGCCTCCAGGACGCCTCCCTGGTGAGATGTTCCATGCACATCCCACCGGGAGGATCAGTGTGTCCCTGTGAAAAATCATACCATAGGAATGTAATTTAGTCGTGAAATATAGAAAACGAATAATTTGGAGATGAATAATTGTATTGTTTTGTTTCTTTTCCAGCCGTTCATGCCCCAGACCAATTTGAGGACTATATTGATACCATCAACTCTAATCTGGAGCCCATATTCATGCAGATTAGAAAAGGAATGTGTGAAGACAGCGGTCTGCAACACTATGCTTTGGTGAGTGATGTTAATCACAGCATCATTGGTACATGGTCTCTTCCAGGCCACAAAGTGCAGTGGAACCTGGATGATTGAGCACAATCCATTACAGGCCACTGTTCGACCATTTTGAAACATATTTTCCGATAAGAAATATTGAAATAATCACTTTCTAGCTCAAAGTGTTAATATGATAGTACAGCGTGAGGGGCAGCCGTGGCAAACGAAGCTCGCTGAATTCTACGATCTTGAGCGTGTTCAGCTCCAGGTTGTGTCGGCCGCACTAAAGTTCTAGCCGCTCCACTTCCTGTCGATACGCAGACTTGTCACAGTCTTAAAAATCTCTCAAAACTGGACTTCCAATCGAAATGGAATATTACTAATAAAGGAGGACAAATGCTGGAGATCAACCTGAAGCTGCTTGGATGAGAGCCGAAACTTCCTCTAAGACAACCAGAACAGTCCAGTTGCAATCGATTCAATGCCTTGAGAATGAAATTACCTGGATGAATGAGAATATTCATAGGCTGAACATTAAAGATTAGTTTAAAACCTCTGATCTGGAAAAAATACCAGTTTACCAGTTTTTGTCAGGCTGCTAATTTTAAGGCAAATACACCAACCACTCTGACTCATACTGTAAACCAGTAGGGTTGGGCATCGAGAATTGGGAACTGACTGGAACGTTCCGGTTCTCCCAGAATTGTTCAAATTTTTGTTGTTGTTTGTAAATTTGTTCCCAGTTTCGATGCCGAGTCTGCTGACCCCGAAGATGATGTGGCGAATACCAATGAAGAAGAGGCAAAAACCAACAGAGCGTTTTTGCGCTTATTTTAGTCTTCAAACCAACGTACGAGTCGATGACAGAAAAAAAGCTTAACATTGAGCTAAAACTTCACCGTAGCAACTTTACATCACAATGAATTGGGACAAAATTCACATAATGTTGTCTCACAGTATCACAAACACTAACCTTGTGCTTCATCAGTGGGTAAGGAAATTAATCGTTTTATAGCATTTGGCTCCATCCATAATAAATAAATCACTGGTGCTGTGTGAAGTTACTTTTCGTTGCCAAAATGCTGAGTTCCGGTGCATACCTTTCAAAATAAAATGCTACAAGCTTAAAACACAAAGTCAAGTTAAAACCTACATATACTGTAAACCATTTGACGTGATAAAAAGTGCCAAATAACGATTTTAACAATGCTATATTTAACTTTTAACTGAAACATTAATTAATATTAAGTCAATGGGGGTAATTCCACAGACATTGCCTTTTAGTTCATAGGTTTGATATTGATACTGGTTATAAAGAACCCCAAGTCAAATGTTCATTTTAGTCAAGGCTGTGGGCTGCTAAGAAAATGGATGTTCATAATTAGGGCACCCTTTGTTTAAACCATGCAAACGTTTTGGACCCAGCCTATGGAAGTATATCTGTGTATCATCGGAGTTTAAATTCAAATTTCTAGCACAGAATTTCTTTAGCATCGAATTTCTATCACTGAATTGTTTTCAGCATCGAAATTCCTAACTGATTTTTTTCAACATCTAAAAAAAAAAAATGGCACAGATATACTTCCTTACTCCACTTTAAAAAAAGAAGAGAGCGGTTCATAATTCAGCAGTAGTTGTATGTTAATTTCTGTCTGGATGAAAATGTTGTTCCAGTAGGTAAGATGATCTCTCAGCGTTGTTATTAATGACTTTGATATGACTGCTGTCCAGGTTAACATGATTGAAACGGATGTCACCAGAATGACGTCTGACTACGCTGATCATGAACTGGAGGTTTTCCGGAAAATAGTGCGTTCAGTTATGTACACTTAACTTTTTTGGGACACTTTCCGACAATACGTTTTACAAATTCTCAACAAAGTGACATAAAAATTGGTGAACCCACTGTGAGCGTTTTGTGATAGTTGTGCACTCTTTATGTTAAGATGGACCTGGTCATGGATTCGGACACTGGCAGGGCCTACTCCACTGAAATTCTCAATTCCGCCATCACCCTGCCCCAAAAAACAAAGAAGACAGAGACAGAACAGCTGCTCAATCGATTTGTGCGTGACAATTGGCTCACTGAGGTAAGAAAAACAACTTTGGAGTTATTGCTCGTTGCAGGGTGTTTTTAAGATAACAGAATAAGGTATCATATTTGCAGTTATCTTTGTACAGGCTTACATGGCAGACATTTTGTTTCAGCTCATATTTTGGATCTCAGATTTTGCAGGTGTACCTAATGTTCTGGCAGTTATTTTTTTGTAGATTATGCTTTTGCAGACCACACAAAACATTTTAGTACATCCAAGCATCTGTTTATTTTCTTTAGTGCTTATCCTCATTCGGGTCAAGGGTGTGCTGGAACCTATTCCAGCTGACTGGGTGATCGGAGGGGTACACCCTGGTCATCAGGTGATCACAGGACACGTATAGACAAACAAACATTCCCACTCACATTCATATCTACAATTTGGAGCAGAGGCAGGTAATTAATATACCAAAGGAGCCATGTGACCCGGGTTGGGCTTCGAGAATTGATTGGAACCGGGACTAACATTCTGATTCTCCAAGAATTGTTCACATTTGGAAAAAATGTGCTTCCTACTTTCGATGCCTGGTCTGCGGACCACCAACGAAGAAGAACCAACAGCAAGTGTGTATGTGTGCAACAGTGTACGGCGGCGATTGAAAGTGTGGCTGAACAGGCACAACATTTTTTGGCAAAGGGCTTTTTCATTCATGTTTGTAATGGATTTGTGTTAATCGTAAACCATGTCAAATTAAAATATATATATATATTTTTTTGTAATTCTTCATTCTCTGCAGAAAGAGGGCGAATACTGCTTATCCACCAGATGTATCATCGAGATGGAGCAATACATTCGCACTATGTATCAAGACCAGGTCAAAGTGTGCCGCATCTGTCGCAACATTGCCTTCCAGGTCCACCCTTCCCAAAAAACATTTCACCAAGGAACCCTTAATACCAGTTGGATCTAAGTCTTTAAGACAGACATTGATGCTTTTGCGTTAAACCAACAAGTGAACAAATCCTTTCATTTTTCAGAGCCAAATGTGTGAGAATCCAACATGTGGCATAAAAATGCACAACCCATGCATGGCCAGATTCTTCCGAGGAACGACTGAGCCTCGCTGCCCCGCTTGTAAAGACTTTTGGCCGCATGAGATCCCTGGTATGTGTTCTTTTTGTACTCAGACTACACACAACATGCACGCTTGTCTCTTGTTGGAAACTGTGGTGCTTTGGCTTACGAGTTTAGTTCGTTCCGTGACCACGCTCCAAACGCAAACACTCGTATCGCAAATCTTTTCCCGATAAAATGAATGGAACTGGCATTAATCCGTTCTAGCCCCACAAAAAGAAGAAAAACAAACAAGAAAAATCGAATGTTTTCTGACAGTTTGATCTATAAAACAACAAAAACAAAACTGAGAAAGGGCTTTTGATAAAAAAATCAGTTTATTTACAGATATACAGTACAACTAAGAAATGTGCTGTGAGCAACTCTAATTCATTGCATGGCTCGAGTTGAACGTCAGTGGCATTTATTTTTATGTGGCTTTCCTCGTTCACTCCATGAACTGCATCTTCTTTTCTCAGGGTTGCGATACACACTTTCTGCTACCTACTGCAACTTACAGTATGCTCTGTTTATGCCATACATATACAGTGAAGTGGCGATAGGGATCGGGCCCGACAGCAAATAGTGAAAATCCACGAATAATTGATGCTCATTATGCGAATAAGCACAGGCTCGGGGGGAAAAAATCCCATGAATAAGTGGGGCTTTCTGCGAATAACGGAGCATAACTTCCCAAACAATTCCACGAATAGGCAACTCCCCAAATGCTGAGCCGTGAATATGCAGTGATCCACTGTACATACTCTGTTCGCGTGTCAGGTGCCTAAACTTGTCCGACTTACGACGGGGTGGCATTTTCTCTCCTTCACCATCTCCTTGCTCCATCTCTCTCCAGCGTGATAATGAGATTCTCCCCTCATCTTTATGTTCAACTCAAAAGCTGTTACGACCTGAAATCCAAAGCAAATCCATCTAATAGCGTCTGTTCATCATGGCAATTATGTAGAAGCTTGAATTCCAGACAAGCTGGGCGAGATCCTCTTCCACACCTACCTGATGAACAAATATTGACAATTATATTTGTCGGTGGCAGTAAACGGTCTGTGTCAGTTAACGAATATACCTTCCACAACAGTGAATTATCCATCCATCCATTTTCTGTACCGCTTATCCTCGCTAGGGTCGCGTGTGTGCTGGACCCTATCCCAACAATTTTCGGGACCGCCAGTCAATCACACGGCACATAGAAACAAACAGCCATTTACACTCACATTCACACCTACGCGCAATTTAGAGTCTTCAATCAACCTACCACGGTTGTTTTTGGGGATGTGGGAGGAGACGGGTGTACCCGGAGAAAACCCACGCAGGCACGGGGGGAACATGCAAACTCCACACAGGCAAGGCCGGGAAATAAAACCCCGGTCCTCAGAACTGTGAGGCAGATGTGCTAACCACGACAGTGAATTAGTTCAATCAAATGTAGAAAATTAAACAATTTGTACATCATGATTTCATGCCTGTGAATATTCTCATTCATCCAGGTAATTTTATCTTCACGCATTGAATTAATTGCAACTGGACTGTTCCAGTTGTCTTCGATGTTTCACCTCTCATCCGAACAGTTTCATTACTTCATGTGCAAAAGGCTAGATGAGACAGAGCTAGAACTGTGTCGTATCTAGCCTGTGTACAGCTTGTTGTGTCTAGCCCGTGTGCATTAACTGATGAAGCAGATGAGTCAAAACATCCTCTACGAAATCCAGAGCGGTCCAAGTTGCAATCTGTTCAATGCCCTGAGAATTGTGATTTCATGCTTCAATGCCCATTGACATTGTGCCCCTTTTGGTGTGTGCACCATGGCCACCAAGGAGGCAATATAGTGCAAACCCAACTTACCTACTGTTGTTGATCATTGTTCTCTGTAATATCATTTCATCAAGCCTTTTCTAACATTCCATACTACAAAATAAGTAAAGTATGTATTATTACTGCTGATATCGGATCCGAGCCCAAATTCAAAGCTGCAATATCTGTATCGGATCGGATGGGAAAAAGTTGGATCGGAACATCCCTACTTGTGACTATCGTTGTAGTGTCTGTCCACGTGTTGCTGCACCGTTTGTGTTCAAATATCCGCTGCCTAAAGGGTTAGAACTACTGCAACACAAGATGCTGGTTTTGTTAGCCAGTCTATGGTGTTTTGCATTGTGTGTTAGCATTAAGCCAGCAGACCTTTTATAAGTTACGTGATTTGGGTAAATACAGAATGTGTAATTCTCATTGTGTTTAAACTTCAAATGGGAAATGACAAACAGTTAAAAGCAAGCCGTTTGAAGATTGATTCACTGCTTCTTATTGTCTATTGCTTGTTGTGAAGTTTACATCATGCATATACAGTGGAGTGGAGTGGGATAGGGACCGGGGCTGACTGGTAACTCACATATTTACTTCCAACTCGAGATAAAAAATCCACCGAGCAACAGCTCATATCTCGAAAAGCTCATAAGTCGGTTTAATCGTAAAGTGGATGTACCGCTGTATTTTCTTTTCTTCTTAAATCTCAATGTTCTGTCAATTCCAGAAATCGAGGAACGTCAGTAAGAATCCAGCAAATGAAGACCTCGGGATCACGTGTTTGTAAACAAAGTTGTATATATTTGAATAAATCTTATAACACAATTGTTACTCAACCTTAAACATTTTACTGATATGACTACAACTTGGAAGGTATGGGACATGTGCCCCCCCCGTCCCCTGTGTGTGATGGCTCTTCAAAAAGGTAAGCAGAGGTGCATTGTGTTTTGTTGGATGTATAGATTACTGTTAGCTAACAGCGCTAAATTCTGGCTTGTACTTGATTGCTCAGTGAAGTTGGTGGTGGGGTATTTTTGCTCGGCAATATGGCCATCCACCACATAAACGCTGACGTCTATGAAGAGCTCCCTCCATGAGTGAAAATGTATATGGACGCTCGCATATTTGTTTTCCCAGTCTGGGTGCTGATCCTGCTCTTTTAATTAGTGAATAAAATGTAAGACGCAAGACAGAGTTACAACATTGCTGCTTGATCATCAGTATTTGTACTTGACTTGTTTAACCAAGTATCTGTACAGTACTTCTGTGAGGGAGTACTTTTGCCGTAACGCCATCTTTGCCAATTAACTGTTCCTGTGATTATTTTTTTTCTCTTGTCCAGATCTTAGTAGCAACCAGTGTTGCCACAGTTACCTGGAAAATGTCACTGTTACTTTACTAATTTATTGATCTTAAAAGTAACTGACTTTACTGATTTAGTTCAAAAGTATATTGGGCGTACACACACACCATTGCTCCCACCATCGTAATTTTGATGCGAAGAGCGAGAAAAGGTGACAAGATAACGCAACTGTTTAACTAGCAAAGCTGTGGGTGAGGGACGGCGGGAGAAGCACTTACTTAAGTAACGTCAGCCATGCAGCGTGTTACACCAGCTCATAGTCTGGACTACAGACGAACTTGAAAGTTCTCACTTTGAATTGTAAATATTATTTAAGATGAGTATTGTAAGTCCTTCAGTGACAACGTCCTTTCGCGTTCCGGTGTAAATAATTAGCCCACAAGGCATTGCTTGTTTGACACGACAGTAAAACTGTATTCTTAATCTGTAAATTAAAAAGTAAAACCAATCAAATACGCTTTTTACTATGGAAAATAAAAATTGTGTGGGTAAAGTGAACTCGTGCATTACTTTACACTTAAATGCTAATGTACCGTCACTGTGCATTGTAGAGTAAACAATCCCGTCCCAATCACATTTTGTGTGTGTGAGGCATTGAAGACCTGAGAGTAACTTTTGCTGGTTTGAAAAACCTGGTAAAAGTAACGCGTTACTTTGCTGGATACTCAAAATGACGGCGTCACTGTTCGCGACATTATCTATTAATTCATCTTTCCAAGAAGTAGGCCGACTGTACCGTCAACTGAATAGTCTTGCAATGTGGTCCCTTGCCCACGTGATGGCGCGCTCGGTTAAATTTGTTGGCGTCTGTGAGCTCTTACTAAGCTACACACGAAACAACCTATGTTAATTGTATCTTTTTGATGACATATTCTCTGACCACATCCGTTTCGATATTCCTTTACCTTTATATGAATGCTTCCCGCACTGCGATTTACACTGAAAACGTTCCACCTATAAATGTATTGCTAAAACTGTAAAGATTAACTATCAGTACACGTCAATCAACAAATTGTACAAGTTGGCAGTAAAGTATATTTTTATGCCATTGTAGCAACAAAGCAGACGCTCATGTCAAAGAAAATAACACTCTTTTCATTTATACCTGCGGAATTATATTAATTGTATGCAGGAATAAATCAGATCAATAAAAATGGTATTGCATTTTAAGATTTAGGTATTAATAACATTCTGTTTAACTTTAAAAAAGGATTGTTTTACTCCATTTTACATGAAAAAAATATTTCATGGTACGTATCCCCCCCCCCCCCCAAAAAAAATAAATATATATATATATATATCACAATAATTCATATTCAAAATATTATATGAAAGGAAGTATTTTTAAAGTTGATTTGTGGGTCTAACAAAAGTGTTATCCTGGATCTTGCATAAAACCTCAACCACGTAGCCTTCTCCTTATGGTAAACTCACACTACTGGTACCCCTTCTATCATAGCATGGTTTTGTCTAAAACACTGTAAAGGTTTGAATAAACACTTACTCATGGCAATTTTGCTTCATTTCATCTACTCTATTTCAGTCCTTACTCTCTGATAGTAGATGATGTAACGAACATTACCCAACATTAATATTGGTATCCCCCCCCCCCCCCCCCACCAATATGTATGTGATGATCTCGTGTCAACCGTAATAATGATAATTAGATTTTTTTTTATGTTTAACTTTTTTATATTCTGTGGCTGCTATCCACTCACTGATATAAAATGTTTGAGTTAAATGCTTATAGAATACTCTTTTTATAAAACTGAAGTGAGCAAGCTGTTTTAGATTTAAAACAGTAGTGTTGCAGTGTCTAAAATAAGTTTATTAGGTATTCAGTTTGACTAACCATTAATTAATTTTTTTTGGCAATGCCTTTGGTATAGCATAAGAGCAGTCAGATGGTTTTACATGAAATATGAAAATATATAAAGTTGTATGAATAAAATGTTCAATTTTATAAACTATACAAAAACTTACAAAATGTTTCAATATTATTTTACATACATACCTGTGAGTCCAAATAATTATTGAAAACTCAAAAAAATGATACACGTCAATACATTTCATTTCACAGTGTCTGTTCTGCAGATTAATTGATTGTCATTTCAATAAAAAAAAAAAATCCCTCTCATCTAGGACTGTCAGTCTCTCACACTGTGACGATGACACCTCTGTGCAACAAATAGATGCTCCACTTTGGTGTCAAGAAAATGTCAAAGTAATAAATGTAGCCTCAACTGATGGTTTGGGAGAGGACGGAGGGTTGTGCAAGGGGGCTTCAGATTTTTGGACGGCTGCTTTCCTCCAGGCCTAATGAATTCATAAAGCCAAGCGTAGCCAACGAGGGAAATGGCACGGGCCCTTTCCCCCACGAAAAGGTTGAGCTAAATCTACAGCTGAGCCTGTTCTGTCCGCTCGCTTTTTCTCAAAGCTCTCTTTAACAAACTTGTCTCACACATACGAAGAGCCTTTTTCTCTGTTTTGTAGACAAACATCTTCATATGCTTCAGCTCCCCCTTGCAGTCTCCCAATGAGCTCCAGATCACTGTGCAGCACGAAACATTTTCAGTGTGCTGTCTCTGGCGGTATGTCACTGATATCAAAATGTTTGAAGATTTGCAGGTCACTGAGGTCACTTGATATCTGTTCCTAGGTTAAATGCAAGTATGATATGGGTGCTCCCAGATTACTAGCCTTTGACCCTCTGTCCAACTTGAAAGGAGCTTTCTTTTAAATTACCACCACGAAGTTAATAATACACATGATTTCCAGAAACCTCAGTGGAAAAGATTGAAGAAACTGCTGAGTCACAATTAAGAAAAAGGGAAAATGCTCAGAGACATTGTCAGTTAAGTGAAAGGATAAAGAAGTGCAAATGAATGTATGTATTTTTTTAATAACGATGATTTCCAACCGGGGTGCTATGGCACACGTGCCATTAGAGATAATCAGGGGTGCTCTGGGAATTACCTAATTTCATCTGATTTGTCTGGAATTTTTTAATTACAAATATATCTTTGTTCATCTATCGATGCTAGTGGCGTATTGTGACAGGCAGCATAGTTAAATGTTTTTCCATTAGATGGCAGAAAGTACAATTAACCTGTATAGCTACCTGTTGCCATTTATACAGCAGAATAGGTCATGATGTCCTGCGAGTATCAGATTTGTGTTCAATTAAGCAGGTCCAGATTTGCACTGAGTAAGTCCATTTCTGAGTAAACTGAAACGATTATTTCAGTGTTCATACTCCTTATGACATTTTTCTTTTGTAGTGTGCTGTGAGATTTTTGTCATGTAAAATGGGTGCCATGGCTCAATAAAGGCTGGGAAACACTATTTTTTTTAATATCCGCCTGAGGGTACTTACAGTGTATTCTTGACACATTTACAGTATGCGCAAGGATACAAGATAATTGTTTTTCCCTTACCATTGGGGATATTCTGGGGAACCTTTAGAAAAATACTTCAATTCAGATTCCAACTTGTCCTAAAAAAAAAAAACACAGTTTAGACCATGCACATACAGGTCAGAGTTTACAGCGGTCCCGACTTATGACAGTTCAAGTTTCGGAGGAGAGCGTATCCTCAAGCCCGACGCACACTGTGCAATGCCGCCGAACCAGACTTGGACCTGACCATCGCAAAAAAAAAATAATACAAAAATAGAAAAGACAGTTGGCGACTTCCCTCATGTAACTAGTTGCCGAACCCTGCACACTGCGCAGAAGTTCAGTCGGGTTTGGCTACATCACTCGATGTGCTTTCAGGCCCTGCTGTTTGTGAGGATTAGGAACTCAACACAGCTGCGAATTGAAAAAAAACTGGCGGTGAACGCCCCCCAAAATATTAATGTAGGCAAATATAAACACTTTAAACAGTAAATACTGTATACCACAAACCTTGATATCAAAACACTTTGTTTTTAAATTCATTGTACATTACCCTAAAATAAATAGTTTATAGATCATTTGATTTATACACTGACAACCTGGAGTAAACCTATTTTAGAACAGTCGAGATGTATCACTTCAACCTATTTCCTTGACACCAATTATTACTTTCCCATTAGACAGGGCTTTGGTGGCATTCATCTTAGGGTATTATATAAAGAGCACCAAAATTTCAGCCAATAAATGATGGAGGGTCAGTTCCAAAGAAAAAAAACGCAAATAGGTGAATTCTTGAATAGTTAACCATAAATGAGGGATCACTGTAAGCAAAAGGCACATTCATTTACCATGGTACGTACTTACTGGTTTTCATTCCATTTCATGGTGTTATGGAAATGTACGTCATTAATTTCTCTGTAATCATTTTGAAAGCAGGTTGACATTAACTTGTGCTGTTTTACAAATTCCACTTATGCTGTATGTGTTGTCCTGCAAGATTCGTCCCGAAAGCTGTCAACCACACAAACTTTGCTTTTTACTTGACCTGTTTATCACCCCGATAAACAGAAATCAGTTTGTCGCAAACATCTCGTGTTCATATACTATAAAAACCCTGCTCTGATGAATCCTTTTTTTTTGTACACTTTGGCAGACTGCTCGCACTCGGCCAGACCTGTGCCTCATTGAAGCTTCAACAAAGTAACCCAAAGACGGATTGTTTTCCAGACTATTCTTTTTGACCTTACTGAAAATTCCAATTGTTTAATTAGTTATTTGTTATGGCCAAGAAATACTTTTCATCCTAATATTTACTGTAATTATGACATTTCATATACAGCACGATAATAATACATCATTCTGTTCTGTTACTGCCGTATTTATGCTTTTTCATTCGATTGTTTATGAAATATTTACCCCGTCCCTGTGAGAAAATCCGTAATGAAGTTTTAGCATGCATCCAAAATGTTCTATTTTTGGGGGTTCTGATTTTTCATATTATCATTGGAAGAAAAAATGGAATTAGGTATGTTTGGGTGCTAATGTCACTGATGGTGCACTGATATACTCGCCTGACTTTGGTGCAGGAAGTGTGGGTTAATTTCCCACTCAGTGATGAAGTGAATGTGAGTGTGAACGGTTGTCTGTCTCTGTATATGCCCTCCCTGTGATTTCCTGGCGACCAGTCCAGGATGTAGTCTGCCTTTCGCCCGAGGTCAGCTGGGATAGGCTCCAGCTCCCCGTGACCCTGAACTGATTAAGTGGTATAGAAAATGGATCTGGGGGTACCGCAGTTTTCCTGGTATGTGAGTGCTTTTTGCCCCACCATTTTTTTCTCGTATCCAAACACATTTCAATAATAACTTGAAAAGAAAAATGAACTTTGAACTATCTGTTTTTGAATGACTAAATAGAAAAATGTTTCCTTTATCTTAGCGGCATAGACTCTGCATCAATTCATTCAAGTTTTTTTTTTTTTTGGTTGAATAATGTTTGAATGTTATCCATAAAATAGTTCTAGTTTCGTCTCGTGTCTTAGTTCCTGTGTGTTTTTATGACATGAGCCATGATGATATGTGCTATTTGGTTATCATGAACTAAATGACTGCTTTTGTCATTTGTCATTGACTTCCAGTTATGGGAATGTGTTTACTTTTATATTAACTGGCACAAACTCTGAGGCCTTTTACAGCTAAATCTGTAAATGCTGCTAATATGATTTTATTAAAGACTATCAATCAATCTCTGACTTTCCATTAGATGATTCTCAAGGCTGAGTTCACATTCAGCTTCCAGAAGCTGCCGCAAGCCGGGTGACATGCGCAGTCCGGTCACAAAACATCACCACGGCAACCATCTTTCACAGCAAGTCCCCGGCAGCATCAGTAGCGTGCGATCACCTCCACTTGGCCACAGAGCAGAGACATCCGCAGTAAGTTAATTCTCTTTTCCAGACTGCAGCAGCTTGTGTTTAGAGGCTGAGAAATACAGTAGATGCTGAAATAACACAGCCCTGCTGTTACAATCTCAGTGTAAAGAAATATTTTTTCATTTGATCGTCATTGATTAGTCAGACATCATCGCTTACCTTGTCGGTGACAGTCACTGGACCTTTATTGGTAGTGGGTGTCTTCTTTTCAATGTTGGCCGCATTAGATAGTAATCCCACAACATCCATTAGAGGAGGTGCATCCGTCTCATCATACAGAACGAAACGAAAACAATAAAAAAATGTTGTTGTTTTTTGTTAGTTCTACATGTCGTGTGGATTTGTTGTTGCATTGATGCTCTTTGTCTGACTGCACCTCCTTTGTTAATGTAGCTTCAATGCAGCAAGTTCACATTTGCACAGGCACGCAACCTGAACTTGAGAAGCACACACAACTCGGTATTCACACAATGGATGGGCTTTTGAAAACATTTCCTTCATTGATTATGGGGCAAATGCAATCAATCAATCTGTTATGTTTTTGAACTGTAGTTTCTGTGCCTCTGATGTATTGCGCTCGATCATGATGTCCAAAGGAATTTCCATAACATGGATGTACAGTGTTTCTCTCCTTTATCGCAGTCATCGTTGGTGCCACTGTTATATCGCACATTTTTTTTTTAGGAAACATATCTGCCTCTTGTAGGAATCTGCAATCTATAGTGATTGTTGTTGAGTGATTGTTTTTTAATGAGATTTTACAATGTGCTTTAATACTGCATGTTGAAATGTGTTTAAAACGTGTGATAAGTGTGTAAAAAAACATATCCCCCGTAATGAAAGAGGGTTGACCGTATTTCAACTTAGGTTACGCCATGTTCTTAAGATAAAAAAACTGAATCAACAGTGCCTCTGTTGGTTGCAGTCTAGTAGCGTACTGCATGTTGCCTCAATTGCTTCAAGAAATGATTAATCAACCATCAATTCAACACTGACAATAGAATATTTTCTAAATTAATCGATAAATCGATTAATTGTGATGATGAATCCCTAATTCATACTAACATTGATGTCTATGTACTATTACAACTGTCATATAGATAAGTCATACATACAGGGATGTACAATGTCTTCAAATGAAATTTAATATTATTTACAGCTCTTCCATTTGGCTGATTTGTTTTCAGATGTGTGACCATTTAGTGTTTCTTAGAGGCTCCCAGTTCATTTGGTAACCACAGATGCTCATCAGGATGATTCATCGCCCTCACACGTTCCTCCAGCACCCACCCACACACTGAGAACATTGGATATTCTTGAGTAATGGCCTTCCTTAGAGAGCTGCTGCTTACTGTCTGTGATTGGATTCTGTGTCCAAAGATGCATTTGATGGACAAACGTATTGAGACACAATCCACAGATTTATTTGCCTGTCCCTTTCCGACAAAACTTACCAAAGCGGGACATTGACGTGTCTAAAGTGCACGTTCACACCGCCATTACGGCTTGTTTCAAACACAAAGGGCAGTGTGAGTCTTGGGTGTTTCACACGTTGGTCACGGTTTGCACTGTTTTGCCTCTGTTACGATTTCAGGTCAACATCAATCAATCCCTCCGTACTATCTGACAGCTGCCAATTTATATTCATTTTTATGTTGCCACAAGTGCATCTGACATCTCTTATTGTCATAATGTGTATAAGAAAAAGGGCTTATTGGAATCGGTCAGGTTGTGTATCGTCAGTGAGTCAGCACAGCAGGGGGGCAGTGGCTTCTTCATCGTTACGCTGCGTGAATGACCGAGGAATGACTCATTACCGCTTCCTGCCACATTTGGATGCTCACTTGTTTGAAGTGAGAGAGAAGACATGGGATCAATGAGAACCATAGTAAACAGTAAAAACCAGTGATTTGAATGAAACTGGCAGATGAATCATAACATTTTTTAAATTCAAAACCAATGACCCCATTGACAGGAATAAGCCAGCTTTTCACACATCACAATTCATATACAGTTCTGCACTATGTCTCCACATTATTATGCAGTATTGCAGACTTATGTGTGATTACTAGTACAATATAATTTGCTTTCTTGTTGGGGTGTGATTGTGTCAGCCAATTATCTCCACTGAAAACATCTCATTTGGTTCTTGGTGAGCTTGAAATTGTCTAGATGAGTACCTTTAATCAATTTCATGTTAACAGATGCACGTTGTTTGGTAATTGTACAAAAACAATAATATAATTACGGTAGATGTATTATTGGGCAAGCAAGCCAATTTCACTTTAGTTTCCATTAGTAATGGCAGAGGTAGTCTCCATTCATGTGTATTAAAAAAAAAAAAAAAAAAAAAAAAAAAAAAACATTGCAAGAAAACGTTCCAAATTCATTACATGTTAATTACTGAGCTTGCTAAGCAGTTTTAAATCAGAATCGTTTTCTTTTCTGCCTATATGCTAAGATAACTACGTTCTTCTAGCCGTCCATCGTTTCTAAAATTGAAGAATCCATGAAATCTCCTTAAAGCATACTGTATGGCTAAAAGAACAGGCTATAATATATTTTCTTTTCATTTTAATTCATCTTGTGTGAATACAATTTTACAGCATATCGCTAAAGGATTGGCATTGAAACAAATAAGATTTAAATCATTACGTTTCTGTTTTAGTGTACACCAACCAATTATAAATTAATAAAGTAACTCCAGAATAACATAAGCATGTCAAATTCAAACCCTGCCTCGTGACAGTCAATGGTAAGGTTGGGAAAAGTATGGCCCAGGGTCATCGCTCAGTTCTTTATTCTGGCCCAACGAATATTTATATAATCGAGTCCTGTTATATTTGTTGCATTCATTTAGCCATTTGCCTCCTAAAAAATAATTTGTTAAAATATTTATTTCATTAGTTTTTTTTTATTTATCATTTTAAATAACTGGTTCATTTTTATCACAAATAATATAATAAAAATATAAGTATAATAAAAACAATTACATACACATTTAAAAAAAATGTTGTGTTACATAATTGGTTAATTGGTTTGTTTAAAATGATAAAATAAAAAAACAGGTAAATAATTTTATCTATAGAGTAAACATGCACATTGTGTGTACCTTGCGCATCTGTAGCTTGAGCACAAACGTTTGCCCACCCTTGGTCCACGAAATCTACGGTATTGCAATAGTTACAGCAAATAAAAACTGATCAAGCTTTGCTCTCTCCATGTTTACTTTGTAGTAAATGAATTTCTTGCGCCCATCTCTAGCATCTCTATGGTGTTTGTCGTTCTCATCAAGACCCTCTCGCTCTAACTCATAGTAAGTCTAAGTTGCCTGTCCCGCCCGCAGCAGTGCAGTCATGGTGAAGCTGGGCACGAGTCTGTCTGATAAAATGGAGAAGCAGATGACCGCTGCAGATGATGGCTTTGATAACATCCCCCTCATCACACCCCTGGAGGTCAGCCAGCTGCAGCGGTCTTTTGCAGACAAGGTAAATACGGCCTATTACGGTTGCTTTTCTCTGCTGATATTGTTGCACAATGACCACAACATGCTGCCCGTAGCAACACTGCAGTTGGAGTGAGCAGATTACATCTTGCTGCCATCTTCCCTCTAATCTGAGCAGGTTTTTTAAAGACATGGTTGACTCACATTTATTCTTCAATTACAACTTGTCTACCTAGTAGGAAGGCACTAAGATTCATTGCACATTTCTTTTCGATTCAGGTTATTGTGAAGACGTCCACTCATTACCAGTTGCAGAAGAAGAAGTTGTTTATGCCCAGCATTGAGAAGCTAAACATCAACTTGTACAAAGATGTCTCTGACAGAGCCAAGGTACTCTAGTTCCGATACCCCCCCCCCACCCAAAAAAAAAAGAAACAAGCAATACATACTGTACAAAGTATGAGGCAAATGTTAATTAAATTTACTGTGTTGTCCAAAAACTGAATGCCCCAAAATGGTTGCACTTGAATTTTTTTGTTTTGTTTTGTTTTTGTTTTTGAGTCACCTGATGCATGTCTAATTTACAACGAGCTTGTGGTTAGCACTTCTGCCTCACAGTTCTGAGGTTCATGGTTCCAATCTCAGCTCCAGCAATCCAATGTGGAGTTTGGATGTTCTCTTCATGCTTGTGTGGGTGTTAAGTCCGGGCTCGAGATGTACTATAATTTCAATAATAGTTGACATCCATTTTCTATACCTCTAATTATCAGTCAGTTGCAGGACAATGAATGAAGTGAGTGGGAATTGATGAATTCCAAGCTTCATGAAAATCAGCTATATGAATTACTCCACTACTAATCATCTAACTCGTATGACCAACACCAGAGGTTGCATGACATCAGATTTTTTTAAGTCGACACTAGTCGCTGATGTCATTGATCTTTTTCTTTTCTTTCCACTGATGAAAAAAAGTCAGATGAGAGAAGTCTATGCTTTTCAATTATCTACCTTTGCTGACAACGGCTCATGCACAGAATAGCAAATACATCAACAACTCAACTGTTTTACATAAAACATATTTTACATAAAATCGACATATGCTGGGTGAAGGCTCGCCCGCTGTTGCATGTTAGGTATTTCCAGACAGAGTAAAAAAAAAAAAGCCTCCTACTTGGTATGCTTGTCGTTGGACAGCCAGGTAAAATTTGCACATTTGGGCCGAATTGGGAAACCTGTTCTGTATGGTGGGAATTTGTGTTTGCAAATAATCATGAATTTTCTTCAGAAATAGAAGACAATTTAAATCAAATAATTTAACTGAGTACACTCATCTGTTGCATCAAGTGGCTCTGCCTCCTCCTGAAACGTGATAAATGACTAGTCGACTTCAAACTCTAAACGTCATTGTGGAGTCGTAAAGTCCATGAATCAACTAGTTGATTAGTCCAGTGTTTCCAATCCTTTATTGAGTCAAGGCACCCATTTTACATTAGAAAAATCTCATGGCACACCACCAAAGAAAGTTGTCACAAAATGTACGACTACTAAAGTAATGATGATCTTGTTTCAATTTATGTGTGTGTGTTTATGTTTTTGTTTTCTGTGCAAAATGGCTCCAAGTGATTCTTTGATTATTTTGGGTTACCCCCGATGCTAGACCTTATTAAGAACCTTTAGAATGGTGCAAAAGATTATAATTGTCCAATAAGATTGGGGCATTCATAATTTTCAAAATAATTTCTATATTTAATATCCCTAACATAACTTTGTACAGTCTTTTGCCACTTGGGCCTTTTCCAGCTAAAAGATTATTCTTACCATTCGCCAAATAAAAATGCAGTAAACATTTCTTACCATTCGCCAAATAAAAATGCAGTAAACGTTGCCCAAGGGCTGAATAATTGTAGCTATTTTAGCTATAAATGCTGCATGCATGTGTTCATGAGAGTGTGTCTGTGTGTGTTCTTCAGATCACAGGTCTAATCCTCATCATGTTGGCCTTCCTAACCAGCCTCTTCCTCCTGCTCATGTACAAAGCCATGTGGTACAACCGTCTTACCTGCCCAGAGGGTTTCATCCTTCAGGTACACAACACACAACCCCAAACACAAGGGAGTAGCTTATTAAGTCGTCCAGTCCAAAGTGTGCTTTATAGCAGTAGAACACAGAATGTGGCTCGTCATCCGGCACTTTGTTTCCCGGCACACCCTCACATCCGTCACTTGAGTAGAATATTCTCAACACTGGAGCAGGAAAGTCATTATTATAATGACACCTCGGGGGCATCGTGTAGCAAGGCAGCGCCGCCACGCATGTTAGTTAAAGAACCTCTCTCGCAGGAGAAAATGAGAGACGGGGTAGAGGGAGGGACGGCGCTTGGCTTCTGGTCAGGCAGCGGCTGGGATGCCCGCCTGTGAATCGGAGGGGTCTTTAATTAGGACTGAGCGTGACTAAACTGTGATTAAAGGCTTAGCAGGGAAGGAGGACTGGGGAACCTTTGAAGTTTTTTGCCGGATACAGTTGCTTTTAGCATTTTTTTTCACCGCTAATGCGTCGCTGGAGATATGGAAAAACGAGTGTGGGTGTTGTTATTGTTCAATTTATCCTATTTTATTGAAATGCAAGCATTGCAATCCAATTACAATACGGTAATAACTTGGGTAGTTAAGAATTACAAGAAAATCTCGTCTGTGGTCTGCTCACCTGGTTTGACAAATGAAATTGAATTCCATGTATAATTTCTTTTTGACAAATGAGTGAGTGTCTCAAAATCTAATTTGTACACTTGTATTTAGGCTTCACACGATCAGGAGTTTTGGGGCCGATCACCGATCAGCGAGTTTAAAAAACGATCACCGATCCCATCACATGATGGAGGAATGTGTCTATTTAAATGACCTGTTCATTTACTGTATATACTTGTGTGCATAATTGCTCAAAAACCTATATTTACAATAAATAATGTATCTTTGTTCCACCATTTATGCCAGTGAGGCATAGTGACAGACAGAACAAATTAATGTTTTTCTATTAGATGGCAGGAAGTAAATACAGTAATTAATATATCCATTTTTTGTGACATTTTTGTTTGTTGGTGTGCCGTGAGCTTCTTTCAATTGTAAAATATGTTCCTTGGCTCCATAAAGGTTGGAAATCACTGCTATAGTCAGATCGTGTATTTTAATCAGTCAGGTCCAACCAACATTACAATATGACGGAAATAATGGGTGCTAACTTAACTAATTAAATCACCCCCACCGAAACGTTAGAGCATGATTCGACAGAACGGCAGCATGTTTACGTACAACCGTTCGTGCTAGCACTAGCTTGCTAGGCTACAGAACGTTTTTGTTGCCTGCTTGCGAGGCGTATCGTATTAAAAGTACGGGAACATACCTCAAGCAAGCCTTAAACAAACGTCCTCTCCTGAGCACTGGTGACCACCAACACGTTTTCCCCCATTTTGTTCTTACAAACACACGGCGCGATCCATTATTGTTGTCGTTGCCATGGTAACGAGTGTATCCATTATTGTTGTCGTTGCCATGGTAACGAGTGTATCCGGTCGCGACACGATGAAGCCCAGTGATTGGGAAAAAAACGGGATGCTGTGGGATCGGAATACAAGATTTTATTGCAGTAGTCTGACATAATGCAATCGTGAAAGAGCAAATTTGTCTTGTACTGTGATCCGGGCCTTACATGTTTGTTGTCTGTCCCACACCGCTGACATGTTTTTATTTTTTATTTTTTTAATAACTTTATTGGCCGTCAGGAATTTACAGGACTACGCCAAGAGACACGCGACAAGGCTAAAAATAAACTAGCTTTTGGATTCAAATATACTGTGCATGATGGCGACGCGGAGTAAATGTCTTTTGCGGAGCCGATCAATGACCTCATTGATCGTATCGGCGAATTATGACATTAAAGCCGATCAGCATAAAATGGTAATTATCGGCCGATACCGATAAGGCCGATAAAATCGGTGTCAAGTCTACTTGTATTTGCAGTAACATTTTAAGAGGCACACACACCTTCAAGTAAATTTGAAGCTTTTTCCCAAATTTGTTTCAACACTCTCTGGCCTATACCCTATCCCTCCATATAATTTTGTGAAAATCACTTCAAAAGCTTTTGCTTAGTGCTGCCAAATAACTAACTTCCCAAATATCCAACAGACCTGCTTCACTTTATAATCAAGCCTAGTTGCTTGCTAATACAGTGGCGCTTTGAAGGCCAAACGCAATCCATTCCAGGATGCTGGTTGAATGCCAACTTGTTTGGATTTTGGAGGAAAACAATGGAAATAGTAATGAACTACAACAGGGTCAAACTGTTTTAATCAAAAACGTGTATGAAGAGTACAGGAAAGTAACAATTTGAACTGTAACCACTATCGTTATCAACATGAGGACGTCAAAAGACTAATGATGAATGTACAACACTTACTTTTGAACATTCTTACTAACTTCTTACAAGTGTAAAAAGAAGTAAGCCACTGTAAAAAGGAAAACCAAAGATAAGGTTCTCGCATGTCAAGGCCCCGGATGTGACCACATGTGTCGGACTACTCTTTCTGTGTGAACAGCAAAGGCATTGCTCTCCAGCCGCTCTGGAGCCGTTCTCCAGCGAGCAGCAGAATCCCGCAGACATCCCAGGCAGCGCTAACTCTGGGCTGTATGCAGCCCTCAGCCGCATCAACCAGGTCAAGAGGACAGCGCCTGAGATGCCATCGCCGTGGTTGCCGGTCATCAGAGTTCTGAAGGAGACTGACACCGCTAAACATGACAGCCAGCGAGTCAAAGGTGAACTGAGGGGAGATGAGTGAATGTTAGTGTGCTTCTTTTCCTCACTGGGCAGTCAGTGGTGCTTCAGTAATCAAATTGTGTGTGTGTGTGCAGGCGCGTTTGCGCATATTAGAGGTTGCGGTCAGAGGCAAGAATGTTATTAAAATGTTTGAAAATGTCACTTGCAGTTTTACTGAGCTGTGACTAAACTAATTCTAAGTGTGTTTTCCCTTATGCACTGTACACCACACTATGCATACATATTTGTGGTGTATGTTCTCATGGTGGAAGATGACATTTTAATGAGAAGTGCTTGTTGTCAACATTTGCTGTTGCGGGACAATTTTGAAATTGTGCTATCATTATGAAAGTTGTTTTCTTAAATAAGACATGTTTGCGTGTCGAAACTGATTATGTCATGTCCCATACAAGAATAAAAGTCGTTTTATTAATAGTATGTAAGTAAATGTACATGCAATGGCATAAAGTAATGTTTCATTGTGATTTTGGAAATATGAATGCATCTGCTGTAGCTACTAGAATTACACATTTACATTTTGTAGATTGCGGTTGGTCATAATCTTTATTGAAATGTGCAACATGTTTGCTATTCCAGCAAATATATCTTATGTTACTGTACAACTAATTGTAGATTCATTTTGAATGTGTCTGTGTCATTGCCTTTGCTCCTTTCCCAGCTCCTGTTTATTTAAAATGGTTATGTTTTTGAATGTGTGTGGAGTGTGAGATTATAGCGCATCTTGTCCTTACATCACATCCATCTGCCCAAATGACACTGCATGGAGACAAATAAAAAGGTTAATTTCTTTCATTCACAAGTGTCTTTCCTTTTTCAGTGTTCCTCTGAAATAGACATGACAAGCTCGCGGCCCACGGGCCAATTCCGGCCCGCGCAGCAATTTTGTCCGGCCTGAAGTCTGCATGACATTGGCATCAGCCAAACACGTGCACGTAACTCCATGAGCAGCGTCTTATTTGTATGAACTATACAGTACACAGTGTTGGATGTGCGGGGATGTTTAGAGTAAATCTAACGAGTGCGGGGATGTTTGAGAGTAAATCTAACGATGCGCTTTCTCTCAGTGTGATCCGGAAAATAAGATGGCTCGAGCGCACGCCGCCATTGTTTGCTGTTTAAAGCTAGCTATCTTAGTTAGAGCGCGCCCCAACCGTCGTAGTTACAAACTCGAAATCATGATGATTGCAATTTTCAGCTGAGTGCTGGCGGTCATATGCTAAATTACTTTGGATATTGACTATTTTTTGGTGGTGTAGGTGTGGTGGCTTTCAAGGGTCTGTGAAACGTCCTCATCCGGCTCAGAAGTTATATAGTACTATTACAAATACATTATGTAGGCAAAGTATTTTGGTGAAACTATCAATGACTGTCTTAAGCATCAGCCACTGCCGACATCCTCATGAGCTTGTGCCGTAGCTCTTTCCTAATCTTCCTGGCGTCCCCATACTGTATAATCAACTGTACAAATAATAGATTAGTACAGCATATAGTACATCAATACCGTAGTTACGCATGATTCGTTGAAACAGTAGTTACTCAAAATACATGCTACAGAGTCGAACACGTAAACAACATTAACGCAAAAGATGACAATTGGTAATTTGATAAGATGAAATCAAATACTGTTAAAAGAAAAAAAACATTTTAATCCTTAAACCACACCTCTCAGATGAAAAGAGTATCAAGTGGATATAATAAAACCAAATAGCAGCCATGTCGAACTCCCAGCCCGGGGGGCCACATCCGGCCCTCCACATCATTTCTGTGGCTGGCGAAAGCAAATCATTTGCGTCAACTTCCATGACTCTTGATAAAATCTGTACCCCACTTTCACATTGTAATATGTAATAAATAATGCTGAGATATTGCAAGCACTTTTTGGGTACCAAACCCCATTTTAAAGTAATTTGAACAAACTGTTATCCTTGAACTCTGATTTGAAAACTACAGTATCCATCCATCCTTTCTCAATGCCGCTTGTCCTGTGCAGGTCGCGGGGTGTTGGAGCCTATCCCAGCTGACTTCAGGCGAAAGGCGGACTACACCCTGAACTGGCACAAGGTGTCTCATTTTGAGTTACATAAATTGCTTAGTTGCAGAGATTATGCAACAAAATAAGTGGAGTCATTTTTGTGCAGGGCAGTTTCATTACTTTTTGTTGTCTGTTTCTTTTAGGCGGCACGGTGGACGACTGGTTAGTACATCTGCCTCACAGTTCTCAGGACCTGGGTTCAAATCCGGGCTCGCCTGTGTGGAGTTTGCATGTTCTCTTCGTGCCTGCGTGGGTTTTCTCCGGGTACTCCGATTTCCTCCCACATCCCCAAAACATGCATGGTAGGTTCATTGAAAACTCTAAAATTGCCAGTAGGTGTGAATGTGAGGGTGAAAGGTTGTTTGTTTCTATATGTCTTGCGATTGGCTGGCGACCAGGTCTGGGTGTACCCCGCATCTTGCCCGAAGAGAGCTGGAATAGACTCCAGCACACCCGCGACCCGAGTGAGGATAAGTGGTACGGATGATTTGTTTTAAGAATCTGTTGACCCCTTAATGTCAGTATATTTTTATTTATTAATATGACCCTACTGAGGAGAAGTGGTACGGAAAATGGATGGGGGGGATAATACTTTTGTAAGTTTCAAGTTTTTTCAGGGAGCACTTTTGGGTTTTCTTATTTTTTAACAAAATGGTATTGTCCACTTGTACAGTAGTTATTCATCTGCATCTCATTTGCACTCCCATTTTTCCACAAGTGCTACGAATCAGTAGTTCAAAGTTTGGAGTGTGTGTGGCCGTTGTAAACTTTTAAACATAGTCCATATTACACCATTAGCGTTTAGGGTTTATCTTGGTGTCATCGTTTCGATCCTGTTAGCTCAGGGCATGGAAGTAAATAAGTTCAAAAACCTTTATCGGTTTATTGTTGTGGTTGGAGTTTGCAATGGTGTGGAAAGCACTGCATCATATTTTGGATTGATTACTGTGCTACATAAGGGGGTGAAAATATTAGGAATAGCTCAATGTTGCTCTTCCGTTCTACACGGGTGACACAATAATAGATCTTAAATAAATGAAGACTTCTCCTGACATTGCCAATCAAAACAGAGGATTATTATCTTTGTAAAAGCCGAATTTTGTTTACAGCTCCTGTGTTGGAGCTCATTTGATGCCAGTGGCTTCTCAACCTTCACTCCCCGCCATTATTCAGCTTCTTCCAAACGAATTAGGGTCCAGAATGTAGCATAACATGGATGAGACCCGAACAAAGAGCAAAAGAGAGAGAGGCAGTCAGGCCTGAAAAAGGGGAGGTGTGGTCAGGCAATAGGAGGGTGAATCCAGGCTGACCCCGATGTCTGTATGTGTTGTTGTGTGTCTCAGTGGGTTTCCTCTACACTGGCGCCAGCTGGAAATGCCTCCACTAAGCAGAGGCAGTACACACATCATCCTCCATTCAGCTCTATTGGGGCCTCTTTGATGGAGTAACACTAGACAAGCTCAGAGCGCACACAACAGATCCTATCAAGCTGCTGTTTAAAGGGCGGGAGCGACTGATCGTAACTTATGGAGGGTTCAGACACACTGCTTTTCGTTGCCCACTGAGCAAATAAAAGCCAGTGCTTTTATCACTGACTGATATTATTATTACAGTGGAGGATTCATGAGGTCGGCTGCTCCCATGGCTGCAGAGGCCCGATGTGGTGCCAGCCCTCCGTGTTCCACCCAACTGAGTTTATATCGCACCCTTTAAATATGCCATACATCTCATTGTCAGACATTTGACATTGTTGTCCATAACGGTGGTTTCGATCAGTCACAGGTTTGTCCTCAAGATGGTCTTGCGAAAAATGGCTCCGGAGCCATGAAATTACTGCGCTCACACACAAACAAATTTGTTTTTGAAGTCATTTTCAACTTCAAACCTTCTAAATTGGGTTTAATGTGTGTTGTGCTTTAGCTACTTCTCAAGCAAGCAGATTTGAGTGCATGACGATAGGCATGACTCACCTTTAGATTGCCCTAGTTGATGTGGGGGGGGGGGGGGGGGGGAATAATAATAATCATAATAATGGTAATGTAGACAATCTCATACTTGGGCATCTCATTATTTCGAAATTGGCGAGGAAATACCGTAATAGTCAGCCTGATGGAAAGTCTGACACATGCATCACAACAGCGCATTTTGTTTCATGAACAACGGGCTGTAAATATTCACACACGTTGTCAACGTTCACATGTACGGTCACTGTTCAGATGACAGATGGAAATTAGGATGACATCTCTTTTTATAGTTGTTGAGTGCTAATATGTTGAAAAGATGTTTAGTACATAGTCAGTTGACAATACAAAGAAAATGTGAGACATCTAACTATTATCCTTAAACATTTGATCTTTTCAGTGTCGATTGACACATGTCCCACATCCAGTGTATTCTTGCTTTAAAATGGTTTGGGCTTAGTTCCCCTTTAAGTCTCCTATAGTCCCAGGGCTTTATTTAACAAAGTCAAATGCAAAGGTACCGTCGATTGATGACGTCATGAAGAAGTAATCAGTTGGCAAAGCGAACTAAAGCTAATGCTAAACTAGAGCAGTTCTAATGGTTTCCACAGAACAGAGAGACTATATGTCTGCCAGTGCTTTTGGATGAATGCAGCAATAGTTAATAAATGAATGAGCGCAGTGAAAATTTCATGAACCGTCAATTTATGAACAGCAAATGTCGTGTTCGAGAGAAGTTGAGACGAGACAAGATCTTGAGGAGTCTGGGAACATGGAAATCCGCAAATAAGCCGCATCTTTGTTTAAGCCGGCGCCGCGGGGGTAGTCCGAACTTTACTGGACTCAGAAATCACCTGCTCATACTGTTTAGGAACTAGAGAATACTGCTTTACAGCTACTACATATCTCACTTGCCTCCTGATAATGACATATCATATTGAACGCTTTCTATCTTTCATGTGCAACTCGAGATAAAACAGAAATATATGAGGCCAGTGATGAAAAATAACATCAATACCATTAAAAACTAAAGGGGCTCCTCAGGGGATTGTGATATTCCTGGAATAAATTGGCTGTCAGTAGTCATTGCAATGCGGTATTTAGCAGCGATTTAAGCGAGTGGAGAAAAGCATCATGAGAATGCCTTTTCCAAGTGCAACAGCTTGCAGCAATTTACATTATATGGGGGGAAAACCCGCCGAAACAAATATTTGACCGGCCGCCATAATGAAATGGATATATTTATACTCAGTAAATTGAGTCAAAGGCTGTGTAATGAATGCACGGCTTCAGCAAAGGAGCTTGCTGCGCTCTTGTTGTAAACATTTTAGTGATGCTACGGGGGCCGGGAATGAGCGTTATTAGAGCTCTAATTCTCCGAGAGAGCCAAAGACAATCCACATGATGAAGAAGAAGCTCCCAGAGGATTTGTATCAGTGCCGCAAACACATTGAGATTCTGTTTCTTTCAGTCTAAGAACAATCACTGTTCGCATTAGTGAATGGTGTTCCGAATGATATGCAGATTTGTCTAATATTTCAACAAGAAGTTGCAGTATGTTGGCATCCGTTAGTTTGTTTGCGAGCAAAATTAATAAAAAAACGGATTCCCACAAAATCCTGCGGTAGGATGCAGCACAAACAACAGCTGAACCCATTAAAATGATGTCCCTTTAGTTTGATTAATATCGCAAGATTGACCCTGAAACATCACTTTTTTTCCATTTTTTTCCCCCCCAAATCAGAACATATAAGTAGCTGGCTTATCCGACAGTGTGGCCACCCGATTCGCCACCACCTCATTCTGTACGCCACGCGTGGGTCCACAGGTTTTAGCATACCTTGCTAGCTAAGTAGAAATGGGCCAAGTTATTAGCACTAAGTAATTTGCAATTGTGGCTCGTAGCCACTGATGGAATGACAGGGATCACTTATATAGTGGGGGAGGGCTGACTCATGCCAGAAAGCCCAAGTCCGTAGTCTACTTTAGCTTGGTTTTACCTATGCCCCCAAAATCCGGGCAACTGAAACGGGTAAAAACAGTTTATCACCAAATCTCATCAATTCAGTACTACATTGTTCTCAGTCTGTGCATGTTTTCAGCACTTATCTTCAAATATATATATCATGGACTTACAAAAAAAAAAAAAAAAAAAAAATCCACTGGAATCACTTTACAGCGTCTTTAAACCAGATTTTTCTTTGATAGATTGTGCAGGTGTGCATTTAAAATCTTCAAATCTTTATTATTTTTATTAGTAGTAGTATTAGTAGTACTAGTAGTAGTAAGAGTATTTCATGACGACCAAAGGCTGATTAGGATGTTAAATCAGTTTGTGTCATTCTGGAGTGCAGATAAGAAGAAAAATATATTGTCAAAGAATTTGGAGAGCATATTGAAAATATTACTTTTCGTTTGGGTTTCTGGTCAACTTCCTGTCTGTGTTTTGGGACGAGGGAGGGAACTCGAACACGCAGTAAAACACAACATGAGTCATCTCAATAGATGTGTGTCTTTGTTTTGTCATGACACGATGAGTTACAGATGATTGAAACGGATCCTCGGCAACCTTACGAGTGTCCGCTACGTCATGCGGCACGCACGGAGCAGCGCCACGCTCACATTCGCAGGCTCATTCGCAGACCTTCAAGGCAACCCTCTTAATTAATATGTCACATCGAAAATATTTTAATGGTTTACAAATGGGGCCGAGTGCACGCTGCCCTGTGCCATTTATTTTCACTGAGGCTGAGACTTACTGGCATGAGGTAATGAATTCTTAGACATCTAAATTAGAAGGAGCCTTCTAATGCATGTGTGGGACTCCTGTGGTCTCTTGGCCCCCCTACTCCTTCTTTAAAAAAAAAATAAAAAAAATGCCTGTTCTTAATCAGTACCAAATGGAGATCACCCCCTTTGCTTTTCCATCCTGGGTGATAGGGGGAATTAGCTAGGAAGGAAGTGACTGTATTCAATGAGTACTCTTTCATCCATCCATTATCTATAGTACTTGTCCTGATTAGGTTTATGGGTGAGCTGTAGTCTATCCGAGCTGACTTTGGGCACGAGGCAGGGTGCACCCTGGATTGGTCGCAGGGCTCATGTAAACAAACAAGCTTTCACACCGATGGAAAATGTAGAGTTTTGAATAAACCTAACACGAATGTGTTTGAATGTGGAAGGAAGCTGAAGTACCTGGAGAAAACCCACACAAGCTCCAGACGGGAAGGCCAGAGCCTGGATTTGAACAGCACAGCTCAGAGCTGTGAGGCACCGTGTTCCCCTCAATGAGAACCTTTTTTTTTATTTTTCACAGCGGAGTGGAGTCACACCCCCCACCCCACCAATCCCAAATTCCACCTCTTACACTTACTTTCATGTGTCCCACTGAGCACTTGTGGGGGATTGCTTATAATTAAGAGGCATTTGATTGTGGGAGCCGCAGGCTGCTACAAGTACATTCTTTATACACATGACACTTTGTGGTCATTTTTCAGGCAGCATGGAAAGTTGAGCAAACGTGCTTTGCCCTCATGAAAAGTCCATGTGATTATGTGTTGTAAATGTGATTTTGGATGAAATTAGGGCCATACTTTTGCCTGTAAAAAGTGCCATTCGACCATGTTGGGTGGAGAGTGTGAGCAGCCGTCATTGCACTTTTTAATCCCATTTGCACCTAACGTCCCAGTAAAAAATTCCATGCTTTGTACAGCATATGCTTGTGATTATTAATTAGTGTTTTACTCACATTTAGGCTAATGATAGGGAGAACTTGTAAAATGAAAAGTCCTTATTGCCAAGACCTACAATTATACTTTACTATGTGTTTGTTTTTCAATCCGTTTTTAATGTTCAGCTGATGCAACAGCTTGGCATGCACGCTCTCAGCCTTTGCATTGGCAGCTCAACTAATTTTCTCCAACAAGATGAACAGAATTGTTCATTCGGAATACCAGAGAAGTAAGTAAACACACGAGCCACACACACTGACACACTGAATTGTTGTTGTAAAAAAAAAAAAAAACATTTAGCAAAAGGTTGCATTTATGTTGCCAAATTTATCAAATGGAAAAACACCATGGAACAAGAATCAAACTCAGAAGAGCAGAGACCTCTTTCAATGCTGAATAATAACATCAATGGGTTTCTCTGTTTATTTTATTGTTGCTGCTAAAATATCAATGTAAATAATGAAGATAATCAAACACTATCAATTCATCAAGTTTCTATTGCGCTTGTCCTCATTTGGGTCACGGGTGAGCTGGAACTTTTCCAAGGTGACTTTGTGGGGACCACACCACAGGTGACCCTGCGGAAATCCCCAGGACTGCTGGCCAGCCAATCACTGGTAATCAAGCACTAATGTCACAAAAAAAGGTACATAGACAATCAGTGCAATTGAAGGTATGCTCCAGGACACTGGGTTTTTGGATTTCAATAAAAATTTTCCCATCCATCCATTTTCTGAGCCGCTTCTCCTCACTAGGGTCGCGGGCGTGCTTGAGCCTATCCCAGCTATCATGGGGCAGGAGGCGGGGTACACCCTCAACTGGTTGCCAGCCAATCGCAGGGCACATACAAACAAACAACCATTCGCACTCACATTCACACCCACGGGCAATTTAGAGTTGTCAATTAACCTACCATGCATGTTTTTGGGATGTGGGAGGAAACCGGAGTGCCCGGAGAAAGCCCACGCAGGCACGGGGAGAACATGCAATCGCCACACAGGCGGGGCCGGGGATTGAACCCCGGTCCTCAGAACTGTGAGGCAAATGTGCTCTAACACTGTATATTTTATTGTAAACCTTATAGTCTTATCATGTTGTGACTTTCTGTTTGTCCCATCAGGGGTCACCACATTGAGTCATTCGCATGATTTGTTTGGCACATTTTGTTACACCGGATGCCCTCGCTGACATCACGAACCCACCAATTATTTTAACCAGGCTTCCATGGAACTGCCGGTGTCTGGGAATCAAACATGCGCCGTCTGCTCAAAAGGGAGCAGCATGTACCGCTACACTATCCGTGCAGGCAATTTCTTTCTATTATGTCTTTCTTTATTTGTTTATCTGAGGTAATGTACAAATATTGAGTAATGTACTTAATATTAGCATATAGAAACAATAACACATTCCGTCTAGAAGAAGACATACTGTGATCCCCCCCCCCCCACACACACACACACACAATTTAGAGCAGTTCCCAGGTCAGGTTAATCCGCTTCGTAACATATCCAAGGACCAGGAATTAAGTTTTTTTTAGCCTTGCTGAAATCAAACAGTTTGGCTCTTGTTTTGAGCTGGTGGTCCTTCCTGTCTTTTGCAATTGAGCCACTGTTCACGCCGGCTTCTCTCCTCCTTAAAATAAGACTTTAAATGCAGTTGCAACCAAAATTAACAAAATGCAAAAAAAATAAAAAAGTGACATACTGTTTGACATTTATTTACAATGATAACATTTTGTTAAAAGATGTGGGCAGACCTTTGTAATTTTTAAAACAGATAGATGGGCCAGATGATTTGATGAGGTTACATTGTGTATGTAAAATACTTGATTTTATTCAAGGAATATTATTTCATTCAAATATTTCAATTGTCATGTGGATTTATCCATCCATCCTCTTTTCCGCTTCATCTTCAGTGGGGTCGCGGGTGAGCTGGAGCCTGTCCCAGCTGACTTTGGTGAGAGACGGGGTACACCCTGAACTCGTCGCCGGCCGATCGCGTGGCACATTTAGACAAACAAACAAGCATTCACACTCACGTTATCAACTCAGGGCAATTTAGAGTCGCTACGTCACCTCACGTATGTTTTTGAAAAACGTAGCAGGAAGCCAGAATATGTGGAGAAAAGCCACGGGCGAGAGTAGGAAGAACAAATATTTTTAATTAATTAATTTCATTTGATTTAACTGATCAATTATTTAATAAAATGTTAAATGTACACATTTGTGTATATTGCTAACATATTAATTGTATTTCATTATTTGACCTTTGAATTCACTAATTAAAGGAAAAAGAGGCTAAATTTATACAACAAATGTTACCGGACTCTTGTTAATGTCAGATAAAAGAAGTCTATTTGCATGCTCTGTTGTGACCTTTAGTGGTGTTGCGCTGTGTCTGTTCATCATTGTATGGGTCATTTTCATATTATATACCAATAACGGGAAAGATTAAAAAAAAAAAAGATCCATAAAAAGCGTGTGAGTTGCACAATTTACATGTTGTTTCCCTTCAAACTGTGGATAAATATGCATAAATGAGCCTAACTACTCATGAAACCCATTACACTCTTGTCTTTATACAATCGTAATAACGGTAGAGATGCAATAGTTCCAACGCTTGCACAAATTTATACATATTCATTCATATCTCAGAAATAACACCCTTTATTTTGCTGTCTGTTATTGTGTAATGAATACAAGGGAACTCTGAAGACACTGTGATGCATTTGAGTTAGTTGTCATGGAAAAGGCATATTAAGCAATAGGAGAAAAATCAGCATTTTCAGAAAACTTGTTGCAAATCATGAAAAATCATTTTAGACATCTAATATTAAAGACATTTTGGCATTAAAAGTTTGAAAATTATGACTTTAGAATACCCCCCCCCCTCCCCCTCCCGCTTAGAAACAATTATGACCTTTTGATGGATAACAACTGCCAATAATTCAAGTGTGTAAAATTCATCGCTTTTCAAAAGGAAATTCAGTGGGTCATGACCCATATGCTTTGGCGGTTGAGTCAATAGCCTAGTTGTCAGTTGAGCTTCGTGAAAGCGTTAATGTAACATGTAATGTGCTGTGCCCGTTTCTGTCTCTTTCTCACGCACACGCACGCACGCGCACACACACATTTACACACGCACACACCTTTTCACGTAATTTGCTCAAAGAGCATCCACTTGACAATGCAGGGTCACTGGGCTTCACTCATGACATTCATCAACCTATCCAGAACAAAAGGTCATTTCTTCTCCATTCATCACCTGAGTAATGCACTTACGCTGATAATCAACAGAAAATACACTTTTCCACTGAGATCAGCGCAAACACACACACACACACGACGGCCAATACACTTGTCCTCTTCAAGGCTGATGTGTAGTGGATATTCATACTGCCCCGCTGTCATTTGGTGCTACTGATGTGGCAGAAAAGAGTCTGGGTCACAGAGTCAGCTGGCACCACAGTTAATGGGCAGAAAGAAAGCGAGTGTGTGAATGTACACACACACACAAACACGCGCACGCACACACACAAATGGTCGTGTTGTGCGTTTCTCTTCTCAGCCCCACAGCTCTGCTCTCAGTCCACAATGCGTGCTCTGAAATATGGAGCCGCGTGATGACAGGCCGATCGGCGATGGACAATGTGCTGTAATTTGTGAGGGGCCAGGTCGTGAGAAGAATGATGGGTAATTAAGAAGAAGACATTGAGAGACACCACGGGGGCCGCTGGTGTGTACTGACAAGCCGACAAACCCCACTCTGGTCTCTTATAACCGGCGCGCGCGAACACACAAACACACACACACACACACAATATGTAATCTTTTTTTATTCTCTTGACAAAAAACAAATCACACAATGTAAATATATAATTATAACAACAAACTGCCATTGCATTTTTAATCTCATGCAAAACTTAGGAGGTTCCTGCCTAAAGTTAGTGACATCGAATATTTTGTAAATAGTTTTTTCACCGTTTTGAACCATTTTTGTCCAACTGCTTTAAAGGTCCCATATGTTGACTAGTTAGACCTCCGTAGAGTGACTCCAACATGGTTATAGTATGAAAGTATCAATTTCATTTCCAAAAACACCTTGGTTTTGTCATACGGGTGTCCAGAAAAGACCCCTCTAACTGCCACTTCTGTTTGACCCAGTTTTGTACCCGCTATGTCCATAATTGGCTAAGACCACCCCCTAAAGCACACGTGTTTGTTATGTTGTCGGCGCTGGCTTGGGAGCGGAGAAGTAAGCAGAGAGCTTCCCTAGTGACGTAGATAAGCGCGAGAAATACAAATAACCTGATTTCAGGCCTCTCGGTAGAAAAGTATCTGGAACTCAGGAATGTGTGGACAATTCATATTTCACGTTTACTGAGGCACCTTAGAGACAATATTATGTCCCAAATACTACAAAAAGTTGGTTTGGTCAAATATGCCCCCTTTACTAATCTTATTAATTATGCATACAGTACATGTTCCCAATCATTTTCAACCAATTAAGCACATAATATTTAGCAGTATGTATTTTCCAATGCATTCTAGTATCAAATTGTCATGTCATTTCAAGTAATGTGACATTTAATGATTGATTAACCTTAACACAACATTATTGTAGCGTTGTTTTCAAAATGGTCTTGAAGAATGTTTTAGTATAACTGTTTTGACCACAGACGTGTAGTTATTTGGTGAATGGACTATATTTTCTCAGGACCTATTAGCTGCAGCTAGGCTGTGTTTAACAATGTGCTCAACTGCTGTAAGTTAGCAGGTCAAGGTTATTTAAGTTCACAGCACTGACAGGTTTTGATTACATTGGGAAACGTGTTTAGTGACCGCATGCATAAAACTTTAATAGTCATGAAGCTGTTCAGCTTCAATCGACTTCAACATTTGATAAATTAGAACGACAATGCGTCGTTGTTGTAAATTACCTAATGTCAGTACGTGTGGCGTATGAGGGCATCCAAATTCTAGGATTAAAATACTTTGCGCTTTGTCGGCAATCGTTTCCACAGCCAGAATGCAACTTGTGTAGCAAAAAAAAAAAATGAATAAAATAATGTGTGGTTGAAATTTGACATAGACATAAAATATGACAAGAACCATTTGACCCTGTGGAAAATATCAAATGTTTTCCTTTTTCCTTGCATTTCCTCTCACAAGCCATTTCATCTTTAGGATTTTTAACCACATTTCTACTGGGACCTAAAACTGCACGCGGGACCAAATCCTTAAGGTACACATGCACCACATTGACTCGGTTCCCACAGAAAACCCTCATATCAGCCCATGTCTGCACATCTCTCCCTTCCATTTCCTTCGCAGCCAGTAAATCACCAAAGCTCACTCCTGGGCCTTTTAAATGTGCAGAGACTAATTGATAACGTTACAATGTGAACCGGTTTATAGTGGTGCTAAATTGAAAACACCGGTGGGAGGAAGCCAAGGGGGTGGCGGTAGTAAAGAGAGGCTGCATGGGAAAGTTTGGGAGCAGAGAGACCAGAGGCTGATCGCTAGGGCGACGTCGGGAGGAGGGATGCCAGGAGGGATGAGAAAGGGAGGGAAGGTGGCCGAAACAGGAAAACAAAGAACAGAGAGACAGAACACTGGCAGCAAGAAAGAGTGTGCAAGGCAACATCCGCATTGACAACATTTTCTCTCCCTCTTGGTATTGTCAGATCGTAACGATATCTGACTGTCATAAAGGTAGCACACTGAAATGGAATACAACTAACTGGCGGTAACGAGGGCCAATGACGAGTGTGTTAAGATCAGAAAGAGCTTTGAGAAAAACATCCGTTCGCGCTTTTCGGCGCTGCACGTCACTTGTATTGCTTGGCTCAATGAGAGGGCAAAGTTATTACAATGCATGATGCAATGCAGTTCTACACCACTGCAAAAATACAATAAACATACTGTTCCGTTAATATCAATCAAAACAGACCGATACAAGCTTTAAATCTCAGTCCGTCACACCGTCTTTCACAGCAGAGTGATTTCTCAAAGAATAACAGAAACCAAGCACAAAAATGAAACAAACACAAGCCATTAATCATTATCAGTGGGCCTATGCTAATGCTACCAGAACAACTTCAAATGCGAGTTTACCGAGTTGTCAAGACAGAAATGAATAGAAGACTACAACACTGGTTAATACAGCTGAACATACTGTATAGTCACCACATTAGGCGAGACCTGAGTTCAGTCAGCATCAAATAACTAAGTGTGTGTTTCGCTTTTATTATTATTATTATTTGTTTTGTTTTTTGTGGCACACAGAATGTAAAAGATGCAAGTGGATTCGTTACAGTACAGTGTTTCTCCATTTTAAGTTTTACTATTAATAGTGGGTAACCTCGTTTCAAACAGTGACCGACCGCGTAACTCGACGTACTCGTAAATCAAACCAATTTTCCTCATTGAAATCAATTGAAATGCCAGCCCCCCCCCCAAAAAAAACACCACCATTTTTGTTATGTGTTTTAATAAATAAACTAGGGGTGGGACTTTAACACTTTAACACGCCTTAATTCATTCCAAACTAATTAATTAGTTAAAGAAAGTAATACATTTTAATCGCGTTTTGTGTTTCAAACAACGTGGAACTTTTGTCAGTGCACGATTTCCTGGTACACCGATTACACTGGCACACGACCGAGATCGACGACCAAAATGGAGGAATTGGATGAAACGGGGTTGTAAGGACTGTTGGGAGCCAAACAAAAACTACCCAATGGAAGCCTCGATACAGATGGTTTTGTGCAAATGAGTGAGTTTTTATACAACCGAAGCACTTTAACCCTCTGACATGTGATCCAGCTTTTCGCCTGCCAAGCAGAAACCATTTAAAGGCAATACTGTTCTCAAGAAACGGTCATAGAATGGCATATTAAAGATGAGGTCTGTTTCATTTTGGCCAGGGATCTTTTCAAATCATTTTTCGACTGTTTTCTATTGAAGTACAATTAAATGTATTTTTTCATAGTTAACAATATTCCTGTCTGTGTCAATTATGATTCAGTCATCCACTAAAATCCATTTAAATTAAACCATTTTGCTTTTTCGCAGAAATATTATTATACAATTCAAATGTGATGAATTTAATTTGATTACTTTTTTAAATCACGTCCCACCCCTAAAATATACAGCATACAGTATTGTATGAAAACATAATATAAGACAATGTTAAGTAATAAACAGTTTTTTATGAAGGGGCTTAGTAACAGACATAAGGAGTTACAGATTTAAAGATCGCTCTTACCTCAAATTTAGTGCGCTCTGTGAAGCGGCGGTAAAGGAAATAAATCTGCCGTCTAGTAAAGACGCTAAATCCAACGTCGTCAACAGACAGACGAGGCGGCAACAGATATGATATGATATGATATGATATGATATGATATGATATGATATGGCGGGGCCTGTCAGGATTCTCGGGTGAGCAGCAAAAAAACAAAAAAATGACCGCATTGTACTGTATATACATTTGTAACACAAGGTATTACATATCATATTGGAATGAAAGTACACCTTTTGCGCAACCCCTAGGGCCCTGGATACATTTAAACAATGTGAACACATTTCTTCCGTTTACCTTATACTTATGTAGAATATGCTCTATCGACGTTGACGAACGTTTGGGGATAAAATGTGTATTATACACAAGAAATGATGCTAATGTTGATTAATGTGGCCATGTCAAATCTGCGGCAGATAGGGACTGAGAGCTGAGGAAGAGGAGGAGGGAAACCTTCTTTGATCTTGCCGCTCGTCCGCCACGCTGTTTCCTTTCAAGGTTTCCTGGTAAGTTTCAGTAGACACCGCCGGGTCCCCTCTCAGGGATCAGACACTAATGGATCAGTTAAAGGGGGCCAATTCTTTATGGCTGGGCTCAGTGTTATCATGCGGGGTTAAAGACACTGACCATGGAGCAACCCCTCTGTCAGATAGCTGCTCCTCTGGGGAATAATAGTAGGCCTTTTGCCGAAGTCCCATTATTGAAGGAAAGTGGCTCTCATTTTGTCTTTTGTTTTGCATCAACAATCTCACTGACGAAATGTTGATCTCATATTTTGTTCTCATCCTCTCCACAGTCACGCATGAGGGAATTTCTCTCTAACGCTCCCTCGCTGCTCTTGGAAACCATTTGTCTGCCGTGCGAGACAGAAAGTGGCAGATGGATTCCAGAGGTTGAGGTGAGCCCTTCCCTACAGCGTTTTATCCGTGGGACCCGACGGGGCCGCTTCAAATACGACGCAGGGCCTGCCAGATAAGGATCACAAAGACACAGATACGGCTCCTAAAGTGATCACTCCGCCTGTGTTTTTGCTTAACGAGTGATCCGAGGACTGGATTGGCAGCTCGTAGACTCCCTCTAATTGAATGTGATAGATTTAGTCATTAAGTTAATTGGCAGCTGGTTTTGATCACTGTGACCTGTCGCACTCGCTCGCTGCGTTGATGGCATCATTTTTCATGTCCAAAGTCAAAAGCTCAGCGACCCTACACGAGTTTGTGAGAACACGCCCGGATGGTCAGTTTATGCAGCAAAAGCCGTTACATGAGAGTAGGCGCTGAAAATAAAAGTGAAAAAATAACTGAATTATGGCTGATTCACAACCTCAAGATATGAAATGTAACTACTGTCAATTTAGGAATGAGGACGCTGTGTATGTTTGTTTGTTCTCCTTGCAGCCAGTTAACCCCCGGCGCAACAGACAAGCTTACCATTAAGACCACATAAACAAAGAGCCTGACTCACGAAAATGTTCTTTTCTGTTCTCTCTTCTCTCTTCTCTTGCATTTGCACTGGCATCAATTTCACAATTGTTTGCAGTACTTTGGACAAAGTTTGGCACAACAGGAAGCATGGTGGGCTGACGGTTGGCAAGTCTGCCTCACAGTCAAGAGGTACCGTGTTCGAATCTCTGCTCAGGCCTTCCCGCGCGGAGGTGATTTTCTCGAGGGGCGCGCGTGTCGTCATTGTGGCCCCTGGGCAAGACTCTTGACCCGCATTGCCTATGAATGAACGTGTGAAGGTGTGACTGACGAGTGAATGATTCGTGTTTGTCCTCAGTCAACTATGATAGACTCCTGCTCACCCGCCAGCCTGATGACAACAAGTGTTGATAAAGCACCCGGGAGTCGCGGGTCAATTAGTTTACCACAGACGAAATTCCTGCAGACAGCCAATTAAAGCTGTTGGCCCAAAGTCACGCCGCCCGCTCTTCCTGTTGACGGCTCATGCTATAAAACTTCAATCTTGTGCTCTTTATTTGGAGAACGCTTTCGGAGTGTGCTTCTGTAATGTTGGCAGATTTTGGCAATCCTTTGTGCCAGGAAGAAAATATACGGTATGTAAACAAAATCAAACTGTGGTGAATCAGGAGCCGGCCGCCAGCAAAGGCAGCGACACGATTGGACTGTCGGTCCAAGCGGTGGCGAGCGCAGATGAAAGATGAGAGAAGAGTTTTGCAGAGAATCCATTTTCCCTTCCTTCGCGGTTTAAGGAACTCCCCCCAAGCACCAATGAAAATTAGGCTCGCCGTCACTTTTATTGTTGACCCAGGCAGAATTGTCGATTTGATGATGCGACATGAACGCAAGGGTAACAGTAAACACTGCTCCATTGTGGGATGTTGCTTTGGGAATTACCAGACTCAGCTGAGTCATGTGTGTGTGTGTGTGTGTGTGTGTGTGTGTGTTTGTGTTTGTGCGTGCGTGTGAGCATGTCTCTGTGTGTGTATGTGTCTGTGTGTTTGTATGCGTGATTATAGAAAACAGAATTTAGCTCCAGGATTGTTTGTTTGTTCGTTTGTTTAACCATCAAGCCCACAACAAGGAAAGCGCAGTTCTCAACTGTTGCCACCCTGTTTCTTATTGTTGCTCAGTAGATACCCACTTTAATAGAAGGTAAGGACCATCAATAATATGTATTGTTCAAAAATAGCCTTCCAAAACACATGTACAATGAGCCAGAGTTTATCATGGGGGATATGAGCGAGACCCACCAGCAAGAGGTGAAAAAGTGACCACATACAGGACATATAAAAACACACTTTTCAAAAGTACAGTATTCCTTAGTGGCTGTTCTCACGCCATCAAGAAATGGGAGACTATTTGATTGTATTTCCACTGATGCACGCGCCTGGAGTCAGCTGATCCACGCAGGCACATGGCGAGGCAACCCTGCTAAGCCAAACTATCCCATGGAGCCAGTGTCATTTCAAAGGCCAACCGTAGAAGACACTGGCCCCCAAAAAGGGACACATGTCTTCAATCACACTTAATTGAAGTCGGGTTTCCTGGGCACACACAAAACAAGCCTGCAGCAACATGACAAAACAAACAGATTTGAGGACATGACAACTGTATAATGTAATAGGAACGTTTGTATCGTCGCGTGGAAATTATTTCTCCTGGGGGATGTTTATTTCATGGTTCTTTTTAAAGAAAATAACTTTTGTCACAGTTTATCACAGGATGCATTTCTTTATTTCCATTTAAAGTGGATATGTTGTAAAATGTGTTCTGTGTAAGGAAGCGCACCATGACGGTGGCTTTCCAAACGGTCCCAAATTTGATTATGTTGGCAAAAACCTCAAACAATGTGACGGCAAGCATGTCACTTACGGTCATGTTCCCTTTTCAGCCTTCCTTTTCATCATTGTTGTCTAAAATGAAGAACTAACAAGCACGTTTGAATAGAAAACATATGAAATAAAGGCAGTTAGGAGAAGATTTAAAATTGGGTGAGTCATTTCGAAAGAACTTTACACATCCAAACCAAATTTTGTGTTAAAGTGCATGAAGTCATTGAAAACAAAGATAGTTAGAAAATGGAAAACTGTATAGCTCTGCACGTTAACTCGAGTCATGTGTTGTTTTATTTGTTTAGTCCTGGAGGCTTCACCGTCTCGCTGTTGCTGTCCTCCTGTGATCTGTATGTATTTAGCATTCACAATTTCTCTTTTACAAGGATATATTTACAGTTTTTGGCAATGAACACTGTTTTTTTGTTTTTGCTTTTTTTGACTGCCTTGCTTTAATGTTAAATCACAAGGACATATAAGTCGTTCCTTGACTTTCGAGACATGACATCTCGGGAAAAGTACAAGCCAGGTCAAAGATGGAGCTCGTTAAAGGTTTGCACACGACCGCAGATTCCCAGCAAGAAGGGGGAATAAATGGGAAAGAGGTTTGGTCCAAAAACTCAGACCATCGTGGATGTGGAAACTCGTCCTTTTAAGTCACCGCTGGAGAGACTCGCCTGCCCGCGAGAGTTTATCTGAGGAAAATTGTGTTGTTATCTCCAATAGCTTTCAACAGGTGTCACGAGAAAAGACACCACAAAGTAGTGATTGCTGTACTTTCGACTTGTATAATAGGGCCGGGGTAAAAAAAAAAGGCAACAAACTCAGTTAAGCCGACCTGAAATTTTTGCCTCGAAATTCCCTCAGAACCATGTTTGCTCCACCTTTACCACGACCCTGACGTTGACCTCCCCAACATGGCCGACACATGGGCACTTCGGTTAGCCGGGCTGCTACAGCGCACTGGCGTATGTAGTCTTCATATCTATGGTCGTTGAACTTGGGACCACTGCTGTATAGACAAAGGATGTCCAAGGTTTGGGATGCAATAAATAACTAAATAAATAAATAAAGAAAGCTGGCTTACCACAGCAGCAGGAGAAATGAAAAAAAAAAAAAACGTGAACTTCTTTCGTACGAGCAGCGTACTTAAGAAACGTGTTGTGTTTCTCTTTTACGTATTAGGCAATTTAATATCCCCCACCGTCACTACACAGTCAGTGTGTGCTTGCAAAGCATTATCCACTTTTGCAATTCATTTCATGGAAAATCAAATTACATCCGATTGTTCGAGATGAAGAGTCAAGATTCTTTCATGTCATTTTACAAGCCACGATGCAGTGAAATCCAGGTGCGCTCGAGATCCACATTTAAATCAAATGAGTATAAAAGATCATAAGTAATAAGTACTTCATTCACTTCAACTCGCATTGTGCACACTTCCTTTCTACCATACACTCAGTAGCAACATATACAGTGAAAGGATAAAACTCCATACCTCAATTGAATTATATATTTGAGGAGGCGGAGGAGCAATTACTCCATTACTCGATGGAATAGTCGATAGGATAAACGTTTCAAAAAAGATTCAATAGTGACAGCCCTATTTGTATGTTTTTAAAGCACCACGGTGATTAAAAAAAATAATACTCAAAGCAGCCGTTGTGTCTTATGCAAGGCGTTCATGCTTTTCATTACCAATGTGATTATAAAACACATCATTTAAATGATGACACTCCCTACAGAGTACAAAGAACCTCCCAGTATCCACAGCTAACATTTAGCCAGGCAGAACTTTGGGAACTGTTTGTCTCATTAAGAGCACTTTGTATCCCATTAAAGTAAGCCAGGGAGACACTTAATGACTCTACAGACAAGCAAATCACAGAGGGAATATTGGGATCTTTAATTAGACTTTACTAGTTAGCCAACATTTAGAGGATTTTATTTATTTACTTTCCACAAAACTGCTACTTTTACACATCCCAGAACGTGTCAGTCGCTCCACTTGCAGGCTTGTTTTTCTCCGCCACATCATGATGCAATTTGAGTTTTTTTAATCGCTGTTTTAGCAGTTACAACGCGGCTGTCCCATTTCCTGCTACAAAAGTGTGTAGTGCCATTAGTCCAAGTATTTCCACCCAGCAGGCCTCCACTTGTGCATGTGATCGGCCAAGAAGCAAACAACCTTCACAATGGAAAACCTGAGCTAATGTCCTCCATTGTCCCACCTTGATGTGGTTGTTTCTGTGGTTGCACATTCCTTGGATATATTGTGGGAACATTCTTGCTGATTTGTTGTCTTCTGCAATGTGTGTATGTTTACGTTGATTCGCACTAAGTTCTCACGTGTGTTTAGTATCATGGACTGTCACATAGATCGCTGGGCCGTGTGCGGGTCCCTTAAGGTTTGTAAATGGGTCTGGAAAGTTATTGCAAGGTCAGTGGTGAGTCACGGAGCTGATGGCGGACCACTCAGGAGCGTTTGCTACTGTGTCATCATTACACTGCGTGGGATGTGAAGGTCAGGCTTTTTAAAAGCTTCCACAAGAACCCTCACAGGTATTCGCGGACCACGACCTTTAGTATCTTACTTTACCTTTTAATCCTGTCTATTAAAGAATTGATGTGTGAAAACATGGCTGCGGATCCCTGCATATTTCATCCCGTTGCAAAAGTCAAACAAACAAAGGCACACAGCAGGACAGATATTGAAAAATGTGCACTGAGGCTGTAAAAAGCAAAACAGATCAAATTCTTGCCCAGTGTCAACGTAGCCGGGGCAGGTTGATGTCTGATAAAATAGATCAAAATTACATTATTGGCTTTTATAGCCCACTGAAAACTTAGCCCGACGGTATGCTATTTGGCACAAAGGAGCCCGCAATACGTCCAACAATTGTTACCATCTGGCTCGACTCTCTTCAAAAAACTCAAAAGTCACAATGATACTAGTCAAATGCAGCGTTCACGACCAGCCTTGCTTGCACTGGTTTGGCCCCAGGACCTTGAAACTAATCCAGATCTTGCAATGAAATTAATGTTCAAATGAAGATGTTATGACCTCTGAGTTTCCTTTTTCCTCATTTTGTCATGGTCTGTGTTTTGGTTTGGGTTGTGTTTAGTTTTGTTCCATGTTTTCCTGTGTTCCATGTTTGTCGTGTGCTCATTAGGTTGTCGTGTCCACCTGTTCTCGTCTACTTTGTGTCGACCAATCAGCTCTCTCCTGCCACTCGTGTCTTGTCCAGGTGTTCCTCGTTGTCTCGTCAATCTGTTTGTATTTAGTTCCCTGGTTTCTTTCAGTTCTTGTCGGTTCATTGTCGTTGTCGCATGTCTTTGCCATGTCATAGTCGCCAGTTGTCTTTATCATTGTGGTATGTCATTGTCAGGTGTCATTTTCCCTTTTTGAAGATTAAATATTCTTTTTTTGAGACTCCCGCACTCCTGCCTTGCCTCCCTGCTTCCCTGCAATTGGGTCCACCATGTTCTTGCCTTGCGTTACTCGCCCTCGCCCAAACCACGTACGTGACACATTGTTTGCAACAATATCTAAGTTTTGACAGCGACTCCCATTTTATGTTCCACTAACTTTGCTGATTCATTATTTGAAAATAATATTTCTCAATGTTTATACGTTTTATGTTATTTACTGAAAATTAAATGATGTGTTTTTTTTTAAAATCAGAAAATAAAGCATATTTGTACAAATAGTCGATATACACAGCGTTGACCCTGAGTAACTACGAGCATCTAAGACAATTCTGGCTGGGGGTTGGGGGTCATTTATGAAGCGCTTCTCAATAGAACAAAACCGAATCAATGTGAATTAAACAGCAAAGTTAGCCAAACACGACATCTGAGTCCCTGCCAAAACCTCTGTCCATGATGACTGAAGTTCATTTTCCTTTTTTTCCGGTTCAATTAATATAAACACACACACACACAACTTTCACCAGTTCTGCATGGATGGGAATTTTTTTTTCCTGTGCTACACTGTTCTAATTGTCCCCCTGTACACAGTTTCACCCCCCATTATGCTATTATGAGATTACAATGTCAATGTTCTTGGAGTTGTGACAATTACAGTAAGCGGTGCAGTAATTGTCCTGCATTAAATGGACTCTTTGTGCACCATATCATTCTATGGCTTGTCGTGGGTTGCAAAGTGAGTGCATATAAAGGTAAATAAATTCATATATTCAGTGTGTGTGTAGGCCCGCGGTATATGAAACTTGAGACCCTGTTTAGCACTGTGAACCACGGGGGAGAGTGGACGAGGAGGGGGCTCAGTGCCTCCTTGACCTGTCACTATTGATGATGTGTGCATGGGAGTGAGCACGAGAGTGTGTGAGAATCCGGCAGACATCTACAGGGGGACCGGCACCCCCTCCACCTCCTCCGCCTCCCCCTGCCGCCGAGATCCTCTCATGCCACCACCGCCGCCCCTCCCTGTGCCTCCTCTCCTCCCCTCTCCTGGCGCCCCGGTTTGAGAGAGAAAGCTGTTGTTAATAAAAAGTTTTCAAAGAATGGGATGAAAAGGGAGGTGAAATTGAGCGGCCCTGGCTGTATTATTTCTTCTCTGTATGGGTTCTGGCCTCTCGCGGTCTCTCCGACGCTCTCGGACCAGGAGGGGGTCGCTGGCTCGGTGACCATTACTGCCCCGGGGCCAAAGCAAATGATTTGCCTCTCTGAGGCTTCAAAGGGGAGCAATTACACTTAAGTAACCAAATGAATAGATAGCCCAGCTTGGCAGCAGTTTGGGGGAAACAGTGGAGGCCTTTGAGGGGAGAGGCGCCACACCTCAGGAGTAATATGTAACAGCTCGCATCACACAGGAGAAAAATGAAGAAGAAAATAAACAAGAGAATATTAGGCCACCGATTTCAAAGGAAGAAAACAAGGTGCTGAAACCTGCCCTAATAGAAACAACAAACATAGTTTCGAGTGGTTGAACAAACCAAATGAATCAGCCATACACATTTACTATCATGGAATGGCTAAATTCAAACGCAATTCATTCTGGGATGCTAGTCGACCTCCGATTTGTCCAATTCTCGCCTGTCATTTTTTTTTTATGTTTTTCTTTTTTTATTTGCTGTTGCAAAAATTCCAAAGAAAAGAAAAATAGTTCATCTCAGGTATGGCACGGCCTGGCGCAATATGCTGCCTTATCACGTGACATCATGTGGAATGACCGTTCGAACATATTTTTCACGACTTCTGGCGCATTTGTCTTTCAAGGTTCCACTGTTCCACTACCCGTAAACGGGACATTGAACGTATCTGATATGCTTTCTTCCTGTTAGTCGCTTGTGATCATGAAAATGCTGTTTGTTTGCTTGGGTATGCTTTAAAATGCCACAGAAAGACAAGCAAACCACCTTTTTGAATCAAACTGCAGGTGTAGCACCATAACAAACATTACTTGAGATGTTTAGCGTTAGTGTTGTAGTTTCAGTTTGTGTGAGGGCTGCACATACACGCACGCACACACACACACACACACACACGGTTGACGACTTGAAAGAGGCTCTATTGAGTGCAGCGGAGACTGGGAGTTGGGTAGGGCAGCTCACCTGCGGAGAGGAGCCTATAGCGACATAGAAGGCCCAGCAGCTGCCAGGGTTGTAAGTCTCGGCACCTAGCAGAGACACAGAATGGGAAATGCAAGGCCCTCTTTCTATGCACTGCCACTTAGTAACAGAAGGCATGTGCCAAACTTGCAGAATGAGAATGAAAACTCCCCCTTCAGAGTTCACTAAATATCAGCAGTGACTCTCTTTTTATCTCCTCCCTTGCTTCTTTCTCTTTGCTCCCCCCTACTTTAGTCTATTATAATTCCTACATAAAAGAACAATGGCTGACTGAAAGAACCCCAAACCACAGAGCTATACCAACAATCGATGGGGAGAGGGCAAGGGGTGGGGGGGACCCGGTTGAAGTGTGGAAGCCATCAATTATGGAGGGGCTAAAGTTAACATCCCAGCAGGATATGTGCATTAGAATGCAGATATAGAAAGGCTACGAGCAGCAGATGCCAAGCGGAGCGGTCAAAGGAGCAGCCAGCGCTCATGAGAGGACATATGCTATGTAGGAGATTCTCACCACTGCGCCCTCACTTGAATTTGACACAAGCATAGAAAATTCAATTGAGTGATGATTACGGTAGCGTCTCAAAAGAGCAATTGTGGGGTCACGCTGCAATTGTGGCTTCAAAAACATCCCTACATAATGGCGTTCACTAGTGTCAGGAAGTCGCTACTTTGTCATGGATCCGGGATTCGCCGGTGCAACAAGTGAGCCCGCCGGCCGCTGTCGGCTCCAAAACGCACCGTGATTCCTCCGCGTCGGTTTCCTAACAGGATTTGCTCCTCTCGCCACATCTCCCTATTCTGCTCGCTCAGCAAGACTCAGCCCTCTGGGCTTCCTCGCGCTGCTAATTTACACCAGCCTGCAGGCTATCTTCACAGCCAGAGCCGTGCAATTGTATTTTCAGGCTCATTAAGCAATCGCACAAAAAAGGGGAGCTCTGATCCACCCCCCATCTACTTTCCCGTCTATGCTATGTCCTCTGTTCAGGAGGACAGGAAGGGGGAAGCAGAGACGGGCTAAAGTGGGTTGAAAGAAGTGGACCAAAGTACTGAATTATGCTTATGAGGATCCATCAGGTTGTTTGTGGTTAGCGTGTGTGGAAGCTGAGGAAGAGGAGGAGGAGGAAGAGGGTGGCTGCTCCCGATCCTCTGAGAACCAATGCGGCTGCTCCGTAGCAGTCTCATTCAGAGTCAACCCATGCTTGTTTATTTGAAAGAGAGCAGCTTTTTTAACTCCCCACCCACGCCATTGTTCCCCTTCACACGGGGAACACTTTGAAATTGTAATCTCACAATATTCAAGCACGCGCATTTCTTTTGACCTTTGGGGCCCGCAATAACGTTATCGCTATAAGACGAGCGTTGCCCATTCATTGCATCCATGTGTCAGCACTTACACTGACGTGGAACGTTTTTTTTGATGGTTCAACTATCAGCATGTTTAAATTGAACTGAATAAGCAGTCCTGCCATTAAGATGCATGAGTAACATTACTGGTCACATCCATTTTTATTGAAAGAAGGGTTGGGGATTTAATACGTTTTTACAATGATCAAAGAAATGAATCTGTGACATCTGTTGTGCGATTACTGTGATTAATATTTCACTTCACTCTTAAGAGCCACAAAAGAGGATCCAGAATAAATGTTTCATTAAAACCAGATGTAGGTGACATTTTTTTTAATGTTTTTAATCATCTATAAGGACTTAAACTGAATTATATACAAATTAAAAGTGTTTGAAATGTTCCAAACACAGTCTGGATATTATTATAATGAGGATGATTTTATTGTGGAAGAAAAGAAAAAAAAAAGAAAAAAAATTGTTTTTAAGACCACAGTTATTTGGTTGCTGGTTTTGACCCTGTCAACATTTCAGTATATATAAAAATGAAAATCGATGCTGCCGCCATGTTTCTCTCTGCTGCATCACAACTTTGGGCTCCGAGAGCAAATTAAATTGTGGCAGCATTCTTGGGTTTGAGAATGTGACCACAGTGTGTACACGGCCACTTGAATCTCCTCAGCCTAATTTGCCAACTCGTCCTGTTTCTAAAGACTTTTCTCTGGAATGTGGACTTCTATGAAAGATGCTATATGCCCAAGAAAAATCTGCCAATTTTATTGACACACCAGTAATGATTTTTATTTAATATGCAGCACGGTGGACGACTGGTTAGAGCGTCAGCTTCACAGTTCTGAGGACCCGGGTTCACCCCCGGCCCCGCCTGTGTGGAGTTTGCATGTTCTCCACGTGCCTGCGTGGGTTTTCTCCGGGCACTCCGGTTTCCTCCCTCATCCCAAAAACATGCATTAATTGGAGACTCTAAATTTCCCGTAGGTGTGAATGTGAGTGCGAATGGGTGTTTGTTTGTATGTGCCCTGCGATTGGCTGGCAACCAGTTCAGGGCATAACTCCGCCTCCTGCCCAATGATAGCTGGGATAGGCTCCAGCACGCCTGCGACCCTAGTGAGGAGAAGCGGCTCAGAAAATGGATGGATGGATGTTTCACATAAAGTAATTTCTCGTGTATAATGCGCACCCATGTATAATATGCACCCCCAAAGTTGACCTCAAAATTCTGGAAAACCCTTCTCTCCGTGTATAATGCATTTTTACAATGCATGATTTTACTTCTACCCATATGATCAAAACATAACGTATTATTTGTATTTTGTTAGTTTTTTTTCAGGCAGCACGGTGGACGACCGGTTAAAGCGTCAGCCTCACAGTTCTGAGGATCTGGGTTCAATCCCCGGCCCCGCCTGTGTGGAGTTTGCATGTTCTCCCCGTGCCTGTGTGGGTTTTCTCCGGGCACTACGGTTTCCTCCCACATCCCAAAAACATGCATTAATTGGAGACTCTAAATTGCCCGTAGGTGTGAATATGAGTGCAGATGGTTGTTTGTTTCTGTGTGCCCTGTGATTGGCTGGCAACCAGTTCAGGATGTACCCCACCTCCTGCCCGATGACAGCTGGGATAGGCTCCAGCACGCTCGTGAGCCTAGTGAGGAGAAGCGGCTCAGAAAATGGATGGATGGATGGATCGTTTTTTTCAAATAATTATTCTGAAGTTAAGCGCTTTATTTGAACACGTAATCCTTTTTTTTTATTTACTTGCTCTTATTTTGAAATTCACAGCCCTACTTTTATTTAATAAATAAGAAAGCACACAGTTGTGCTCATATGTTTGATTACCCAGGCAGAATTTGTAAGACGGGTACAATTCTTTAAAGAAAACATGAAGGACCAGGCGAAATACATTTGATTTTATTTTAATGGGATTCAAATTAAATGGTCAAGCATTTCAGAAAAGCCTTTTCATTAAACAAAACATAACCATAAAGAAATTAATAATGGTTGTTTTTCAGTCATCAGTCATGTTAAAAAAAAAAAAAAGAAAAACATTTCACAAATTCTGCCAGGATATGTAAACTTATGAGCACAACTGTACATATTATGCAGTCATACGTACCCCCTGTCATATTGGAATGAAAGTGTAGGCTACACTTTTTTTATAACCACTATGTGGCGGTGGCATTTTGGAATGAAAGTGTACAGCTTTTTCATAACCACTAGATGGCGGCATACATTTATAAAATGTGAAAGTTTGCTTTCCCCATTTGCCCCTATACCTATGTATAATGCGCACTATTGACTTTTGATCATTTTTTGGGGGGGAAATCCACATTATACACGAGAAATTAAAGTATTCAATATTGAACCCTGAGCTGAAAACATATTTATATCACCACAGTATAATTTGACTCTCTTTACATTAGTGAGTGCTATGTAAGCATCCGAACGGTTTTTCATTTGCGACTCCCGCTGAAGGAAACATGCTTCCTTTCATGCTTGCACTGACCTTGAAGCCTAAATCTGCTTTCAAACTCACTAACATCTTCTGACATGGCTTACTCTTCTGCACGCTCTTGCACAAATGTATTTTTGGGGCACAAGACACAAGAGATCCAGGGGAGGAGGGAAGAGAACTTGTTGTGCGCTTAGATCACTGGGTATACCTGCATGCACCAGATAGAAGGGGGGCCTGCATGAGACGTAAACCCAAACCATGTGGGTAACAAGAGGCCCCAGTGTGTGGAGACAGAGGTCTGACTTTGTCAAATAGAAATAAAGGAAAGGCAATCAGCATGAGGATTCACTCATGTTGAGTTACCAATCAAAAGCTGTGCCGCTCACATTTTCAGTTGAGGGGCTATTGCTTTATTTATTTAAGACATTTCAAGAAGCTACTTTGTATGATAGTGGCAAAATGGGAACAATTGTGTACATCCACCCATCCATTTTCTGTACCGCTCTGGGCGAGAGGTCGCCAGCCAGTCGGGGGGGCACATATAAACATATATAAACAAACAACCATTCGCACACACGTTCCCACCTATGGTCAATTTAGAGTCTTTAATCAACCTACCACGCATGATTTTTGGGATGTGGCAGGAAACCGGAGTGCCCGGAGAAAACCCACGCAGGCACGGGGCGAAAATGCAAACTCCAACCGGGTCCAGAACTGTGAGGCATATGGGCTAATGTTCACCATGCCGCCTCAGTATAAACAATTATTTTAAAAAAATAAATAAATACAATAAAATCTCAAATTATTCCTTTGCCAGTTTTTATTTTCTTCTTTATATGCATTATATGACAGGTTGACTTTCACAAATCTTCTAAAATACAGTATAATAATACTCAATAATGATAAATTGCTCATTTTGACCATCAAATGCAGAGTTTAAACTCGCCTCCGTCAACTACGACCACAACAAGCTTCAAAGAATGTATATGCGACATAATGGATGACGCCGATGCTTCTTATATTATTGAACGATGAAATGTGTTTTGAGACCCAAGTCCTAAAGTCCAAACAATGTTGCTGTGAGATTTCAACAAACAAGATCAGTCGCACTTCCAGGCTGGATGAGAAGCGAGCTCCGCTCATGCAGTGCCGATGAAATATTCGGGGGACAACTGGTTTGGTGGAGTTGAACGGTAGAGGCCTTTCTCCCCGAGGTATCTTCCTCTGAGATCCGGCCGAGCCTGCACGGCGCCTGCAAAACGCAACTTGTCTGGCTTATTAAATTGTTGGAGCTGGAGGAAGAAGAAAAAAAAGAAGGCCTGTTGCTCCTCAGCCGAGGCCATTGTGAAGCCAGAAAGGATCGTGACAGGCCTTTAATTGCTGTGATACTGCAAGTGTTTGACCCAATCAGGGTCGCTCTCCGTGCACTCGTTTCATTAGATTTCCTCTTATAAAAGGATGACTCTTTGACTCTTTATTTAGACGTAGCTAATGCTTTTAAAACGGCAATTCGCTCTCGAAAAAAAGGTCACGGATTGTCCCGATCATGTGAGACATTTAGCCTTTTTAAAAATGTATTTATGGTTTCTTTTTTGAAATGTGTTATCCATCATGTGGTTAGTATAGTGAGCACAGCGCAGTTCTCCACGGTCGCGGGCTGCAGTGCCTTCCTATCTGACGACTTTGATTCAGATGTGAGAGTGCCAGTTGGGTGAGCGCTAATGGATATAAACGGTCAAGAGAGTCCTCCCCACTGGTTAATGACACTAAAATTGGTCTAAGCTACTTTGCGAGGGGCCATGAATGGCCTCTCGCAGCATGGGGTCTGTATGATGAGCGACTCGTTCCTTTCAAAAGCCTCTTGATGTTTCCTTAGAAGGCTGCGAGCCAATCAAAAGCGCGCTCTGACCCCAAATTAGCCATCTGATTGGCGCGGGCGAGGAGTGGAAACACACCTCTTCCTCTGCGTGAAAGTTAAGTGCGCGTCTCCGACTCGGGAGACGCGCATCGGTCCGTGAAGGCATCGTCGACTCCATCGCGATCCACCGGGAGGTGCGTGGCCCCCATCGCCTCGCCTTTACGATGAACGCCGCGCGGGGCTCGCCGTGCCGGGACGCCGAAGTTCTGCAACCCGAGGAGGAGACGGACGTGAGCGCGCAGAAGGAGCGGAGCCGCCTCCCGTTCAGCGTGGAGGCTTTGATTTCCAAGACGAGCACCTGTCGGACTTGCTTCTCTCCGGGGACTTTTTACGCCGCAGAGGGCTCGCCGGCCGTTCGCAGCGGCTCGACGGAGGACACCCCGCAGGCGGCCGACAGCGACCGCGGCACTTGGTTCCAGGCGAACACCTTCTCTTCCAAGCCTCGTAAGGACGGAAGCCCACTGAATGGCAGCTTCTATGCACTCGCTGTACTGGCGATCAGAAAGACTCCTGCGAACTGACTTTTAATACAGTTTGGTCTGTTTTGCATCAGGAAAACGCGGCTGCTGGTCATCTCTTCGTATAAAGCTCTGTTGGGGGAAAGATACAAAATGAAATAAGAGATCACGGCAAAATGATACATTTATGCACCCCCCACAAAAAGAAAAAAGGGTTGTTGATGTTTTTTTCTCTTCTGTAAACGATCCCAGCACAGCAAGCAGCATTAACCCCAACGTCCTCCTATTTTGCTTTGATTTATTTGATCTTTCGGCTAGTGGTCTCTCTTTTTTTCCAGAGTAGCAAAACACTTAAAAACATACTTAACATCGCGAAAAGCACATATTCTTCAACACGATTTTGCAATAGGTCAAATGCATCAAGCCCTTATTTTTCTTCTTTGTTTTTTTTTTTCTCCCCCTCCGCCATAATAACATATATTGCCAAATTCCTCGTGTGTTTTTTGGACATACTTGGCAAATAAAGATGATTCTGATTCTGATTCTGATTCTGATCTGTGTTTCCTTTCGTGTCCTTCCCAGGTAGCTCCAGCCCATCTGCGTGCACTCTGCGGAAGCACAAAAACAACCGTAAACCTCGGACGCCCTTCACTACCTCTCAGCTGCTCGCCCTGGAGCGCAAGTTCCGCCAGAAGCAGTACCTCTCCATAGCCGAGAGAGCCGAGTTCTCCAGCTCGCTCAACCTGACCGAGACCCAGGTGAAGATCTGGTTCCAGAACCGCAGGGCCAAAGCCAAGAGGCTGCAGGAAGCCGAGCTGGAGAAGCTGAAGTTGGCCTCCAAGCCCGTCCTGTCGGCCTTCGCGCTGCCTTTCCCCCTCAGCGCGCACGTGCAGGGCTCGGCAACGTGGGGGCCCATCTCCAACCCCTTCCCCAGGACCGGTCTGCCGGTGCCGGGACTCTTTGGCGGACCTGTCACGTACGGGATGTACTATTTGTCTTAGTATTGCCGTGTGGGAAATACATGTTTTCAGGACACGCGGTTGCAAAATCACTCAAAGGCACAATAAGTATTTTCCGACTTTTTTATTTTATTTTATTTTTATTTTTTATGAATTGACATTTCGACAAATGTTCTTCTTACCGGTACCTCCAAAACTGACAACTGTATTGTTGGACATGTTGTACAAAAGTGTGTGCATTTGTGGGAAAAGTGCGTTTAGTTGACTGACAGTATTTCTAACAGAGCAGTAAAAAGTACTTAAAGTGGGTGCCTCAACTGTCACCATCTTATTCAACTGTTTATTTTACTTATCACAGGGTTGTCAACAGAGAGCCGATGTATATCATGTGTGTATCGAATAGTGTTTACTCTCACAGCGTGGCCTTTCTGAGGATTACTATAGAATTTGATGCTATTTTGCTGTAAATGTAAATAAAAGGTCCCGCACTCTCACTCGAGCAACAGCGGGACGTTTGTATTTATTGAATCTTTTCTATCTGTACTGTGTACACTTCTCATATATGGAACATGTAAATAAACATGCAAAATCGGAATCTGTTTTGTATTTGAGTGGTTGTTGCAACGGGGCTGGCCTATGCCCTTCTTCAAATTCCATTTTAAAGTCAAGGAAAAACATTTATTTAGTAGAAATTGAATGCATGCCGACCGTTGTATACGTGACACAAGCCTGCATTTCGTCTTCTTCTAAGTTAGCCCAAATGAATGTGGACATTTGTCTGTGTCCAACTGGGAAGTTTAAATTGGAAATTTGGAACATTCGTGACATTGGTGAATAATCCTGCTTTAAAATATACAAACAGAGGAAACAACTTTTGTATTTTCAAAGCCATTTGTAAAATCTAAATGCCTCATGTTCTGAAATTCAACTATCGTTCATGAAGACAGTACTGTGATCACGGGGCGCGATATTCTTTTGAGGACAATTTGCACAAATTGATGTTTAAAATCAAAACAAACAAGCAGACTTCAAAAGAAAATGATTTCAAGTGCACAGTGCAGCTCACTCTGTTTTTTTTTTTTTTTTTTTTTTAAACTCGACCCACGGAGCATTGACAATATCAACGGTGCTGTAATAGCTGTTGCAATAATGTCGAGGTTTTCCCTGAAAATGGTTACTAAAAATGATGCGCCCTGCGATTGGCTGGCGACCAGTTCAGGGTGTACAACCCCGCCTCTTGCCCGAAGAGCTGAGATAGGCGCCAGCACACCCGCGACCCTAAGCGGTTCAGACATTGGATGGGTGGATGGATTTTTTTTTCCATGTATCTAATGAAATAACTGGTTTATTGTAAAAAAAAAAAAAAAAAAAAAAGATAATATAAATATGAATATAATTAGAACAAACAAGGTTATATATACTTTTAACACGTTCTATTTTATTAAATGATTGGTTAATTAGTTTTAATTAAATGAATTCATAGATAATGCAATGAAAAAATCATCACGAATACCTCTTTCATTTCTAGTAAACTTTCATTTCTTAAATTAATTTAGCCATTATACCCTGTGTTTGGTTACTTAGTATGTATGCACTAGTTTTAATCTAAGTGTATTGATTAATAACAATCAATTAATGTATGAATTGATAAGCATCAAATAATGTAGTATAATAAATCATTTTAGATAAAATAGTACATGTATATTTAACATGTTTGTATTTATTTTAACAAATAATAACATACTAATTTGTTTGTTGTATATTATGACATAAAACACGAACATAAAAATGTTCGCATTTACATTTGAAAATATATATTTAAATAAATAATGGCTTAGTGAATTGTAAATAAATGAATATTGAATTTAAAACACGAAAGAATTATGATTGTGCAGTATTATTAAAATCAGCAAGTTAACACATTTTTTATCTCATGTCTGAGTTTTTTTTTTGTGTTTTTTTTTTAACCTTATCTACGAATGACCTGTCCGCCCTATCCGCTTGAAAGCTCCATTGTGGCCCGTTGCCATTTGAAGCAATGAGCACAGGTTCAGCCCAATCCTGTGCGGTACTTGTTCTGTTCTCCACGCTCATCACGCGTCCAGAACGCGAAGCTGCAGTTTTTCCGTTTGACCACCAGGGGGCGATGGCGATTGGCCCAGTGCAGACCCGTTCGGCTCAAACGAGCGGCACTTCCGCTCCTGCGTCCTGCTGTCTGTCACAGAGTTGGGAGAAGCGAGGTGAGTACGCCGTCGTCGGCTCCTATTCTACGACGTCACATAAAGCTACATTTGTTTGAAATAGCGAGGCTTTCTGCGAGTGTTTCCGTTGCATGTGCGTTCGTTGCAAGCGTGACCTTGTTGTCAGTCCATGTTTGGCGTAAACCTTGACGTGAGAAAAGGTCTTCTCTGACCTTGGCTAGCAAGCTAGCGATCCTCGCTGCTGCGGAGTCGTTTTTGCAGCCAATTTCGTTTTAATGCCAAGTACAACAATTTCTCCTGTTTAGTTGACTTTTAACACCTTTTAGTATTTCGATAGATTCTACATTTGACTGTCCAGCTGACATGCGTCTGTCACGAATTATTAGGAATACACTCAATACATTATTATTGATTACTCATTAAAGTGGCGTTATGAGCAACAGACATGATTTATTCCCAACCAGTGAGCCGTGAGAGATGACGAAAATATGTGCTTTGGTTAAACACATTTCGGAAAACACCGATTGTCAACTCTGAAATGAGCAGTTTGATGTCCACATCATCTCAGTGGTGGCACAATCTCACATGGGTTTCACGTTTTGACGAGAATGCGGTGCCTGCGATCCACTCATTTTAAGGCTGATGTACAATTTGTCATGATTACAAAAGAAAATTGAATTCTACGTTTGTTTGATTTACTGTGTTAACTGAAGTCGTGTTGAGGAATTTCTTTAGTGCTAAGAGTTAACTGAATATTTCTGAATACATTTGTGGACATTAAAATGCTTGATTGATCTTCTGTTATCTAGCAACATGTGCACGTTTTAACTGACTCCCTTAGATGTGGTCCATTATGTGTCTTTCAGATTGTCAAGATGGCAGCCCGCCGTGTAGCCCTGAAGGCCCTCGACTGGGTGGCATTTGCTGAGCGTGTTCCACCCAACCAGAAGGGCATGTTTAATGCCCTCAAGACCCGCAGTGATGCCATCTCTGCTAAGTCAGTTAAATTTCATCGCATTTGCTCTTTATCGCCAAGTCTGGTTTGCTACTCTCCAACCTTTGCAACTCTTGCCGAAACCGATCAAACATCAAAGAGTCATAAGAATTGCAAGACATTTCTTTTTGGGTGCCTGTATTGTGTAGTTGTAAAGTTTATTTTACTTTTAAGGAGTTGTGGTCAGTAGCCCACGGCCGAAAACTGAAAGCCAAAACACCAAAAAAAGTGCGTGCGAATGGTTGTTTGTTTGTATGTGCCCTGCGATTGGCTGGCAACCAGTTCAGGGTGTACCCCGCCTCCTGCCCGATGACAGCTGGGATAGGCTCCAGCACGCCCGCGACCCTACTGAGGAGAAGCGGCTCAGAAAATGGATGGATGGAAGTTAAAAATAGCTGAGGTGTACTTGGGCAGTGTTTTTGTTCTGCGTACCACTAGAGTGAGCCCAAGTGCTGTGGTACTAGCACCACAATTTTAGAATCACTGATTTATGTGATTTTGGTCCATTTTATTGTATTTATTATTCTTATTCTAATCTCTCAAAAGTGAATTCAACGTCCTCTTCTTTAGGGTTTGTGTTACATACGACACAGAAGCACATCACATGCATGCGGGCATGCAAGGAGAGATGTCCAGAGTGAAAGGGCGCACAAACAGTGCTGAGCCTTAATACTTTGCTCAAGGGCACCTTGACAGTAGTTAGGAAATAGACTAGTGTCTCGCCAACATGTATTTGCTTTTTTTTTTTTTTTTCCTTTCTGTCTGTCTGCGGGGTACTTCGACCTAGCCCTCAGGTTCCAAAGCCCAAGTCTTTACAGATGAGCTACTGCCACCCCAACTGATTATTATTATTATATTGTTATATCATGCAGGAAAATGTTAATCATTTTAATAATGTCTTACAAACAGTAAAACACTCTATAGACACAATATTTGACTATTCAAAAGAGGCAATAAAAGATCATGTGCCTCGTTTTTTTTAAACATTCACTGTTGCGCAAGTATGAAATGAAGTATAACACACTAAAACGCCTGGTAACGCTGCTTGCAGGACAAAAATAAATGGATGAGTGTGCTTGCTTCGCTCAAGTTCTTTTCTTATCACCCTCAGAAAAAGGGTCACAAAGTCAAAAAGACAAGCACAACAAGCAGATAATCTTGGCAAGTTGAAATGAGGTCCAGTGAGGTGTGCTGATAGCTTGAATAAATGTGGTTGGATGTTTGGTGCAGTAGGCGCAGAATGGCAGCCACGCTTCCATCAGACTGTCCCAGGGCAGCTGTGGCTACACAAGTAGCTTACCACCACCAAGTTATGACCGAGGAGTAAATGAATAATGCATGAAATTGTAAAGCGTCTTTGAGTGCCTAGAAAAGCGCTTTATACTCTAAGTGCAATGCATTATCATGAACTTGTGATATTCTGAAAACATTGATAGTAAATTCAGCTCAATTGCCACATTTGTGAAAAGTTCCATTTTGTTTGCATGTGCCTTTCTAACTCAACAACAGCAATGCTCATTCCTGTGTTTTTATTCGTTTCCCTGACTAGACTAGCTTCCCTGCCAGAGTCTCCCGTGGCCATTGACTGGAGCTATTACAAGAGTGCTGTGGCCAAAGCTGGGATGGTTGATGAGTTTGAGAAGAAGGTAAATTGAGCAAGCCGGCATCTAGAAGACAACTTTGAGCTTTTCAGAATCGTTTAAATGAACTAGAATTTGTGTTCCTGGTTGCATCATTGTCTTGTTCATAGTTTAAAGCGCTGCAGATCCCTCAGCCTGTTGATACGCAGACAAGTGCCATCAACGCGCAGGAGGCAGAAGCTGTAAGTGTTAACATCAAATCAAAAATGCCATCACCAAACATTGTGTAAAAGAGATCCCTCTTAAAGGAATTGAGTCTTCTATTACATGCCTATGTTATCTCATTATTTCCCAACATTAATATGACCAGGACAAAGATGCCACAGCTTACGTGGAAGCGTCAAAAGCTCGCATCGCTCAGTATGAGGCGGAGGTGAGAATAGCTGCTAAAATACCACGGGTATCGTGAAGAAATTGTTCATGTTCTCTCTCTCGCTCGCTCTCACTTTCCTGTTCGCTCACAGTTGGATAAGTTTAAGAATATGATCCCCTTCGACCAGATGACCATTGAAGATCTCAACAACACCTTCCCTGAGACAAAGTTGGACACTGTCAAATATCCATACTGGCCCAACAAGCCCATTGCTGAACTGTAACTACTTCATTGACTTGCCACTCACAATAAAAATACATATTTTAAATGTTTCAAATTGAGTGTTGATGCGTATATGTGCACTGTGGAATACTAAATGTTGCAGAATCTCCCTTCCTCAATGTGAAGCCACCACACAATACAGTTTGTATGCATACAGGGTAAAGAGTTTTTGACATGCTTAATCCTTATCATACTTTCCAGTTTTTGTATCGAAACAAAAATGCACAATTTACAACATTTAATTTTTCTTTACTGACTTATTCCAGTTTGATTGAGCTCATGAGTGGACATCTTCCAATTGAATGAATAATTGTTTTGATTATTTTTAAAGTCCCCTCTAAAAGTAATGGAACGGCAAGGTCTATTCCTTTGTTTTTGTTGTATACTGAAGACTGATCAAAAGATGGATATGAGACAAAGGTTCAGCATTGCAGCTTTTATTTCATGGTATTTACATCTCGATGTGTTAACTTAGCGCACCTTTTGTTCGAAGCCACCCACTTCTCAATTGAGCGAAAGTATTGGAACAGACAAATTAAAATCAATAATATTTGGTGGCATAACCCTTACTTGCAGTAACTGCATCAAAATCTGCGACTGATTGACTTCACCAGAATGCTCTTCCAGCCCTTTACTGCAGTGTCTTTCGGTTCTTGTTTGTTTTGGGGGTTTCTCCCTTCAGTCGCCTCTTCAGGGAGTAAAATGCAGGCTCTATTGGGTTAAAGTCCGGTGATTGACTTGGACCTGCTTCCCCCCCCCCCCGATTAAGTCCTTTGTAGTGTTGCCAGTGTGTTTTGGGCCATTGTCGTGTTGTATGATGAAGCTTTTTACGATTAATTTGGATACATTTTCCCGTAAATTGCCAGACAAAATGGTTTTGTAGACTTCAAAATTCATTCTGCTGCTACCATCATGAGTTACATCATCAATAAAGACTAGTGACCCGTTCCAGAAGCAGCCATGCAAGCCCAAGCCATGACATTACCGCCACCATGCTTCACAGATGAGCTTGTTTGTTTTGGATAATACGCACATAATTTCTTTCTCCATACTTTGGCCTTTCCATCACTTTTGTAGAGGTTAATCTTGGTCTCATCAGTCTAGAAAACATTGTTCCAACATCTCTGTACTTCTTTGCAAAAGCCAATCTGGCTTTCTGATTCATTTTGCTGATGAGTGGTTTGCATCTTGTGGTATGGCCTGTATATTTCTTCTCGCAAAGTCTTCTGCAAACAGTGGATTGTGATACCTTCACCTCTGCCCTGTGGAGGTTGGAGGTGATGTCACTGTCTGTTGTCTTTGGGTGTTTCTTCACAGCACTCAAATGTTTCTGTCATCAACTGCTGTTGATACCCTTGGCCGACCCGTTCGATGTCTGTTGCTCAGTACCTGAGTAGTTTCTTTCTTTTTCAGGACATTCAAAATGGGTGTATTGGCCCTGCCCAATGTTTGTGCAATAGCTCTGATTGATTTTCTCTCTTCTCTCAGCTTCAAAATGGTTTGCTTTTCTCCCACAGACAGCTCTCTGGTCTTCATGTTTGCTTAACAGTAAATGCAGTTTTCAGAGGTAAAACCCAAAGCCAAAAAACAAGAACTATCTAATGTTTAAGCAATCAATCTAAAAGACAACACTTAAGCAACTAGAAACACCTATCAGTCAAATGTTCCAATACTTTTACTTACTTGAAAAGTGTGTGGCTTCAAACAAAAGGTGCTCTGTCCCGAGTTGTTTAACACATCTTGATGTAAATACCATGAAATAAAAGCTGGAATTCTGAACTTTTGTTCAGAATTTTTTTTCATCTTTTGATCTGAAACCCAAATGTCTTCAGTATCCAACAAAAAAACAAAGGAATTGACATTGCCATTCCAATACTTTTGGAGGGGATTGGATATGGGACTACAGTGTCGCAAATAAACTTGCTTGTTGTAATGACTAGAAATAAATATCTTAAAGGTGCCATATTTAACCAAACCAACTTTTTCTAGTAGTTGGAATGTAATATTGGCTGTACGGTGCCTCAGTAAATGTGAAATATTAATTAAAATCGTCCATGCATTCCTGAGTTCCAGAGGCTTTTCTGCCGCAAGGCCTAAAATCAGGTTATTTGAATTTCTTGAACGTTTCTACGTACCTCTCTGCTCAGAGCCAGCGCTGTCAACATAAACACTCTTCTCACAAGTGGGGCTTCTACACGGTGGCAACCAATCAGAGGAAAGGGAGTGGTCTTACCAAAATATGGACAAAGCGGATACAAAACTGGGTCAAACACAAGTAGTTGTTAGAGGCGCCTTTTCTATGACAAAGCCCAAGGTGTTTTTTGTTTGTTTGTTTTGATTTTAATGAAATTGACACTTTTATACTACGTCCATGTTCGAGAGTCACTTTATGGTGGTCTAAATAGCCAAAATATGTGACCTTTAAATACAGTGCTTTGCCATCGTTGGACGCTCGTCCTCGTGCGGTAGGATAACGATGTCTGTCAGGCCTGCCATCCAATTTCGTACCGACAGAATGTGTACCTCTATACTCATTGGACAACGAGGCTATATTTACATAGGGATAGGTCGACGTTCAGCCCCTTGCCCATTCACGCGCTGTGATTGGCTCATTGTTCCAGCCTTTGTTTTTGATTGGTTTAGCGGCTTGCGGAAACATAAAGGAGAGTTGATCTAACGCGAGTACTAGTTGGTTATTTGACCGTCATTGATGTAAAATCTGGAGTCCCTCAGTCCAGGTAAATGCTCCCTTCCTAACCTGTTAGCAATGCTTTTGAATTGAAATGTGTATACATAATCGGAGTCGTTCTACTGATCGAGAGTCGACCCTTTAGGAGAAGCGAGTGGTGCAAAGTACATCTCAGCCTTCCCAGTGTGAGTAACGGTGGTGTTGCCGTTTATTCGGAGTACCTAATATCTGTCAGAAGGAATGGCAACAATTACGCGACGCAAGTGCATCGCTGTACTTGGTAACGTGTAATTTTGGAGTGATTAGTGCGTGGCTGTCACAACCGCGGACCGCGACCGCTAGCTTATGTTGTTTTTGCGTTAGCTATCAGGGATGACGTTGCCAGTGGGACAAGCAGCCAAGTGCCCTCTGCTCAGAATGTTGCGAAGGTGTTTGTCAGGGTCTCGGTTTTCCACACATACCAATACCACGAGAAACACGAGCATTTAAATCCTACGATCTCTCTCTCACTCACTCACTCTCTCTCTGCACTGTACTTTCCACATTCACACACATCCTACAGTCACTTAAGTGGTTTTCAGGGAGGGGTAGCAACGAGCCAACGTTGCTAATTTAAAGAGGCTAAATATAACAGCAATGTTGGTTCGCGTGCAGGTGTGTTCCATGGATTGTATATGTTGTTTTGGACAATACCCTCAGTGCTTCAAACAGGATCAGTCACTGAATTTATCAGAGGTCAGTAAGGCAAACACCTCAGGTGGTGCAAATTATACAAAACTATTTTGGCTACTAGGGGAGAAACATGAGCTAACACCTGACATGTTCACATAGCTAGTGCTGTACACACGCCCATATTTTCGTACCACAAGCTCACTTAGCTGTGACATGCCTTTGCGTGAACTCAATATTATGTCCTGTTCTTACAAGTTTTCCCTGGGGTTGTGGTGTGTCTCATCTAAGACCCAATCTCAAACACTATCTAATCTGCTAACCCTACTTTACAAATGTGCATCCCGTTACACAGGCATGTTTGTGTTTGCATCTTCTCTGTACAGTGTTGTCAACACCAGCTTTGTTCATCGAGAACAATAGATGTTGAGCTCGGTGGAGGGAGGCACAGCTTGAAGGCAAGAGGCCCGCGCTTGCCTCATTCTCTGTTGGGCAACAAGCTCATGTCTACAACACACACATACATGTGAAGGCAGAGGTTAATGGTTGATGCCCGGATTGATGCTTACCTGGGTGAAAACAGTTTTGGTGCAGAGTCACACACCCTCAAATTCAAACCCAAAAGAAAACATCATGTTTGAACAAGCAATCGGCACAATAGAACGTGCACTTTGGAGCATGGATGGGCAATTTTCCCTAAACTATTGATATTTGCATTAAGTGCAAGGTCAGTTGTATTTTGCTGCAGAATTCCCATTTGTAGTACAAATGGGCACACCTATAGAAGGTATACTAAATACAAGAGCTCTGCCACCTTTTAAAGCTGAAGCTTCTTGTTTGAGGGAGGATAACGGCCGACGGATGAAGCTTCCTCTCTCGCTCTATTGCAGCAGCATCCTGTGTGGAGGGTTCTTTTGTCACTGCGTCATACTTCATGCAACACGATGCTCCTGCCAGCCTTTCAGTAACGATCTCTGTACAGCAGTTTAGTGACATTCAACCAGCCGCTGATGATGAAGATTGCACAGGAAGTGTGTCAGACCCATCATGCCGCTGATGCCAGCCAGCCCGTGGTGCTGCTTCATGTTGAGTACATGCAAGTACTGGAGGCAGACAGGTTCTAACCATTTTAGCATTTAGTGTCCCCCTGAAACTTATAAAAGTTAGTTCACATCCGTACAAAATAGAAATTACATTTTAAGATGCCAGTTTTGAAGTGAAACATGCCATGAGTCAGATCATTACAAATCTTTTAATGTAATCATGGCAGACACACTAACCCTAGGCTGACTTTCAACAATAAGACAGGACTGTTGACCGTCAGACGAGATGTTTGTGTCAAAACAGGCAGTTCGCAATGACTCTACCAATTGCATGGCTCTGCGTATTTCTCCACAGACACATGGCTATTGTCCCATGGACTCTCACCTACACCACATATGCCTGTGTCAGCTAACTCGGGCTGGTATGTTGCAGGCTGGATGAAGTAATAATAATGTTATAATAATTGCTTTATAAAGCACTGGCAGAGGTTATTGGGTGCTCTCAGGAAAATCTCCTGTACATCCATTTGTTCGCACAACTTGATTTCAAACCAAACAAAGAAAAAAAAAAAAGTCCAGTAGAGTAGACTATCCATCCGTTTTCCGTCCCGCTTATCCTCACTAGGGTTGCGGGCGTGCTGAATCTTATCCCAGCTGACTCTTTGCGAGAGGCGGGGTACACCATGAAATGGTCGCCAGCCAATAGCAGGGCACACCTAGACAAACAACTATTCACACTCACATTCACACCTTCAGGCAATTTAGAGTCTTCAGTTAACCTACCATGCATGTTTTTGGAATGTGGGAGGAAACCAGAGTACCCAGACAAAACCCACGCAGGGATGGGAAGAACATGCAAACTCCACTAGAGGGGAGACTGGATTCTTATTTTCTTTTTATATTATTTTTTAAATTTGTTTTGAGAGAAAATGATGTGCTGTTAGAGCCTCAGTGTGTTTGCATTTTGAGTTATCACTGTACTGAACAGCACCACTGTACTATAACTATATTGTAACAATAATGTTTCTCTTGATTTTGTTCCAGCAGCCTTTTATGGATCACCTCTATGAAGAAACAGGGTTACAATGGGACAGAGCACCTCGGAACAAGAGGTCCAAACAGATGGCTCAGAGGTTGGTTTGTCATACAGCAGCTCTGGAAAAATGGGCAGGCCGTTGGAATTGTACAGATTATTTCTTTTACTTGTTTTATCAAAGATGATGCAGAAGTACGTCACTTTTAAAGGTCCCATATTTTGGCTATTTAGACCTACATTGAGTGACTCTCTAACATGGACTCAGTAGGAAAGTGTCAATTTTATTTAAAAAAACAAAACACCACAGTTTTGTCATAAGAGTGTGCAGAAAAGGCCACTCTGACAGCTACTTCTGTTTAACCCAGTTTTGTATCCACTTTGGCCATATTTGGCTAAGACCCCCTCAATTCCTCTGGTTGGTTGCCTCTGTATAGAAGACCCAACCCTCACTACTTGTGAGATCACACGTTTGTTATGTTGACAGCGCTGGCTCGGGGGCAGAGAGGTAGGCGGAGATCTTCGCGAGTGACGTAGATAAGCTTGAGAAATTCGAATGACCTGATTTCAGGCCTCTCTGCAGAAAAACGAACTCAGGAATGCGTGGAGAATTCAAATTCATATTTCACATGTTTACTGGGGCACCATAGAACCAATATAACATCCCAAATACTAGAAAAGTTGGTTTGGTAAAATATGGGAGCTATAAACCGAAACGTCTACATCACTTGCATATTAGACCTGTTTGCCATGGGTGACCCTGCCAGGTGCATATAGCCCCAGACAACTTAGCTCCAAGGATCATTGGGGCACCCAAACCCCACCACCACGATAAGGTGACAGCTTAAGGAGGGGATATGTAGGCTAGGCACCTTTAAATGCTCTTCTGTTAATGTGATTATTTTGAATGTTTAGCTGATTGATGGCCTTGTGATTAGGTTGCTGCATCACGTTTCTGAGGTTTGGGCTTCGAACTCGGCTCAGGCCCTACTACGTGGTATTTGTATGTTCTCCCTGTGATTGTGTGGGTGTTCTCCAGGCTCTCCAGTTTCCTCCCACATGCCAAAAAAATGGGAGGTTAATTGAAAATTCTAAATCGGCCAAAGATATGACTGTGAATGTTTGTCTTTATGCGCCCTGAGTTTGACTGGAGACCAGTCCAGTTTGTACCGTGCCTCTCACCCAAAGTCAGCTGGGATAGGCTCCAGTTCACCCATGATCCTAATGAGAACAAGCACTATAGAAATTGGGTTGATGGATGTTTTGCTGATGTTGCACCAATAGACAAGCTCAATCTATTTCCAAGATCTATTTTAGTGAGCCTATATTCCCTTTTCAATTTAGAGACAATTTCTTGCTCTTCACAGCGCTACAATAAAATGTTGCTGGATTTGAAGCAGAAATCTGGCTGTTAGGTTACTAGGGAAGTTCTATGAGGTGATACAGTCACTTGATTAACATAACATGTCACATCACTGTTTATAATTAGGACAAGTTTAATGACAAGACATTTGTGGAGGAGGAACTCCAGACCAGCATGGTAAGTGTTGTGAAGAGGTTTTATTTGCCTTTTTTTGTTTTTTTTGTTGTGTTTTTAAGCAGTACATTGATGACATACAATCATGCAATGTTGTTGTTGTTGTCATTCAGTTAATGTTATTCACGGGAGTATGTCATTATGCATAATACAGCTAACTCGGGTGTTTTTCTTTTTTTTTTTTTTTTTTTTTTTCCTTCAGATGATGGGGATCGTAATTGGTGCTGGCGTCGCCATAATCCTCATCGCCATCCTCATCTTCTTCATCCTGCGGCGGATCCACCTTCGAAGTCAGTGGTTGCTTGTGATGCTTTTTTTACCTGAGTTTATGCAATCATTACACAAAGTTACAGCTTGTTTATTTCTGTATTTATAAGATGGTTTGTTGTTGTTGACAGAGCTAGAAGCACAGGAGGCTCCCAAGTATCGCTTTCGTAAGAGGGACAAAGTCATGTTCTATGGGCGAAAGATCATGCGTAAAGTAAGATTTGCTCTCAAGAGTTCAACGTATCAGGAATTCTGCTTCTCGATCCCGCTCACATTGGTGTGATTTCTTGAAAGGTCTCCCAGTCTACCTCCTCCCTGGTGGGTACATCCTCCTCCTCTCGACCGCGCCTGAAAAAGAAGCAGAAGATGCTCAACATTGCCAAAAAGTACCAAAAAGTCCCATAAATCACAACATTGTTCTTCTGACATCTCACCCCAAATGGTCTCCATTTACAGGATCCTGCGCTTTAAGAAGGAAGTGCCTACATTGCAGGCCAAGGAGCCTCCTCCCTCCGTACTGGAGGCAGATCTTACTGAGTTTGACGTGGCCAACTCTCACCTTCCTTCTGAGGTGCTTTATATGCTTAAAAATGTCCGGTAGGTTGAAAACAATCACACAGCTGATTTGCATAAGATGACTCCTAAAGTGAACTCTTACACTGTCTTTTGATTGCAGTGTGCTGGGCCACTTTGAGAAGCCGCTCTTTCTAGAGCTCTGCAAGCATATGGTGTTTGTACAATTCCAACAAGGGGAGTATGTCTTCAGGCCGGGCCAGCCAGACAGCAGCATCTACGTGGTTCAAGATGGAAAACTAGAATTGTGCCTTACTGGAACGGTAGGGAAATTTTACAGTTGTTGTATCTATTGCTGTAAAGGCTACCAAGTACTTTTTGGCACACTTCTGTCTGGGTAGATTGTCACTTCAATGTCACAGGAATGGAATAAGAAAAATGCGATTGGAAGAATTTGACACAGAAAGCTCGAGGGTTATTGCAGTTGTTTGCTTAGCTTTGAGCTCAGACTTTAAAAGACTTTGGCTATTCAATGTGCTGTTCTGCTCTCTTTTGTTTACTCTTTTCTCCCAGGATGGCAAAGAAAGTGTGGTGAAGGAGGTTTTCCCTGGAGACAGTGTCCACAGCCTCCTTAGCATTCTGGATGTCATCACGGTTTGTTACTACCGCGTTTCTGACATGCCTGGGCAGAAATACAGACTCAGTCATCCGTAAAAATTGCACAAGTAGCAGATTAGCTTCCTCCTGCTTTAAATTCCTTCCAAAATGACAGAATTCACAAGTCAATTCCGTCATACTGTCATATTTATCTTTTAATTACATACATTAATCCTATTATCTGTTGATTTAAAATGAATTATATTCAACCTCTTTTTAAGAACACATGAAATACATACTGTTTTGTATCTCTCCAGGGCCACCAGAAACCTTACAGAACAGTGTCGGCACGGGCTGCTGAGGTTTCCACTGTTCTTCGTTTACCAGTAGAGGCCTTCCTGTCTATATTTGAGAAGTACCCTGAGAGCCTGGTGCGGGTAGTACAGGTGAGAAGTTTATTCTTTGTGGATTCATGTTTTAATTCCTTTCACAGTAATTTTTAATTAGCTGACCATCGTGACCATGTTTTTACGGTTTGTTTTTTTATGGATCCAATTGGAGTTCTTTATATGTATGACTTCAAACACCAGATGTGGTTTGGATGAATTTATCTGTCAATCTTCTATCTTTCAGATTATCATGGTTCGTCTCCAGAGAGTAACAGTTTTAGCCCTGCACAACTACTTGGGCCTAACAAATGAGCTCTTCAGCCATGTGAGTTCATAACACACATTCACCAGCACTGTACACGTTAATGTATTGTTATTATGTACAGTATGTATTACTCAGGTTCTAATTTATGTCTGTTTCTTTTTCTCTGTCTTGCATCATTCAACTCACATACTCACTATGACAGGAATTGCATCCCTCACGTCAGCCCCCTCCGTCTCCTCACCCGACCCGCACCAGTCCCATCCGCCACGGCAAGCGCTTTGGCAGCCTGACAGTGCCTGAGGAGCAACGCGAAGCTGCCATAAAAGGTGATTTGGTTGGTAAGGAAATGAGACTTGAAGGCTTTGAATTGTGTTTCAAGACCATGAAATACCAATATGCGATATTGAGAAAATCAATTTGCTATATATGGCTTAAGTGTGGGTGTTTTTTTTAAACATTTAGTTTTGATGGTCTATTCAATTGCCATTTGTTGGTGTGTGTAATAGGAGATCAAGCAAAGGATGGAGCTACTCTTAGTAGGACCATCTCCATGCCTGTGGATATTGCTGGTGAGGTGTTTTTCTTTGTCACTTTCTGTGAAATTCTTCAGACACAATGTGCCTGAGAGGAAAGGTTTGTATAAATAGTTTTTAAAGTAAATTATGTATTACATAATGCTATTTGATTCATTTATTTATACTGTATTCATGAGATATGGGATTGGTATTTAGCAAGAAATGTATCAACCACGATACCATATCCATCCATCCAGCATCTCTACCAGCGTTTCTCTACCTTTTTTTTTTCATCGCGAACATGGAAGATGTTTTTCGCCTGTCGTCCTGCTCTATTTCCTCTTTTCCCATCTCGATCATGCTTTTCGTATCACGTCTCCGGACCTCAGCCATATGTCACAGGCGATCGATGTCCGTAGGGAGATTCAGAAAGTCGCGGCAGCCGGCTGGGAGAACCTCTCAATGTCATGAGAGGTGGTCAAGCGGCAGCAGCATTATGGTGCTCAAAGTTATAATCGCAAACCACATTGCTGGGTCACTAGCAAGTTAGCTTAGGTTAACACACACATGAAAATAAATTAGATCAACAAAAGCAATTAAAACAGAGCAGTAAGGATGAGAAGAACCCGATCTGGCATATTCTCTTGTATACTGCTTGGACATAACTTGAAGTTCCGTAACTTCTCGTGTATAATACACACAAGTATTATGCGCACCGCCCTAAATTGACTCTAAAAATTGGGAAAACCCTTCTTCCTATGTATAATGCGCAACCATGACTTTCTATCCATTGATATATTTATATGCAATAAATGTTTGTGGTGACCCCCTCTTAATTTGTTTTTCTAATCAATTTTGATCAGTAATATTATTAATACTGAGATTTATTTGTTCTTTAATAATGTAGTAGTGGCGGACTCTGGTGTTTAGTTTTAACATTGCAGCTTTAAAAGTAATTTAGGGCTGTTCTGAAACACATCTACTTATATCTCATTTCACTGTGAAATAATTTTCTAAATTTTACTATATCAATGTATAATACGCACTATTAACTTTTGAAGATATTTTTGAGGAAAAATCTCACTCTACACGGTATGGTAATTGCTGGATAAATATTGCCATATAATATTCTTGTGCAATGTTTTGTAGAAGATGTATAAAGCATAGCAAACAGGCTGTATTGTCTATTTATAACTTATTTGTTAGCCTGCAGCCAAATCCTGCTTGGACAACTACAGCTCTTCACAGTGGAATGAAATGTTTAATATGTACTTCTGTCTATGTAGGTATACAGAAAGGTCTGAGATCAGACTTTGACATGGCATATGAAAGGGGACGGATCTCTGTGTCTGCAGAGGATGGCAACACCCCACCCAACTTTGCTCGGGTCAGTGTCAAGTACTGTATACTGTTTATCCAGTGATAAATTGTTGGTATAAATTATACTGAATCATAAAATTAGACTGCAGTTACTGTGTAACTGATTGAAAAACAAAATCAGTGTCACAAAATCAATGTTCCCTCACTGTAATCAGAAAATTATCAATTGAGGCTAATCAAACATTGTGTGCATTATTGACAGTCTGTTTCCCAGGACCACCGGGAGAGGAAGGTGACTGTGGATGAGGTTCCTTCAGGGATCTACCTGTATCCAGAGGAAGAGACAGGAGTGGACAATAGTTTCACAACTATAACCTGTCGATCAAGTTCAGCATTGTTTGAGGAAGCTCAGAAAGAGGTCCTTAAGCTCATGAGGATTGAGGTATATATCTGTTAAGTAGTTATTTCCTTGAACACCTGCGATGGTAATAACAAATACATTCCCGAGGTCAAGCTAATTCATTTAAAATCAAGCTTGTGTAAAACTGGGCATTTTTCAGGGGGTTGTCAATTTTTCATATCCACAGTCAAAACAAACTATTATTGGAAATGGGGAAAGAAACCATTGTCTTGCAATGTGATTTTGTAAATTCCATCTGATATACTGACCGATCTAACTGTTATCTTATGGATTGATAAATAACAAGTCACTTGCTGCATGAATGAGCACATTGGCATTAATCCGCCAGCAGCATCTGCTTACAGATTATAATGCTAAAAGCAGGTCAGTCAGGAGGCCCCCTGTAGAGGAATTGTACTGGACATTTCTATGTGGTGAAAAGGACACACACACACACAAACACACACACACACACAAGTTTGATGACAAACAGGTTCAATGGAAACCCATTCCATTTTTGATTTATCAATTTGAGGCAACAATTATGTATCAAAGTGAGTAGCTAATGCTTTACTTTCTAATACATCTGACAGTGTTCCATGTTTATGTTTATTTTTCCATTTACTTTTTGACATTGTCCTTTTGGTGCCAGGACCCCTCTCTGTTAAATGGAAAAGTTACCTTACATCAAGCTAAAGCTGGAGCTGTCTTGGCCAGACAGGGAGACCAGGTAAGTATCATAATGTAGTCTGTCTGTAGTTTAAAAAGCAATATTGGGGGAAAAAAAAGGAAAAAAATAATGACAAGCACACAAAATTAAATCATATGATGCTTGCTTTCTTTTTCCCTTCGTCTTCCCTTCATTTTCCAAGGACGTGAGTCTCCACTTTGTTCTGTCTGGTTGCCTGCATGTCTATCAGCGGATGATAAATAAGCAAGAAGCCGTCTGCCTGTTTGTGACCCACCCAGGGGAGATGGTGGGACAGCTCGCTGTGCTTACTGGCGAGCCTCTCATTTTCACCATTAAGGCCATTCGAGACTGTACTTACCTCAAGATATCAAAATCTGATTTCTATGAGTGAGTATTTTTGAGCAGGCCTAATTTGAAAGGAAGTAAACAAGTGTATTTAATTGGTCTCTTGAAAGTGTAGTGCTTGTCCGAATCCTAACAAGGAAGCACTAATGCACAGTAATTACTGCAACAATACATAATAATTCTGTAAAGCATAATTAAAACCTTGAACTGAGCCATAATTTAAAGCTTTCACTTTCTATAACAACCTTATTTTATGTGGCTTTGTTTCACAGGATTATGAGGGAGCAGCCCAGTGTGGTGTTGAGTGCAGCACACACTGTGGCCATCCGGATGTCACCATTTGTCAGACAGATGGACTTTGCTATTGACTGGATGGCTGTGGAAGCAGGTAGAGCCCTCTACAGGTACTCTAGTCCATCTTTTACTGGTTTACACGCATTACCGTCATGGTTTATTCAATCATATAACCATAATTAAGAGAACATATCATATCATACAGTATGTGCTTTGTGTCTACAAACATACAGACAAGATGATAAGTCAGACTGCACATATATTGTTCTGAATGGACGTCTGCGTTCAGTCATCCGTAAGGCAAATGGCAAGAAAGAACTAGTGGGGGAATATGGAAGAGGAGAGCTCATTGGAGTGGTGAGACTTCAGTTTTCCTTAGAGTGAATTTTTGGTTGCTATACAGTGGATATAAAAAGTCTACACACAACTGTTCAAATGCCAGGTTTTTGTTAATTTCAAAATGAGAGCAGGATAAATAATTTTAAAGTATTTTTCCACCATTGTGACCTGTAACTGAAATCCTTTAGTGAGGGAAAGTAAAAATCAACAACTGAGAGTGTGGGTTGAGCTGAAGAGGGCTGTGAATAGGAAATGCCCTCACAATCTGACAGATTTGGAGTGTTTTTGCAAAACTGAGTGGACAGATATTGCCATAGAAAGATGTGCCACACTCTTTGACTCCTACACAAAAAGACTGAGTGCTGTGGGTAAAAAAGTCAAAGGTGCTGCATAAAAGTATTAGTTTGAGGCTGTGCATATTTACACCAAAAAGCTATTTTGTGTTTTTTTATTTTTTATTTTACCACTTAAAATATTTCATTTTGTTTTTCAATTGAGTTTTACAGGTTATAGGTCACATTAAAAGTGAAAAAAGCTTTTAAATGATTTATCTTGGTCTCTTTTATTTATTTATTTTTAACATAAATACCTGGCATTTGAACAGGGGTGTGTAGACTTTTTCCCCCCAATGTAATTCTGATCAGTTGGACTGTATGCCAGTTCCACAACTATCGTACTGTATACTTGTTTACATTCATTAGTTAAAGTTAGTTAAGTTAAAGTTAAACTTTATGGAGGACAGTTTTCACAACTGTTGAATTTTTGTTTTTGTTTTACTTTTTTCATTGCATTTGTCATTTCACATGAGGAAATCTTGCTTGCACTATCAAAAATGCTCGAGTAAATTCTGACACACATTGCCAGTAACCTTTTAAATATAACAGCTGATGACACGAAGAAACTTCTGATGAGAGCTTGAAGCCATAGCAATATAATGATATTGCCATATTGCTATTATGCCAAAAAATTCGCCTTATACTTCAATGTCCATATGGTTAAGGTGGAGGCGTTGACCAGACAGCCCAGAGCCACCACTGTGCATGCTGTAAGAGACACTGAACTGGTCAAGCTGCCTGAGGGAACACTCAACAACATCAAAAGAAGATATCCTCAGGTATAAATGGAGTTGGCTTGTAGTTGTGTTGAGTGTTTTACTCAACTGGTTCTGAAGGTCACTGTTTGTTTTCAGGTGGTGACGAGGTTGATCCACTTATTGGGCCAGAAAATTCTGGGGAACCTTCAGCAGGGTCGAGGACCATTCTCAGGTAAAGTGGTGAAGATGAGGATCATAAACAATACAGTGATGATGCACATTGTAGTGATTGGATGTCAATTTGACGCTTTCACAGTAAATAACACTATAGAATCACATTTCTCGCTTGGCTCATTTGCAGGCTCAACCCTGCGTCTGCCAAGTACGACTACCAGTGCTGATGTAACCAACCCTGCCAGCAACCTCTCTACTGTGGCTGTGTTACCAGTATGTGATGAAGTGCCAATCAATGCGTTCAACTTGGAGCTTAGCCATGCCCTCAGTGCCATTGGTAGGCCTTCATGATTTCAGTGTGATCAAATTCCTGCCGAATGATTTAAATTTTTATGGTTTATTATGTTACTTTTTGACCATCAAGGGCCAACTTTGCTATTGACCAGTGACATAATTAGAGAGCGACTTGGAGCATCTGCTTTAGACAGGTCAGCATCTTCTCAGTCACATCTTATCTTTGAAATTATGTTCATCTTGATATCATTATTATTGTAAGTATATAATTAAATAAGTTTCATTGATTCTTACTGGAACTATTCCCTCTGCTGTTGCCTTTGTGGTTACAGTAGCTAGTGATACCCTCTATTCCTATCCACCAGCATCTATGAGTACCGCCTCTCCGGCTGGTTGGCCCAGCAGGAAGACATCAATCGAATTGTCTTGTACCAGACAGACAACAGCATGACCCCATGGACTCAGCGCTGCATTCGCCAGGCAGATTGCATCCTTATTGTTGGCCTGGGAGACCAGGAACCGACCCTAGGAGAGGTTTGTGTCAGAGGAAGGCCAGAATACTATACAGACAGACCCTTTCCAAAAAATGTGAATATCATGGAAAATTTTGTTTATTTCCATAATTCCATTCAAAAAGTTAAACTTTTATAGATTCAGGGCCCACAATTTAAACAATTTCAAATATTTATTTGTTTATTTTTACATAATTTGGGCTTCCCGCTCATAAAACCCACAAAATCAGGAATTCAAAAAATTAGAATACTGTGAAGAAATCAGCCCAAATTTTGCAGGCCATAAAGGTTTTAAACTGAGTGTCACACACTAATCATCTACTGAACTCAAAAAACCTGCACAGGTTTCCGCAGGTGTCATTAAATTGCTTCAGTGTGGTTCAATTGTCTCTGTTGGGTTCAATATGTGGAAGACTGCAGACTTGACAACTGGCCAGAAGACCATCATTGATACCTTCCATAGGATGGGTAAGCCACAAATGTTCATAACTAAGGAGGCTGGGTGTTGACAGAGTGCTGTGTCCAAGCATAGCAATGGAAGGACAAAATGTGTCAGGAGAAGATGCACCAGCAAAAGAGATGACCGTTGGCTTCAGTGGATTATCAAACAGAGAAGATTCAAGAATCTAGCAGAGATCCAGAAAGAGTGGAATGAGGCGGGAGTCACAGCTTCATAAACCACCACATTCAGGCGCATCCGGGAGATGGGCTACAACTGTCAGGTTCCTCGGGTCAAGCCATTTTTGAGCCTGAGCCAACGTAGGAAGTGTCTCAACTGGGTCAAGGAGAAGAAGGACTGGACTGTTGGCCAGTGGTCCAAGGTCCTCTTTTCCAAAGAAAGTAAAGCGTGCCTTTCATTTGGGAATCAAGTTCCAAGGGTTTGGAGGAAGACTGGTGAAGAACAGAACCCAAGCTGATTGAGGTCCAGTGTGAAATATCTACAGTCCGTCATGATTTGCGGTACAATGTCCAGTGCAGGTGTTGGTAAACTCTGCTTTCTTAAATCCAAGGTCACCGCAACAGACTACCAGAATGTTTGAGAGGACTTCATGATTCCTTCTGCTGAGGATCTGTATGCAGATACAGATTTCATCTTCCAGCAGGACCTGGCCCCTGCCCATACCGCCAGAAGCACCAAAACCTGGTTTGATGCCCATCCCATCACAGTGCTTGACTGGCCAGCCAACTCTCCGGATCTAAACCCCATTGAGAATCGATGGGATATTATCAAGAGGTCATATTTTGATTGAATTAATGTGACCCTAATTTCTTTCTTTTTTTTCTACAAAAACAGAGAAGCAAATGGTGATTTCTTCACAGTATTAAAATTGTCTGAATTACTGGTTTTGTGGGTTTTATGAGCTGGAAGCCCACATTTTGTAAAAATAAACAAATAAATACTTGCAATTGTTTAAATTGTGGGCCCTGAATATATAATCGATGAAAGTTTAACTTTTTGAATGGAATTATGGAAATAAATCAACTTTTCCATGATATTAAAATTTGGGGGAATTTGTAACGAGGCAATCAATCGTTCATGTGATAGTCCAAGCACAAATGTCCTGTTCAACTTCTTCTATTTGCCCCCAGTTGGAGCAGATGCTGGAGAACACAGCAGTCCGTGCATTGAAACAGCTCATCCTTCTTCACAGAGAGGATAGTCCAGGTCCTTCCAGGACAGTCGAGTGGCTTAACATGCGTAGCTGGTGCTCAGGGCATCTTCACCTTAAGTGCCCTCGCAGGGTCTTTTCCAGACGCAGCCCCAGCAAACTGGTACAGAATACCAACTAGACACCTTACAGTATATGTCACATATTCTATTTTTTTATTTCTGAAGCTGGTGCTACTGCAAAGTTTTCACACACATATTCTGCGTTTTGCAGAGAGACGTTTACGAAAAGGTTTTTGAGAAAACAGCAGATAGACACAGTGATTTTTCTCGGCTAGCCCGAGAGCTGACTGGTAACAGTATAGCCCTTGTGCTGGGAGGAGGTGGAGCAAGGTGAGCCAGTGAGTTGTAATGTGCATAGTGTTACCTGTACGTTTGCAACATCTTGACGTCCCTGTGTTTGTCCTCTGCAGAGGTTGTTCTCACGTGGGTTTAATTAAAGCTATGGAGGAAGCGGGGATTCCCATTGACATTGTTGGCGGAACATCTATCGGATCATTCATTGGAGCGCTGTACGCTGAGGAGAGAAGTGCTGTCAGAACCAAGCAGAGAGCCAGAGAGTGGTCAAAGGTGCAGTACCCGCATTTATAATGTTATTCAGAAACTGTACCCTGCTGGGGTTATGTACGATTGGATTTATAGTCGTTTCTTATTAATTGTAATCTGTGTCCTGTAAGAATGCATCTCATAGTTTTAGTTTAACCATGTTCACTTTAGCTCTGTTTATATAAATACTTCAGCTGTAAACATGGGCCACAAAATGTAGAACTGCCTTTTTGATTTTTGTGATCCATTTTGTTACATGTCGATATTTTTTCAAAGTGCTGGCATCAGGCCAAAACCTCCCATGTTCAAAATTGGTCAATTTCGTATTTTTTCATAAATCGATACTATTGGTCAGTCCCCACGTGCGTTTTATTTATTTATTCAAATTATTGACTAATCTAAAGTGTTGAAAATGGATTGCCCTCTTTGAGGATGCATGCAATGTTATTGGTTCAACAAACATGCTGTTTGTTTTGGTTTTCGTGAAATGTTTTGGACAAAAAAGGGCAGAAGGCAGATAAATGTACTTGCATTTTGGGTGGTCTATGCTTATTCACAGCATGTAGTTAATATCCCAATCTTGTGATAGTTGTCAAAAACTATACACGTTTTTAAGTGGTATGTCTTTTGCTATTTTAATAGGCCATGAACTCGGTATTCAAAACAGTCCTGGACCTGACCTATCCCATCACCTCCATGTTCTCCGGCTCTGCATTCAACACCAGCATCTACAAAGTTTTTCAGGACAAGCAAGCTGAGGTGATTTGCAGTGAACAGGATTTTAGTACATTTAAGATTAGAGCAAAAAAATAATGGATTTTATGCTTATGATACCGTTTGTGTCTTCAGGACTTGTGGCTGCCATATTTCAACGTCACTACAGATATCACAGCGTCCGCCATGCGTGTTCACCAAGATGGTAAGTGACAGCTGTTTTAATGAGAAGGACACCGGCTCCTCCTTCCTTTGTATTTTGGCTTCAAACTTGAGGCAATTTGGGGCAACAGATGCCTTTTTTTTTTTTTTTTTTTTTTTTTTTTTTTTTTTAAAACAAAAAGCATACTGAATTTTTCCTCTAGTGCAAAAATCCTGCTCTGAAAAATACTTTCATAAGTACGGCACTTTGCTACATAGTGAATAATAAGTCAGTCAGAGGTACAGTAACATAGACCTACTGTATTCATTGTAACTGTGTTATACAATCAACTGCTGAAGTTACAATATCCTTGCTATGAAAAATCTGTAAAAAGTGTGACTCTGGCATGCTTTCAGTTTTATATGTAACTGTGCCACGCCCCAAACAAAAATGTAAATTGAATCAAATGCACACAGATAATGCGGGAATTCCCACAATGCTGTTTGAGGGGTGCCACAACCAATGATTTACAAAAAAAAACTTCGACAGACAGGGAAAAAAAAAAACGTTGTTTGGATGCGTTTCTCTGCTTGTACATTTATATTTGCTAATATGCATCATCACTAACAGTGACAAAAGTACTAGAGTTCCCTGCCCTTTTCACCCCACAAATCCAGTATACTATAAATTATCACCGTGCTGTAATTTTTAATTACAGTATATTCTTGGACGAGTATTAAAAAGTATTTTTCTAACGTTATTTTTACCTTGAAACATGCTGGAAGTGAGGGGTTTACAGGCCAGAGTGCTTCAGGACAATATGCTGGATAATATTATAATACCGTTTGCATCGTGGCATGTGTATTAACAACTGAGGCAAATCCTTTCTCTCTTTGTCTCACTGTTCCTGTTTTATTTGACCAGTTTCTTTCATTTCTATTTCACCTCCTTGGTTATTATTTTAAAATTGCTTAATTTATTTAATCAACTAAATTATTGAAGTGGCTATCTTGTCATTGTTTTTCAAAGTCAGTAGATAGAGACCTCACGGAGTTGCTTATCGAGTTTTCGGAACAGGAAAAAAATAACCTGCTCAGTCCCGTCAATACTTTATAGTTCTCCCATGTCCATGTCAGCATGTAGGTTCCAGAACACCCCGTCCCAACCTTTTCCCATTAAAATGGCATCCCAGCATGTTTCATTCACTCATTCTACTTCATTTAGTGCTTTCTGTAGTTATAATGTCTGTCCCTAACATTGGGGTAGTGGAATTACAGTACTTCTAGTAGTAGTTTTGATTTATTTATTTTTTTTTGGGGGTGGAGGTTCTCTTAGTGTCATAATCGACATTTGATATTTAGCTTTCATCCACTGAAATTCTACAATGGGATGTAGATGTGTTGAAACTCAAAACAAATACAGCCGTGTCCAGTTAATTTTCTTTACATGTTAGTTTGGAGATTGAAGTGCAAGGCCCAATGATACTTAATGGCATGTTGGACTTCCTCTTCCTTTACTCTTCTTACCTTACTCTTTCCTGATTCCATTCTCACACACTACTGCACTCATCTTTCTCTCTCTTTGCTTGTCAGCTAACAATGCTAATTTTATTCAATATAAACACTTAAAATCAACTTGGCATCCAGTTACACATATTGGACTGACTATAGGCCCTGTTTGGGTTTTACTTTTTTAAAAGTCACTAAGTCACAGCGTAACAGTGTTATTGTGTGCTCAATTAGAGTTAAAACATTTACTGTTTTATGTCGCCTTAAGTAAATAGGGTTGATCAACACTTTGCCATTCATTCATGCCCATGCCAGCTTCCTGTATTGTCCTTTCACACTCTCTCATTCTCTTTTCCAACTGCTACTTTGATTCCAACCCACATTTGATGTCTTCCTCCTCCATCTCAATTTCCTGACAGGTTGCGTCTGGCGGTATGTTAGAGCCAGCGCCTCCTACACCCCGTATTTACCTCCCCTCTGCGACCCCAAGGATGGCCACTTGCTTGTGGACGGTTGCTATGTAAACAATGTCCCAGGTCAGATCTTAAAAAAACGCCCGCACACCAAAACCTCCTCCGTCAACATCAAAGTCGACAAACAGTGGCTCGGCTATCGTCTCGCTCTCCCTGCCCGTTCCTGTTCCTAACTAACCCCACCCTGACCAGCTAGACTTGGGGAGCCCATGGTTTGGAAGGAAAGACAATGTGTCTTTTCGATTGTGCCCACCTTAGTTTCATCTTGCAATACGTTATGGCCAATAGGACAACTCATCCTCTTCAATTGGCTCTCACATTTATAATTGTCTTTGAAAAAAAATTCTCTTGATTGTGTGTGCATCCATCTATCAGAGTGGCATGATCGTATTGCTGCTTTTGGCCTCCTGTGTGTGTGCTTTGAAATTTCTTATTCATCTCTGAATTTGGATCGATAATGTGGATGCTTTCATGTACATGTTATCTGGCCCAGCGGTTTTCAAAGTGTGCAGCGTAGCTCCTCTGGGGGGCGCCAGAGACTTCAGGGGCTTCGAAGTAGCTTCAGGATAAAACATATAATCTTCAAGTTGTTAAAGTCACTTTGGCTATGTTGAGGGAAAACTATATTTGGATTGAATTTTACTTCTCGAGAGAGCAGACATGATATTGGGTAATCAGGAAAATCCACAGTGCCTGAACACCCATAATGGGTTCGCCCTGCCCGTTCGCCACCTCTCCAATGGCTAATTCAAAATAGAATGTGACGAAGCGAATATTGCCCATGCTGGCGAATCGAAATTGCCTGCGTCAAAACTCAAAAACCCTTCCTGTTAAAGTGAGCGTGCTCATTTTGCCGTGTGTGAACGGTATTAATGGTTTAGCCCACTTCTTAGTCCCACTTCTCATCCAGCCGCTGCTGGCTAAGTAGTCAGGCTCAAAGGCTTTCTTGGCTGCGGGGAGCAAAACATTGGGGGCGACAAGGCCCAATGGTGTTTGGCACTGAATTGAAGCACGCATATTACCACGACATAGGTTTAAAGTGTTGATAATAAGTCAGTATTCTACTGTGGCTGAAAGGTTTTCTTTTTACAATTCAATAGTAAAATAAAGACTTGTTCTTTATCAATTCATCCTAACATTTAGGCCTGGCCTACAGGAAATAGTTAGTTTTTTTTTCCCCCCTATAATCCAATACATCTTATATCTTGTGTTGGTCATACTAAAGAATACTTTATTTCTTGTGTTTCGGGAATAATGCTGAAGATAACTAACTTCCTCCCGAAACATCGGATGCTCAATCACAATGGCAATATTTGTTTAAAAGAAACAAACCCTTGCAAGAAGTGTTTTCCCATATTGTTTAGCCCTACTCCCGATTGAAGACTAAGTAGTTTTAATTGGGCCCACATCGTTGAAGCTTATCGGCTTCCCAGTGACGAGGACTGACTAAAGGTTTAGCCAAATAAACACACATGATTTTGTGGCTAACGAGATGTTTATACTGTTTAGCCACATTGGCTAAGAGCTTTCATGACCCTGTGCCAACCCTGCCCATGTTCTGTAATGGCTGTATTATTTTCTCTGATATGAGGTTCACTGTCCTGCACTATGAAAAACCCAGCATGTTTATTAAAATAGAATAAAGGGAAGTTCTGATGTTCAAAAGCTGGGGTGCCCAGTGGACTAGTGGTTAGCCTGTCTCCCTTGCACGTCTGAGGTTCGTGTTAGGATCATGGCCTTCCTGTGTAGAGTTTGCATGTTCTCCCGTGCTTGCGTGTGTTTTTGACTACTACTCCGGCTTCCTCCCACATTCCAAAAACGCGTATCTTAGATTAATTAAAGACTCCAAATTGTCCAGTGATTGTGAGTGTAAATAATTGTTTGTCTATACTGTATTTGCAGTGTGATTGGCTGGCGACCGATCCGAAGTGTACCCCGCCTCTCGTCCAAAATCAGCTGGGATGGGCTCCAGTCCACCTGTGACCCTAGTGAAAAGAAGCGCTGTAGAAAAGGTTATGTCCATCGTACAATGCCAAGGTTAAAAGGTTATGTCCATCGTACAATGCCCCTTTTATTTTGGATATTTGGATTGATATTTAGGCATAGTCATCAACTAGTACAGTGTCACATGTTTGGGTTAAGTGAAAGCCAACAGTTTTGTATTATAGTGTCTACTACTTTGGGACACTCTGGAGGAAGTATAGCCCTGCACCATGTCTACATCACAACATTGTTTTGGCTTGGATAACTGCACCTGTCGTTGGGCTGAAATGTGTCCGTCTTCTTTCCCCATGAGGAGGTCTTTTTTTTTTTTTTTGTTTAAGAAACAGCCACTGTTTCATTTCAATTCGTCTCTCAGTTCATCTTTACTTGATTCCACATGTTGAGTCACACCTTCAGCAAACCTGTCTCCTCACCTGGCTTTGCTTGCTTTTATGTGCATGTCAGTTCTGGGCACGTTTATCCAATAAAAACACAGTGGAACCTCGATAAATTGGACCCCGATATAATGGCTATTGCATAAAACGGAACAATGTGTCCAAAAAAACAGTAGCTTCAATTTATCACTTAAAATGCCGTTTACAAAGTCTGTTAGTTCCAGAATTGGCCGCTGTTGTATACTGACGCTGTTGGCGCAAAGCAAGCAGAGAATAGGACTGATGTATTTCTGGGTCACAGATATTCTATATTACTAAATCGAATTCCAAACCCTACGTGGTGGCCATGTTGAATGTGGGGCATTGATGTGGCGGCCATGTGACGATGGTTAGTAGATCTACTGTCTATTATGCATAGAGCAGAGAGAAAGCGGCATGACTGCGGCATAAACTCCGAGGAGTACAAAACGTCTTTGGAGTCTGGAACAGGCTATTTTTGGTACAGTAACAATTTTTTTGTTTGCCAAGCCGTTCAACTTTGGCAACAGATTTAGAACTAGGAAGCACACTAACTCCTCAGGGCTCATGAAAGCGACTTGACTTTGATGAGTACTTTACGTCAACAGTGTCACTGTAACCAAGCATACCGCCGTGGTAAGTTTGGATAAAACGTGAAACTTTCAAACATTGTCAAGCGTTTATTTTATTTTATTTATTTATTTTTTTTTTAGCTTTATTTATCATAACTTTGTACTGTCCTGGGCACTTTAGGCCATGAAAAAAACCATACAAAACAATAATTTTGTACTGTAATACCTGTGCATATGGCCTAAAAAAAAACATGCTTCAATGTAACGGACAATCGGCTACATCGGACGTCCCCCACCCCTATTAGTACGTTCTATCGAGGTTCCACTTTATTCTCATAAATGTGCAAGGTCTCTTGCATTATCTTTTTAATTTTTTTGTTTTTGTTTGTTTCTTCAAGTATTTGGGCTGAAGTGTTCTGGATCCTGCTGTTGCCCATTTGTTACCTGTGTATAAATTGAAAATGACCATTCATTAAGACAGAAAAAGAGAACTCTGCAAAGATGGTTTTGAAGCCTCTAAAATCTCTTCTCAATTATTCACAAATACCTTATGCACAGTTACATCCTGGCGCATCTCTGCTGTGCTGCTTCTCCTTCCAACCCATGCAGCGCTCTCCTGCTGCCCCCTGCTGGCACTAAACAGTACTGCAGAATTGGGCAGGCTGGTTGCTCCGTAGCACAATCTTCAAACTTGTCACAAAATAGCTACTTCTTTGACTTCTTTGCAGCAGCACGTTTAGACCAACAGATTTATTTTATAGATATTGCTGCTTCCATAATTTAAAAGTAAATGTGCTATTGCTGCGACACAGTTTGGAGATTTGTGTACAGCCTTGGTGCTCTGTGATTGCTGCCATTTGCCTTTTACCTGGCGCACAAGTCACAATGGATCTTTGTGCACGGTAATGAGGTTTGCTTTGGTGTACAGCAGAGTGTAAAGGCGGGCAGAACGACAGTCCCAAACTCTGCAGGGATCGTCTCCCCATCTGTGAATGATCTCTGGCTGGTGTTGGGATTGTGGTCTGCATCAACACTAACATGAATCTCTTCGCAAAAATTGAGATGTTATTCCCCCCTTCCTCCTCCCTACTTCCGTCCCCGGTGTGCCAGGCTCTCTGTGGCGCTATGTGCGGGCGAGCATGACCCTATCCGGGTACCTGCCGCCTCTCTGCGACCCCAAAGATGGGAACTTGCTTATGGATGGTGGCTACATCAACAACCTGCCAGGCAAGTAAAGGTGGTACACTCTGTCAATATCCACCAACACCCTGGCCCAGAAGGATGGTTTAAAGTGGACTGAGAGAAACTTGTTTGATGAAGTGCTGTAAATAATTTGCACAGGATGGGTGAGTATGACATTGTTTATTGAATGCCGGGCAACATTAATGACCGCTAAGATCAGAGTATAAGGGTACGTTCACGTCAGCAAATTGGTAGCCAAACCAACTTTCCAATGGGTCCAATTGTAAAGTATATTTCAAATACATTTTAGAAAGACATCATCATGACAGTTTCCATTACTGGGTACAAAGTTTTAATTCTCTTTCTGCTAGTTATGTTTTGCTCCTCTTAAACACGCCATGGTTTATTCAACTGGCTGGTTTGACGGTGAACGCCCCCTTCCAGAGCTCAATTCAAAAACTAATTAAAAAAAAAACCCACTCACAAACAGTCTTTGTCAGCCCCATTTGATGAGGAGGGTAAGTCTGCTCTTGGGCGCTGCACGATAATACAAACCGATTGGAATAAGAAGTGTAGTGGTGCTGCATTACATTGGACTTGATGTCAGAAACTTCAACATGGGAGATCGGGGAGGTTTCAAGTTGGTATCGTTCATCTAGTTTTACATTCCTACATCTAGATACGTGTGCAAAATCCATCTTTTGTCATTTCAAACATGAACAAACTTATTTTTTGTCTCCTTTTTTTGATGAGCTGACACTAGTTCACGATGACATCAGGACCTTATGCCTTCAGTTGAAATGTGCATTCTCCACAGTTCAAAATGTCAACTCTATTTTGCAATTCATTTTGGAATGAAAAACTGTGTGACATTGGTCCTTATCAACCACAGGTTCATGTTTGGAAATTATTACTCCGCTCAACTTATTTTGTTTCTCTTGCCCTGTTCCAAAATTAGCCTTTGCCTCATTTCAACCAGAGGAAAGATGAATTGAGCGTGTTGGTCTGCAAATCCGTGTTCAAAGATGTACATTTCAGCTACACGTGTAAGATGTGTTGAGTTTCTGAAGTCCAGTATGTGATGCGGATGAAAATGCTTTCTTGATATTAATGTGTCATCCTGATAAAACGGAGCAGCCACATTTCGCAAAGCTCCACACTGGAAACGTCACTGTTTGAAATGTCTCATCTTCCACTGATTGTGGTCGCGATGGCTTGTGAAATATGGCACTCTGTGGCTCTACAAATTGATCCAACAGACTTGCAGTCTTGTCAAATCAGCAGCCTGTTATTGATAAACTACCGGTCTGCCCTCTCCCGGAGAAGTTTGATCAATAACACTATTTATGGCCCTTCTTGACACTGGATCCGAGCGTTGCACTTTTTGTTTGTCTTTAAATGGACTCAGCACCACCACAATGTTGAAGCCCAGTTTTGAAATACGAGACACTTCATGGGAAACATTTCCATCCCTCTACTCTCATCTGTGTATTCATTTTCCAAAATGTCCATATCAGTTAATCATTAATTGGCCTTAAATTCCCTGCTGCAAATCCTTTTGGTGGTGTTAGTTTATTTAATTTGGGACTTTAGAATACAGCTTGTATTGAAAGAATCTTTATCTTTTTATCTGCGGCTCGATTCTGGTGTTTGCCTTGTGGACATCACAGCGGATATTGCGAGGAACATGGGCGCCAAAACAGTCATTGCCATCGACGTGGGCAGCCAGGATGAGACAGACCTCTGTAACTATGGCGACTGTCTGTCTGGCTGGTGGTTGCTGTGGAAACGAATCAATCCCTGGGCTGAAAAAGTCAAGGTGCGTCCGGGTTGGCAGCACTGTGATGACCGCGATGAATGCATAACTTCCATTCATTGTGTTGCTGTGGTGATGAACTACATTTGTGTCGCTTATACAGTGATTGTATTGTATTTCTAATCTTTACGACCTTATCTAGGTGCCAGATATGGCAGAGATCCAGTCTCGACTGGCCTATGTGTCTTGTGTGCGGCAATTAGAGGTGGTCAAGAAGAGTGCTTATTGCGAGTACATTCGACCGCCCATTGATCGTTTCAAGACCATGGACTTTGGCAAGTTTGATGAGATTTATGTGAGTTTCTTAATGGGATTTTCCTCTTTCAGTACATGTTAGCACGTCCTGGAAAACTGTTTTGACATCCTCCTATAAATATACATGGCAGTGGTTTCAGCGTTTTGCTTATGGCTACTTTGTTGTCTCTGTCTATCCAATCGAAACCATCTCCCATAGATACATCATACTAAGAGCTATTAGTCCTTTTAACAAAAGCATGTCTGTTTCCTTTCAGTGCAAACATCTCCTGATGCTATATTGTGCTGTTTCAGGATGTGGGCTTCCAGCACGGTAAGCTGGTGTTCACTGGCTGGGCCCGAGGTGACATCATTGAAAACATGCTGAGGGACCATCGATCGGCCGACTACAACGACAGCAAAAGAGTTGACGTGAGAGCCACTAGCACCTTTATAAGAAACTCTACCTGATTGTGTAAATGCTCAGAGAGTCCAGCAAGTGGGCAAGCCTAAAACAAACAATACTGCGAAAAGGATGCTGCCTCAGAACCCTTGTAACCGTCATGATAGGCGAATATTTTATAATACAAGTAACATACTGCATAGGTATTTTTATTTTTTTTAATGACCGCTTCAATTATCAGCATGAATAAATGATGCAAAAATATGTGTCCCAGTCTTGCACATATCAAGGAGCGGACTTCACAGATCTTGCAGAGATTGTATCCCGGATAGAGCCAGTCCAAAACTACGTTTCTGCTGAGGGTGAAGTATTCATTTTTGAATTCCATTTTTACTGTTTTGTGTTTTTCCTCTATATTTCAGACAATGCTTTGCGCTGTTCATCTTCAAGATGTCATTACTTTTAACTGGTATAATATATAAGGGCTTACAACTTAGACCCAATTTTTTTTATTGGAATACAGTAGCAGAGTATGCCCCTGACATTGGATGGATGTTGGTGGGTTCAGCCACTTGATAATTTATCACGGTAATATCTCTTCTAAATCTTTTCCTTCAGCGGAAGAGTCGGACTGTCTGACAGAATATGAGGAGGATGGGATGGACACTGTGAGAGAGGAGGAAGGGCAGGAGGAGGAAGAAGACCTAGAGGACCTGTCCCCTGGAGAGTGGGGACCAAATGGAATCTTCCAGACTGTGAGTGTAACTGTAATAATGGCTAAAGAAAACTCAGCCTCTGTACTTGACATAGAAACAACATTGTTTGCTGTGCAGGATGAGGAGAAATCTGTGAGGCAACGTAGGAAACTTACAAGTGACACCTCAGAAGTCTCTGACTGCTGACAACAAGCTGCAGCGGAAGATTTTGAAGTGGCTCATCAAGGGCCAAAAGAACAACAAACTCAAACAATGTGCTCCACTCCAGATTTTTCTGGAAATGTTTTTTATAAATCTTGAAGTCATCCCCTAAGCTGTCGCAGCACCTCTGACTTAACCGGAAGTGGCTTCTTCTTTCTGCCCCACGAGGAGTTAAGTGGATTTTTCAAAGATGGCTTTTAAGGGGGCCCTCTCACTTCACGTAGTCTGCTTCCTCAAACCCCAGAAGGACTCCAATAACCAACCCCACACAGGAGGACCTTGCACACAACTGCAGTGTTTGGCTAAGGAATGGCCAGAAAGACACTTCAATGCATGCCTCCAGAGTATTTCTATACACTGTGTGTGTCTGTGATGCTTGAGTGTTGTAATAGTACCATGACACTGGAAGAAAAGGAAACTGCAGGAGGGATGAAATGTTGACAACTTGACATTCCAAGTCACATCAGGAAAGGTTGTAAGTATTAGGAAGACGATGGATGAAATGGATATTGAAAGTCAAAGATGGGAAAGGGATTTTAGATTGTTTCGAAATGTGTCTACAAGGAAGTTAAAAAAAAACGAGATGGACACTCACTGGTCCATCTCGTTTTTTAAAAATTCAATTTATTTAAGACTAACGCACACTGGCAGCTCGCTTTTGGTAGTTTTAAGGGAAGAGGAGAGCGAATGAATGTGTGATGGAACTTTGGATTCATTGAGCTGCTTTCAGTGATCCGAGTGGTTTGGATGCCAAAATCCAGATGTTCCATGCCTGTGCCCCTTTTGTCACAAAGTCCGGTTTCATTTTGAAGGTACAGCAACTCCCTGCAGCTTATGGTCCTACTGTACTAGTAAATCAAAAGCACCCTGATTAAAACTGATTATCACCTCATATAACTGAAATGATATGGACTACCTTGTGTTGATAGTCATGCGTTTATGCGAGGTGTACATTTCTAATACTTAGTTGCTAAACCGACATCCAAAGAAACGTGATGTCAAACAATTGTACAGTTTATTTGACAGGTCTTGTTTTATTTTTATTTTTTTTTAAACTGATTTAACGTTATTAACTACTGATTTTAATTGATGTATTTTTGTGAATTTCCTTAAATGGTGATGTGGGTTTTAATTTGCTTTGAATGGTAACTGAAATAGTGACAATATTCCTTCCTCATCAGATGCTTTGTTTCGATTCATTATTCACGTTGCGATCCCAAAGCAGAAAACGCGAGAAGCTAAAGATTAAGAGTGATTTAATATGCACATTGTAAAATAAACATGCATAATGCCATATTGCGGTTTACCCTTTACTGTGTGTTTGAGCTTCACCATTTTTGAATGTGGATGTTTTGAACTTGTCTGCCGAGATCCATGTTTGTGTAATGCACAAGAGCTCATCTTTTGGTGGAGTCTCTTGTAAACATACACACCTCTGCCATAGATAAAGGACGCTCATTTGGACAAGCACCAAATCGTAATCCTTCATAGGTAAAAACTCCACTTCTTGCGCATGCCTGATTTTTGTCATGAATGTGTTTTTCGTCTGTGGAATAGAAGCAGTTGACGAAAAAAAAAATCCCCAATCTAGCAACGCTAACAAACACATTCCTGGATCTGAACCTTTTTTTTTTACAGTATCTGGCCTTGGCTCAATGCATTGGTCCTCCAATGAATTTGTTGACAATCAGGTCTTTCTGCATAGTCATGATAACATACCAAAGCACTCTTTGGGGGGGAAAAAACATTAAGAGGCAGATGAGTTTTCAATGAACTTCTTTAGTCTTTATATACGGCAGGAAAGATAAGAGCGACATTGTTTGTCCCTGTATTGTTCATAATATTGAGAGATTAAAATTATATTTATTTTCATTCCCATTATTCAGGAACACTATTAGTCTGGTTTACGAGTAACTGTGGCCTTTGTAAAACGAGTGGTGAAAATGTAACTTTTCTCAGAGAGAACTTCATTTTCTCAGAGGTAACAACATCAGATGAGAAAAGAGCAGGTGGAGGTCACCACAGTGTGGGAGTTCTTCCACCTGTGTTGACTCACTCACGACCTCTGAAGTGCTGTTTTCAATGCATTTCATTTGTGGTCTGTTTTTCATTTTTGGAGAAAAACATTGATCAAATGTGAATTAGTGTAGAGAATAATAGGCCTGAGTATGTGAGTATAATATTTAATGAAGAGGCGTCTCCATAATGGCGACTGAGCATGCGGGTTGAGACTCCTGTGATACATGACGTGTCTGTTTAACATTACATTTTGAGTTAACATTTTCCTTTTCTCAAGCGCTAAAAGAGTCCGCATGGGCGGAAACTCATGATGGGACCTGACCAGATGTGGTCGGGTATATTTGGAGACACCCGTTGCTCTGTGACTCAAAGGTGTTTGCAGCCTCTGAACATGAACATCATCAGTGCTTTGTCCATCCTCGGCCTGCTGCTTGCAGCTGCCAGTGCCCAGAAACCCCAACACTGTGGTGAGTCAGTGGTCGACACTGGAACGCGATGCATCTATTCAAATGGATTGGAATTGGAATAGAAATTACTGTACAGTTATCGTGCATTTCTCTGTATAGAAATTCACACTGTATTATCATGAATTACGTATACTGGCAATATCAGAGGTGGGGGGCCTTCTGTCCTGTCAGAGGCCAAACAAAAGGTTTGCTATTTTGACCATTTGTGGGTTATTTGTTTCAGGATTTTATTTCTTTATTTTTTTTTTTCAATATTTCTCAAGTTGTATTTATTTTTACAATTGCATGGCCGGTCAGTCGAAATGCTCTCTAAAAACACCAAGGGCTATTATGTTGGGTACACCTTCACAATGCAATGAAATCTCTTTAAATGTTATTAATGGACTCTGTCATTAATGGTACGTTTATCAGAACTTTTGACGTAGCTTTTGTAGTGGCGATTTGACTGTGCTGATGTGCCTATGATGTTGTGGCCGGTGAATGTATTACATAATTCTCAATAATAGTTTTCTAGTCCGTGTAACCGTTTATTTGTATGCTTATTTTACATGAACCAAAGTTTGTTTAATGGTATGTATCTATATTTCGTTTTGCATAGAGTCTCCCCCTCTGATGAGTGGAGGTGTGTCTGTGGTAAGTCAGACAGTTGCAAGTTGTGTGCCCCCCCCACACACTTAAACAAGAAAGATAGATATATTGGGGATATATTTTTCCTTTGGTGTCCAGAAAAATGTCTTTTGTCTTCCAGATGGGCAGCAATGGGCTCTTCGTGTCTACGGGAATAATCAGCTATGACGCTTTTGGTCAGAAGATTCGGGTTAGAAACTTTGGCATGGTTGGAAATGAAACCTTCGCTGTGGACCAGCTGATGCTTTTCAATGAGGTATTTTGGTGTGCATGGCAAATCTTCTTACAAAAACTACATTTTGGGGTATGCTTTGATTGACAGTGACTTGGGTTTTTCCTATTAGCACAAAACTGCCACCCAAAATAAAAAAATTGTACCGGCATTACCACATTACTGGTGACCTTTTTTATGCCTCAAAAGAAGATGATTCTGATTTAAAGTGCCCTTATTTAATGCAAAAGGTCAGTTGTTCTAGTAGGCGTTTCCTGACATTTTGTTGCGTTCTTGCAGGAGCCTTAAGGTGTTGTTTCAACACTGACTTGTATTTGGAACTCTTCTGAATTCCCTTCAACTTGACAAAGGCCGCAGTTCCAGCTGGGAAAAACAGCCCCAAAGCAACATATTGAAGTCTATATATCATTTATTAAAAGTCAACATGTTTCTATGTTTCCTCAGAAAGTCTATTATGAGATCGACTGGCGCAAACCTTCTTGCAAGAAGAGGCGTCTAAGTACAGATTTCATTCCCATGCAAGTGCCCGATGACTCCCAATTGATGGGTCAGGTCGTTCTAGGCTCCTCCTCCTCCTGGGGAATGGGTGTGCTGGTCAACACCTGGTACGGAAACCTGCCAGGCAACGGTGAGGAAAAAAAACACTGCCGGATCTGTGACGTGCACAGCTTATGCGGGGGAAAAGGAACTGTCTGTTGATGGAGGAAAGTTCAGAATTGGAATGTATTTATTTGTGTATGAATCCATCTACAGGGGAGACTTTAGCAGGTTTAAAGCCCAGTAACGGAGGGTGAAAATGGTGCGCTACACGAGAGTGTCACTTTCACCGGCAAAAGATCAATAACAGCTTCGTTTACAGACGAGACATAGTGTGCAAACGCGTAAATAATAAAGAATTGTGCTTGTGTTCCTTATTTGACTTTAACCATTTACATACTGCATACCTTCATGAGTTCAGGCACCTATATGAGCGTCTACACGGAGATTGGCTGCATCCCCATGGCCTTCACTGGCTACACACCAGCAAGTGGATGGACCACTGTCAGGTGGGAACTGCAGTGGATAACCTGGACTGGGTGCCCCCCCCCCCCAATCGCAGGGCACATGTCGACAAACAACCATTTATATCCACATTCACGCCCACAGTTGAAACCAGACATTTACATACGCACGATATGAAAAGACAACAGGAACAATTACATAGCTAGACTGCCGGAACAAACTGTTTCTGAAACAATAATTAATGTGTTTGAATTACTTTAAGGGCTGTAAAACATGCAGAATTACTTAAATACACGTACATAGAAAGACACATGGAACCACAACTGACCAAATGTAAATGTGAACAATTCCAACAAGAATCTTTCTTTCTTTTCCAGCACTTTCAACTGGGTACTTGGCATCACCAATCCCATGGACTTATTCCCGCCTTTCTTCTGTGCCAAGTCTCAGCTGGAGGATTCCGAGGCACCTGACACCATGTTCGCCGCCTTAGAGTCTCTGGCCAGGAAAACCGAGAACAGGAAGTAGACATCAGGTGTTGTGTTCATCAGCCAGCCTCTCATTCAAAAGAGGAAGAACCAATGCATGCATGCATGCATTCAATGCAAATAAAGTCTTTTTTCAAAGTCAGCATAACGTGACAATTGTACATATACGCTATGCTTGTTTGGTTTGCAGGGGGGAAAGGCATTGACTATATGCATAGAGTGCCACTTTACTTTCCCAACTTTCTGTGCCATACCTTCATGCAATCTGGGAAGGATTCTTCCGGGATTCGTCACAGCGCCATCGTCGCGGCCATCTTGATGATGTCCGTGTGCTCGAAATGGGCCCCCCGATGACCCGCTTGGAATTGAGTGGAAAATCACGTCCTGTCAGTTTCGGGTAAGTCTGGAGGTAGCTCCAGCACGGCAATGTTATCCTCGGGCAGAAACTTAGCAGGTGCAATGTCACGGTGACGCAGCCGCCAGTTGTGCTGCCGAAGCTCTCGCCTCTGTTTGCACACTGAATGAAGCAAGCGAAGGATCTCTTTGTGGATGTGCCGGTTGATCATCTGGCCCACTTTAAAGGGGAAAACTTGAAATATATCTTTTGAGACACCAGTCCAGAAACTGAAACGCCATTCGTTAATAAAAAATATATATTTTATACATTCATTTATCTTCCTTACCGCTTATCCTCACTAGGGTCGCGGGTGTGCTGGAGCTTATCCCAG